>NC_142069.1:86137320-86437320 GCF_059756535.1 Pantherophis guttatus
GTGTCAAAAGCATCGGAGTATCTTTGGCTGGGGAAACACACAGGCGTTATTGATTCCTGTTAGTTTTAGTTACCCGGTGCTTCCTTACAATCTCTTTTTATAAACATACGCCAGGCATATATCAGTTCTGTGTCCAGGAAGTCTCGTGTGCGTCTGTTTGAACATGTGTGCAAAAAAAGAGCACGAGAGAGAAAGGGAGACATTAATTTTGCTTCAACGCTGCAGGAGGCGAGGTCTAAAATTATAAGAATGTGGAAGCCTGGTTGCAAAATATCCAACCCTGTGGATTTTACTCTGCTAGTCGCTGCTAGTTTCCGTTTCAAGGCCATAGAGCCAATGCTGACCGAAGACATTTCCACGGTCATGTGACCAATATGACATCACAGAGCACTGTTACCTTCTCACTGAAGTGGTACCTATTTATCTACTTGCACTTTCATGCTTTCGAACTGCTAGGTTGGCTGGAGCTGGGGCGAGGACGGGAGCTCACCCCATCGCCTGTTGCTCAGGCCTCGAACCTGGGCTGCCAGTTTTCCAGCCAACAAGCCCAGTTTCAGAACTGCCACTTCATGCTCTGCTATTACTTGGTGCCAGTCTGCCATGAACTTCGGGGAGATTGGATGGGAGGGGGGAGTCCCCAGGGGAACAAAAAAATTCACTGTAGAGACGCGACTTCAAGGTCAGACAGCTGAGAACGGACCATAGCTGCATTCCACACTTGGATTGACCATTCTGAAAACATCCCTTTTGAATTTGATGTACGTTTGGGGTCCAACATGGGGAAGATCCTAGGGGAAGGGATGTTAGACTTGGGCGATTTTGGCAGGCGAATTTCAGTTCTGGCTTTGCTTTACCAAGTATTCCACTTGACCTTTAGTAAACTATACCTTTATGGACAAATGGAGTCAAGGATTGTTCTTACTTAAAGGTTCAAGTTGAGGCAGGTCTGATAACCACTGAGCCACCACACTGCCCGGAATATAGAGATTTGCATACAGAATACACCTGTGAGTGTATGTACATAAATATACATAAACACTTAAGAAGACAGATATGTATTTATATATACACAGTATATAAAACTTCAATCTGCACAGAAGTAACATCAAATTAGTTTTTAAAAAAATATGTGCTAGAATATTTTCGTCAGGGATGTAGTGGCTCAGTGGCTAAGATGCTGAGCTTGTTGATCAAAAGGTTGGCAGTTCAGCGGTTCGAATCCCTAGTGCTGCGTAATGGAGTGAGCTCCCGTGACTTGTCCCAGCTTCTGCCAACCTAGCAGTTCGAAAACACGTAAAAAATGCAAGTAGAAAAATAGGAACCACCTTTGGTGGGAAGGGAACAGCGTTCCGTGCGCCTTTGGCGTTGAGTCATGCCGGCCACATGACCACGGAGACGTCTTGGGACAGCGCTGGCTCTTCGGCTTTGAAACGGAGATGAGCACTGCCCCCTAGAGTCGGGAACGACTAGCACGTATGTGCGAGGGGAACCTTTACCTTTACCTTTAGAATATTTTCATAAATGATGAGTGTATTTATAAATAAAGTGTATATTTTTTAAAATATTCTGTGATAGTGTATCGGGGTAAATTTGTCCTAAAATATTTTCAGTTTAATTCACTTTATAATTCTTCGGTTTTATTTATGACCAATCCAATATTACATCGATAAGAAATTAAAATGTGACGCTGAGCTGTATACAGCAACTCATTATTTAGAACGACAATCTGGACAACTGGATTTTTTTTTAAAAAAACAAGGGATTATGAAGAGGGCAGCATGCTGTTAATGACTGTCTAATTAAAAAACACTGTAATATAATTCATTGGTAGAAACATCTGGTTAGAACACTACTTTAATTCTTGTTTTGCTTTGTTTTGCTTTCCGGCTGCATATTAATGGATTGCTCCTTGCAGGGTTCAATCTGGGTCTGTCACTGGGACCAGAGGTTTAATTTTCTGAGCTTAGAGACTCATCATGCTGGATCACATCCTCGGAGCTTATCTCTATTAGAATATTGCTTTGGGGTATTCTGTGTGTAGTATTTATATGGTGCTTGGTTGTGTGTGTTGTTGTTGATTGGGGTGTTGATGGCTGACTGTTAGGTTCAGCTTGTAGCTTACTCCTAACTTGTTGGTCAGGCAATATATCTGTTTCTTTAAGAAACAACTGAGCCACGTAATCAGGGTTTGCTGAACCCTGTAATTAGGCTACAGTGCATAAATAAGCAGGGCAGAGAAGCGTTCTTTGTTCCTGATTGATCCTGTTCCTGTTGCTTCCTACGTCTTTCTGCTGATTGGTGTTAGACTGGATTGTTATATGGTACTGTATACCGAGAGTTACTAAAGTCTGTTTGCTTTGGTAAGGGAAGATACTTACTGGACTGATATTACTGTTTATGACCTTGAACTGTTTTACTTACACCGAGACTGCTTATTATCTTGTATATAAAGTATTTTTCTCACACGAGCTGCACGTTTATCTCCTTCCCTGTGTGTTTCTGCTCTGCTCGTTGCACAAGCAACAAATACTTTTTACACACACCCTAACACTGATTATTAAGTCGTTGGCTGTGGTTGTTCTGACCTAGGCTTCCTTAGAAAGTATACAGCACAATCTTAGTCCCGGCAAACCTCTTTAATTTGTACAGCTGTGCATTATTGCCATTCCCAGTCCGAAAGGCTTCTCAAACAGTCTTTCAATAGAGTGTTTACAAACACCCACCTTATCTCCCTTGGAATGCTGCCAGAGAACTAATTGCCACACGCAGGGCAAGGCCAAACTTAGCACAGAGTCAAACAGAACTGTTCCAAAGCTTTTAGCGACCAGATGAACTAATTGCTTCCTGCAAAAGCTCATGTCCTGTTTGCTTCTCTTTTATGGGAGGAGCCAATCATCTCCAAGCCTTACTTCCAAGTCGACCCTGTTTTCTTAATTATTCCTGTCTTCTGGCAGCTCTGCGCATGCGCAAACTGGGAACAGGCTCACCCTGTTCTTCTGCCTCGCTGATGTCAGACTCTGGAGACTCCGGAGGTACTAGATGGCCTCGGCCCCTCTCTGCTTCCAACTCAGCTCTTGTCCGAACCTTCTCCAGACTCCAGGACTGGCCTACGTTCCTCCCCAACCTCCTCACTGTCCAAATCTGCTGCCAGCTCTGCTGGCAGGCCACAACAGGGGTTTCCTTGTGCTGCCAAACCTCCCCTCCTAGTACTTGAGAAGCTGATGGTAAATCAGCACTCCTGTTGATTGACAAGGGGCCCATTCCCAGGCTTCAATTATTTCCCTGGCTGTTTTTGTACCTGCCCGGCCAACAATTTTAATAGCTGCAAAATTGAATGTATATCCTTGTTCATTGCAATGAAAATCCGAAAGCTCAGAAGACTAAACCTCTGGTCCCAGTGACCGACCCAGGTTGGATCCGGCAACATTATCTTCGGACACATATATTTGCCTTCATTTGTGATGACTCAGTCTTCCAGTCTTCCGAGGTCGGTAAAATGAGGACCCAGTTTATTGGGGGCAATATGCTGACTCTGTAAACTGCAGGGGTGTCAAACTCGTGGCGGACCAGATGGGTCATGTGCTGGCCATTCCTACACCCGGTTTAGCGAAGGGGGAAAAAGTTGTGAAACGTCACGTGACAACACCATAACGACGCGAGTTTGACACCCCTGGCTTAGAGAGTGCTGTAAAGCACTGTGAAGCGGTATATAAGTCTAAGCGCTATTGCTATCGTTCCTTGGTCTCTTATTGCAATCCCGTCACTGAATTAAAAAAAAGAAATCTTGAGCTAAGGTTTCCAAAAAATGAGACAAAATTGTTGGGGCCCGTCAGCGGCCTGTGCAGATTGTAGCTGATTCCGACAGCGAGGAGGCTGGCGTGGTGCTGCGCCAGCAGCCTGTGCAGCTGGCGCTTGAGTCGGACAGTGAGGAGGCTGGAGAAGATGTGGTGCCAGAGGCAGGGATTCAGCCAGGGCCTTCAGAACCTCCAGAAGCTCCTTTAAGTGAAGAGGACGAAGAGGAGGAGCTTCTTCTCAATGCACGGGCGCGCAGAGTTGACTTTCCCCCCCTTTTTTTCTAAGATCCGCTTGTAATGTATCAACATAGAAAAAAAGAGACAAGGAGGGGAAAGAAAAACCCCTGGCTTGGTGGGCATGGCTTGGTGGGCATGGCAGGGGAAAGATATTGCAAAATCTCCATTCCCACCCCACTCTGGGGCCAGCCAGAGGTGGTATTTGCCGGTTCTCCGAACTGCTCAAAATTTCCGCTACCGGTTCTCCAGAACCTGTCAGAACCTGCTGAATAGCACCCCTGACTAAAAATTCAGAATTGTTAGAAATGGGTGGGAAGGCACATAAGTTACTTGTAACCTTGGGCTGCTGATTTCAATGGAGCCCACGCTCAACTCAAAACTTAATAAAGCCTTTTGTTATGATTCAAGGCAAAGCAGGCCTCTAGAGAGTTCTTTGTTTCTCTTAACAACAGCTCTTCACTGACCGGTAAGGCTTCAACCCCACGCTAATCTGAAGGCAGCCACCCTCAGTCCTCCAAACAACAGCCCCGGTAGTATGAAGAGAGCCCACTGAGTAAGAGCAGATTCACAGGCCAAGGTCCAGGGTTCCAAGTCCAATCCACCAGGCAGAGTCCAGGCACAAGATGTTGTGGTCCACCAGCAGCCTGCAGAGCTGGCAGCGGAGTTGGACAGTGAGGAGGCTGGGGAGGAACATGGGCCAGTCCTGGAGTCTGGGGAAGGCTCAGATGAGGGCTCTGCGTTGGAGGCTGAGACGGGGCGAGGGCCATCTGGGAGCGATGTGCGGACTCCAGAGCCCCCAGAGTCAGACAGCAGAGAGGCAGAGGAACAGGAGGAGCTTGTTCCTAGCGCACGCATGCGCAGAGCTGCCAGAAGGCAAGAGCAGCTAAAGCAAAAGGGACGACTCGGGAGTAAGGCCAGGAGATGATTGGCCCCTCCCATAAGGCTTAAAAGAGGAGCAAAGGCACTTGGGCCTTTTGCAGGAAAGCAACGTTGCTAACTCTGTTTCCAGTCGGCATCTCTTGTTTTTTTCTGAACTTCGTGGGGCTTTGCCAAGTAAGACCTTTGGCAGGGTGTCAAAGAAGATAAAGGTTGGTGATTATCCCAAAGGACTTCTTCCGAAGGACTTGTTTTGCAACTAATTGGGACTCAGCTGGGAATGAACGTAATTCTCAGCTGTTACAATAAAATAGGTTTGTTTGGGACTAATTGTGTATTGTAATGACTCAGTAAGCCTAGGTCACAACACAAGACAAGGGCAGTCCTCAAGATAAAAAACAGGTCACAGCCAAGAAGCAGTTCCAAAGCCCCAGTGAAGCAGAGGCCAAACACAGAGAAGGGCTCGATCCAAAACCAAAGGCGAAGAGCAATCCTCCAAGCGAGGCGAGGCAAACAGCAACAGGCACGAATCAAAGCTGGGGAGGTGTAAGCCGAAGCAAACAATTGTTCCCGGCAAAGACTTAACTCTTTAAGTTTCTCCACTCCAGGTGTTTGCTTGTGAGGAGGAGTGGGGCGACCTCCTCCCGAGTAGCCTTGCAGACCTTCTCTGGATTGGCCTCCACTCTGCTCTTCGTGCCCTTGGATCAGTGGGGGAGGCAGCTGTTCCTCATCAGAGGGGATCGGATGCTTAAAACAGGACCACTGTTGTTCAGCAGCCAATCCTCCCCTGTGTCTGTGTAGACAGGTGACTCTCTGTCTGGTCAACCGCCTCCCCCAATGCCTGAGGGGCCCTGGACAGCCCCTGGCATGCCTTCCCTGTCAGATGGTCCAAGTTCTTCCTCTTCCTCTTCTTCCTCCTCTTCCTCCTCCTATTCTTCCTCCTCCTCCTCCTCCTCTTCCTCCTCTTCCCCCTCTTCCCTCCTCCTCTTCCTCCTCCTCCTCTTCTTCCTCCTCTTCCTCCTCCTCTTCCCCCTCTTCTCTCCTCTTCCCCCTCTTCCCTCCTCCTCCTCTTCCCCCTCTTCTTCCTCCTCCTCTTTTTTTTTTTTAATTTGATTTATATAATAATAATAATTCTCCTTCTCCGGAGACTCAGGGCGGCTTACAATGTGCTAAGCAATAGCCTTCATCCTTTTGTATATTTATACAAAGTCAGCTTATTGCCCCCACAATTGGGTCCTCATTTTACCTACCTTAGAAAGGATGGAAGGCTGAGTCAACCTTGAGCCTGGCGAGATTCGAACCTGCAGTAATTGCAGGCAGCTGGTCTTAATAACAGGGTGCTTTAGACCACTGTACTACCAAGGCTCTTCCTCCTCCTCCTCCTCCCCTTCCTGCTCTTCCCCCTCTTCCCTCCTCTTCCCCCTCTTCCCTCCTCCTCCTCCTCCTCTTCCCCCTCTTCCCTCCTCCTCCTCCTCCTCTTCCCCCTCTTCTTCCTCCTCTTCCTCCTCCTCCTCTTCCTCCTCCTCCTCCTCTTCCCCCTCTTCTTCCTCCTCCTCTTCCTCTTCCTCCTCCTCCTTCTCTTCTTCCTCCTCCTCCTCCTCCTCTTCCCCCTCTTCCTCTTCCTCCTCCTTTTCTTCCCCCTCTTCCTCCTCCTCTTCCTCCTCCTCCTCAACAGGCTCTGAGGGAGCCATGACAATTTTAATCTCAAAATGACGTGTGATTTACTCTCCCAAGGGCGATATTCCGCATTTTAGGATACCAAAAAGTCACAAGCAAACTCTAAAGGCTCTTCCTAACATCCACCCACCACAGTCTGTTCTATAGCTAGTAACAAATAGAAAAACAGGAGGTGGGTTTTTTTTTTTTAATGTTGGTTCCCACCATTATAACAACAATATCATTTTCGATTTCTTTGCCCTGACGTCCCTATTTCCAAACAATAACAACGACAATTTATCAGGCAGAGGAACCATAGAACAATGCTGTTAGAATTTTAGGTTTATATTTCGTTTGTTTGCTTAGTTTTTTCAGTGCACCATCCCCAATATGTCCCAATGTTCTCTTATTCTGACTAAAGATGGAAAAGAGGTTCCATAAAAGCAAGGAATTTTTTTTTTCCTGTGCAGTAATTGTGAATGATGAAAGCTTAAACAATAATCCCCATTATTTATCTCCTATTTCTTCTCTAAAATTGGCGCTACCCCCATCTGAATTTAATGCTAACTCTAGAATACTTTAAACACTTTCATTGATTTGACTTCCATGAATGTTGTCAACCTCCGCATTTTCATTGCTTAACTGCTCGGCTGCCATGAAACGGGGGGAAGGGGAGCTATTGGAATTCTTGGGAGGGGGGGAAGAGTGCTGGAGGAGAAGAACGGAATAAACTTTGCTTCAGCGTCTTCTTTGAAGTTGATAACGACTCAAGGTCAACGGTCGTGACATAGCAGGAGGATGGCACCATCAGACGTGGCACCCACATGTCCCCTGGGGGGATTGTGGATTGGATGATGGACGCTGGACAGTTGTGGGGGGGGGATGCTTCCTATATGTAATTTTCGCGCCTTTGCTTCAGAGCTTGCTTTTCTTTGACTGCATTCAGTTCATACTCAGTAAAAGATACCTTTCTCTATGAAAATGGAGTCCGGGTTTTTCTTTCTTGGGTAATGGAAGGAGGCAGTCCTGACAAATGTATCCAGTCTTTCTTTCAAAAGGATCAAGTTGGAGGCCATCACTATGATGTCTTGTGGAATTCGACAACTTAATTATGAGAGGGAGAAGGAGAGGGGGAAGGAGAGAGAAAGAGACAGAGAGGAAAAAATTAAGAAAGAAAGAAAAGGAAGGAAGGAAGGAAGGAAGGAAGGAAGGAAGGAAGGAAGGAAGGAAGGAAGGAAGGAAGATAGCTCTGGATAGCTCTGAGGACAAGGCACTGTAATTTAACACCAACTGTCTGCAATTAAAGTAAGTTCGAATCTTGCCAGGCTCAAGGTTGACTCAGCCTTCCATCCTTTCTAAGGTAGGTAAATTGAGGACCCAGTTTGTGGGGGCAATAAGCTGTCTGTATAAAATATACAAAAGTATGAAGGCTATTGCTTAACACACTGTAAGCCGCCCTGAGTCTCCGGAGAAGGGCGGCATATAAATCAAATTAAAGAAAGAAAGAAAGAAAGAAAGAAAGAAAGAAAGAAAGAAAGAAAGAAAGAAAGAAAGAAAGAAATATAAAGAGCCATGGTGGCGCAGTGGTTAGAGTGCAATACTGCAGGCTACTTCTGCTGACTGCCGGCTGCCTGCAATTTGGCAGTTCAAATCTCACCAGGATCAAAGTTCAGCCTTCCATCCTTCCTAGGTTGGTAAAATGAGGACCCAAAATTGTTGGGGGCAATATGCTGACTCTGTAAACCACTTAGAGAGGTCTGTAAATCACTGTAAAGTGATATGTAAGTCTAATATACTTGCTAATATACTGACTTGGCTGGAGAATTCTAGGAGTTGAAATGTCTATGGAAATTCTGTCATCCAGACCATAGCTGTCCCAAAGGTGCTTTTTCAAAAGATCACTGGACCTTGTTTTTCCTTGAAGAAGTTTCACTTCTCATCCAAGAAGCTTCTTCAGTTCGCTGAAGAAGAACTGAAGGAGTTTCTTGGATGAGAAGCGAAACGTCTTCAAGGAAAAACAGAAGTCCCGCTGTCAGGTTTCGATGCTATCTCAAAATAAATTAATTTCCTATTCTCTGCTTCTCTGCTTCTCATTGGCTATCTTCCAAGTCACTTTCCTGATCTTTTCTTCGTCAGATCACAGGAATGTCCCCACCCTCTCCCATCTCCGAGGAGACAGAATCTTCAAAGGGATTTAGTAGGCAAAACTTCAAGCTTCTCCTCTCTTTATATATGTCAGTGCTGGGACGCTGACACCCGCTGCCTTTTGAAAAAGCACCTTTGGATGTTGTTGAGGTCTTAAAGTTGCCAAGGTTGGACATCCCTGGTGCAGATCTAACCGAGAAGATGCTGTGGTCCAGCTGGCTTGAGAAAGGGATCAGTCTACAGGCTTTTTGGAATTTCTGTCTCCAAAAAGGACTTCTGTTGCAATTTATATCACTTCGTTAAAAATTTGGGCTCTTCTCTTTGTGAGTCTACTTATTGTCTTGAATCCAGAAAGAACAAACTGGCTTCCATTGGGTAGAACATGGAGAAGCAGTAAATAGAATAGAATAGAGTAGAATTTTTATTGGCCAAATATGATTGGACACACAAGAAATTTGCCTTTGGTGCATACGCTCTCAGTGTACATAAAAGAAAAGATACGTTCATCAGGAATCATAAGGTAGAACACTTAATGATAGTCATAGGGTACAAATAGGCAATCAGGAAACGATTGCAGAAATGGATAGACTAACGTTGAAATTGAAAGATAAGGAAGACTCACTGTATTTTAAGATATGGGACAGTTGGTATGAGTGGATAAACCAATGGAAAAGAAGGTAAAGTCAAATTTTAGTAAGAAATTAAAAGTAATAATTATACACTGTCATTAAGAGAAAAAAAGGAAAATAAGTTTTTGTATATATGTGTACTTATATACATTATATATACTTTCTTTGTTGTTTGCTGATATTGTTCATTGTATTTTAAGGTTGTGAATGTTTTATACAATTTTATTTTTTTTTTAAATCTAATAAAGTTTGTTTTTTAAAATTAAAAAAAAGGGAAACGATCAATATCAATATAAATCGTAAGGATACAAGCAACAAAGTTACAGTCATACAGTCATAAGTGGAAGGAGATGGGTGGTGGGAACGATGAGAAGATTAATAGTAGTGCAGACTTAGTAAGTAGTTTGACAGTGTTGAGGGAATTATTTGCTTAGCAGAGTGATGGCGTTCGGGGAAAAAATGTCCTTGTGTCTAGTTGTTCTGGTGTGCAGTGCTCTATAGCGATGTTTTGAGGGTAGGAGTTGAAACAGTTTATGTCCAGGATGCGAGGGGTCTGTAAATATTTTCACAGCCTTCTTTTTGACTCGTGCAGTATAGAGGTCCTCAATGGAAGGCAGGTTGGTAGTAATTATTTTTTCTGCAGTTCTAATTATCCTCTGAAGTCTGTGTCCGTCTTGTTGGGTTGCAGAACCAAACCAGACAATTATAGAGGTGCGGATTCAATAATTCCTCTGTAGAATAAGGATAAAGTAAGCAAATATAAATTTAGGGATGCTTTTCTACAATACCAACAATACTCCTCTATTGTTCAAGACAATACATGACAACTGTTCTAAACACAACATTTGGAAACAGCTGGCTTTTTTGGATTCATCCCATTTGGAGAAGAAACCTGGAATGTAAGAATATTTTTTTAAAAAAAAAAAAATCACGGCCACGGTTTTCTGTTCATACGCCTGCTTCTGTTCAGAAATATTTTTTAAACAAACACAAAACCCCGAGTAATTATTTTAACTCAAGGGAGCATTTTGAATTTAAAGTGCCATCAATATTGGCTTCCTCCACTAAGCCGAGACTCAGCCAGAAGGTCTCGCTTGTAAATCTGAGTTAATGACCGTATTTTGGCTTTTTTCCCCCTCTTGTCTATTCATGCATAGCCACACCAATTTGTACAAACTGCAAAATGAAACATAACCCAAAGCATGTTCGCAACTCAAGACATTTCCAGATTTAAGAGGTCCCTTCACTTATTCTGACAAGCTTTTTGGCCAATGTTTTGGTGCAAAAATTCCATTTTTTTTTTCTTTGAACGAACAACCCTCACAGCTCTGTTACAGCCATTTTGAATGGCTTGTTTGTTGAAACCAAAATCTAGCTGTTGTAGAATGATGAGACCAAACAACATTCCTGGGTCAGCCAGAGACAGCTTTATTGCGCAATGTTCAGAGCCAGATTTGTACCTGAAGCTTTGAACAAGGAAAGAGCTCTGGTACAACTGCTTTTATACATTTCTAAGACAAAGGATTCAGTGAGATCATGCATTTTCCATATATGGTCAACATGAGATCATACATTCTCCATATATGGCTAACACACACCTGTCATATGATAATTGACACACTTCCTAATTACTAAACCATTATTTTTGGTTTATAAGATTATAAGATTATCTTAGCTACACAACTTTTCCTTAAGAGCTTGTAGTTGCTTGTAGTTGCTAATGGGAAATTTACTGCTGGTAAATTTATTGGATTAAGTAACTCTTTGTAACATATATATCCTTGTGTCATTCACAGTGAGGTCACTCAGATGTTTTCCATATGGCTGTCCTTCCGTGACATCTAGGTCTCATCAGAAGATATATTACCACTTAATGGGGTTTAGCTGACTTTTAATATAATCTCCAACAAGCACGTTTCTATCTTATAATAATGTGAATAGAGAGGGTCCTTTAGAGTTCATGTAGCTGACTCTGTATGATTCCTTCTTTTATCCACATTATAGCGAAGGCTTCAACCACATTCGGTAAAGCGCAGGAATCGTTGTGAAGTGAAGATTTGCAAATGGTGATCAAAGGACTATGGAATATTGCAGTTGTAATTGTGACTGTCATGCCCCCATTGGAGCCTGAATCTGCAGAGGAGGATGAGCCCGAGCTTGGCTTCAGAAGAATATGGGGAGGAGCAGGCCGAAGCAGCTTAGGGACCTTTAGGATTGGGACAGCTTGTTAGCAGGGAGGAAAGGGGGCAGGATGACTGAGAGAGAGAAAGGAGTGGACATGAGGAGTGATAGAACTCAGGCGATGAGAACGGATTGCCCCCTCCTGATCCCCGAGCACGGAGAGTGGAGAGGAGGCGGGAACAGTGACAACTCGGGAGGAGAGCGCCCCGCCCCTCTTCACAAGGTACGTTTAGGGACTGAGGTTTAAGGAGACACTGTGGGGAGGGGCATTTGTCAGGAAGAAATGCTGAATTGGTAGAGTTTGGTGTGCCGCTACAAACATTTGGAGTTTGCAGGACTGCTTGCTTCTTCGTGACTTCATGGACTCAGTGCCTCGTTCCTTACTTTATGGACTCATTGTTTGTTCCTTGTTTCATGGACTCATTGTTTGTTCCTTGTTTCGTGGACTCATTTCCCTGCCCCCTTGTTTTGCTGGACTGGGTGCAGCCAGAGACTGCCGTGTGTGCGCGCGCACGCTTTGCTCTGGGACTTGCCAAGAACGTGGGAGTATTTGGGGGAAAAATTTGGAGCATTAAAGGGGAGTTTGAACTCTCGGCTGGCTGTGTGACCTTCGTGCCTTCTCTTGGGTCTTGTCACAGTGATCCAGATCCCAAGACCATGTGACACTAGGATGTTGCAACGGGCTCAACTTTGATTACTGCTCCTATGTCTCCTCGTTCAGCACTATGAGAACTTTGAATTTGGGTAGTCCTCAACTTGCGACCACAATTGAGCCTGAAACCTCCAAACGTAACATTCGGAAACCAACCCACAAGCTCGGAGTACTAACCTCCACCCTCATCCTGCACCCGAGCTACAGTTATTCGCCACCATCACAAACCCAAAACTTATGTTGCTAAGTGAGACCTTTGTTAAGTGAGTTTTGCCCCTTCCTTGCCACAGTTGTTAAGTGAATCATTGCAGTAGTTAAGTTAGTAGTATGGTTGTTAAGTAAATCTGGCGTTCCCCATTGACTTTGCTTGTCAGAAGGTCGTAAAAGGGGATCACCTAACCCTGGGACACTACAACTGTCATAAATGCGAGTCAGTTGACAAGCATCCGAATTTTGATCACGTGACCACGAGGATGCTGCAATGGTCGTAAGTGTGAAAAACGGTCATAAGTCACTTTTTCCAGTGCCATTGTAACTTTGAATGGTCACTAAATGAACTGTTGTAAGTTGAGGACTATCTGAAGTCACTGAACAAGTAGTCATAACTCGAGGACTACCTGTATATCAAAACAATACAACCACAATAATAATACACGAAAAAAATGGGCGCAAAAGTTAAGAGGATGTTATACTTCTCCCGAAGGACTTTTTGCAACTAATTGGGACTCAGCTGTGAATGAACGTAATTCACAGCTGTTGCGATCATAGAGGTTTTTCGGACGACTCCAGTGGTGGGTTGCTCCCAGTTCGGTCCAGTTCTATAGAACCGGTAATAAAACCGGCGGGAGGCCGTGTGCTTTAATGACTCAGGAAGCCTAGGTCACAACATGACTGTCCCAAGTCACCCAGCTAGTTTTCATGGCTAAGAGAGGACTAGAACTCACAGCCTCCCTGTTTTTTACTCCAACACTTTAGCTACTACACTGCACAGTCTCTTAGATAAAGTTAGTTGAATCCAGGAGTGGGCCACTGGGGGTTCGGGAGAACCTCTAGCAAAGATTGTGTGCAGTTCGGAGAACCCCCAAATCCCACACCTGGCTGGCTCCACCCACCCCTCCCCTCCCCTCCCAGGAGTCCCCACATGGCCTGTTTTGGATGCAGGTAAGTGCAGGGTGCGCACAGAGGCTCGGGGAGGGCGAAAAGCAGGCCTACCGGAAGTTCAGGAAGGCTGGAAATGGGCCCCTTTTCGGCCTCCAGAGGACCTCTGATGCCTGGGGAGGCTGTTTTCACCCTCCCTGAGGCTCGAGGAAAGCCTCTGGAGCCTGGGGAGGGCAAAAACGCCCCGTCTAGCATGGTGTAGGAAGCTGACTAGGCCACACCCACCATGGCCACACCCACCAAGCAACCAGGCAGAGAAGCCCTTGCTAAAATTTTGGAAGCCCACGCCTGGATGAATCTCTTTTTGGCTTAATGCAACGGTTAAAAGATTATTATTATTATTATTATTATTATTATTATTATTATTATTATTATTATTATTATTATTATAATATAAGGGCCGGATTTTCCTATAGGCTAATTAGGCTTCAGCCTAGGGCCTCAAGATCAAGAGGGGCCTACATTCCCTACATTCAAATTGTTAGCAAAATTAAAATTACACTTTCACTATAGGTGAAAGGGCCTCATAAGTGGAATAGCCTAGGGCCTCTTTTCACCTAAATCCGGCCCTGATTATTATTATTAATTTAATTTAATTTGTATACCGCCCTTCTCCCAGAAGGGACTCAGGGCGGTGAACAGCCAAAATTAAAAAACATACAAATACAAAAGTTAAGATAATTAAAAAGAATTAAATCACTGGCTTCCCAATTTAAAACCCCCAAATCCATAAAATTTAAAATCCCAACTAAAAACCATTTAGGCTAGGCCGGCTTGATGAAATAAAAACGTCTTCAGGGCTTTACAGAAGGTCCGGAGGTCCGGGATTAATCGTATTCCAGGAGGCAGCTCATTCCACAGGGCGGGTGCCCCCACAGAGAAGGCTCGCCCCCTGGGGGCCGCCAGCTGACATTGCCTGACCAACGGCACCCCGAGGAGGCCCTCTCTGTGAGAGCGTATTGGCCGGTGGGAGGTTATCGGTAGCAGCAGGCGGTCTCGCAAATAACCGGGCCCTAAGCCATGGAGCGCTTTAAAGATGAGAACCAACACCTTAAAGCGCACCCGGAAGACCACCGGGAGCCAATGCAGCTCGCGCAGGAGAGGTGTTACGTGGGAGCGCCACGTCGCTCCCACAATCACCCGCGCGGCCGCATTCTGCACCAGCTGGAGCCTCCGGGTGCTCCTCAGGGGGAGCCCCATGTAGAGAGCGTTGCAGTAGTCCAGGCGTGACGTAACCAAGGCATGAGTGACTGTGCACAAGGAGTCCCGATCCAGAAAGGGGCGCAACTGGCGTATCAGGCGAACCTGATAAAAAGCCCCCCTGGGCTTTTTCAGGAAGGGTTGTATATAGCAGACATTTAGGAAGGAAAAGAAACAGGCAAGGACTAAGGACTAAGCAACAGATGACACAAAATGCCACTCCATAGAAAATTGTTGCGGCTAAACAGATTTCTGATCCGAAGGGAGGGAATTAATTTGACAATTCTTTTCAAACTGAAGTGCTTGTTGGGGAAAAAAACCCAACATATTTAACGTTAGGCTTTGAATGCCGTTGGGTTTTCCTATATAAACATCAATTAATCTCATTGCCCCTCCTGTGTCTTGGGACAGACCAGGTAAATGCTTGTTGCTAGGAGACAAACCCTTTTGAGAAGAAATAGTTTGGGAGAGAAAAGAATTCTCTGCAGCCCATCTTTTTTTAAAAAAAAAAAAAACGAGAACAATGAGTCTGTCATTCAGAGCAGCTCCCCAGTCTGATTTTACGTATTGGCATAGTGATGATGATAATAGGAATAGGAATAGGAAAAAGATAGGGTAGGGTAGGAATAGAATAGAATAGAATAGAATAGAATAGAATAGAATAGAATAGAATAGAATAGAATAGAATAGAATAGAATAGAATAGAATAGAATAGAATAGAAAATATGGAATGGAATGGAAAATATGGAATGGAATGGAATGGAATGGAATGGCATAGGATAGGATAGGATAGAAAAGAAAATATGGAATGGAATGGAATGGAATAGAAAATATGGAATGGAATGGAATGGAATAGAAAATATGGAATAGAATAGAATAGAATAGAATAGAATAGAATAGAATGGAATGGAATGGAATGGAATGGAATGGAATGGAATAGAATAGAATAGAAAATATGGAATGGAATGGAATAGAATGGAATGGAATAGAATAGAATAGAAAATATGGAATGGAATGGAATGGAATGGCATAGGATAAGATAGGATAGGATAGGATAGGATAGAAAAGAAAATATGGAATGGAATGGAATGGAATGGAATAGAATAGAATAGAATAGAATAGAATAGAATAGAATAGAATAGAATAGAATAGAAAATATGGAATGGAATGGAATAGAATGGAATGGAATAGAATAGAATAGAAAATATGGAATGGAATGGAATGGAATGGCATAGGATAAGATAGGATAGGATAGGATAGGATAGGATAGGATAGAAAAGAAAAGAAAATATGGAATGGAATAGAATAGAATAGAATAGAATAGAATAGAGTAGAGTAGAGTAGAGTAGAGTAGAATAGAATAGAATAGAATAGAATAGAATAGAATAGAATAGAATAGAATAGAATAGAATAGAATAGAAAATATGGAATGGAATGGAATGGAATAGAATAGAAAATATGGAATGGAATGGAATGGCATAGGATAGGATAGAAAAGAAAATATGGAATAGAATAGAGTAGAGTAGAGTAGAGTAGAGTAGAGTAGAGTAGAGTAGAGTAGAGTAGAATAGAATAGAATAGAATAGAATAGAATAGAATAGAATAGAATAGAATAGAATAGAATAGAATAGAATAGAATCTGGAAGGGGCCTTGGAGGCCTTCTAGTCCAGCCCTGCTCAAGCAGGAGACCCTATACCTGTGATGGCGAACCTATGGCCCGTGTGCCGCAAGTGGCACGCAGAGCCATCTCTCCGGGCACGCCAGCCGTCGCCCGTTGCTCTTCTGAGTTCTGATGTGCACATGCTGGTCTTCGCACACGTAGGAGTGCTGGAAACCAGAAGGGCAGCTCCCTGGCGCGCGTGCGCGTGCTGGGAACTTGAGCTTTTGGTTTCTGGCACGCCAGTTGGTCTTCGCGCACGCAGGCATACCAGAAACCAGAAGACCAGGTGACCAGCACACACGTGCCCACCGGAAACCGGAAATTCAGCTTCCCTGTGTGCACATGCGCACCGGGGAACTGCTTTTCCGGTTTCCGGCGCTCCCGTGTGTACAAGCCGCAGAGCTGCTCTTCCGGTTTCCAATGCTTCCCCATGAGCGCTCCCGTTTTGGCACTCGATGCCGAAAAGTTTTGCCAAACTGCCCTATACCATTTCAGACAGATGGCTGTCCAGTGTCTTCTTAAAAACCTCCAGTGATGAAACCCCCACAATTTCCGAAGGCAAATTGTTCCACTGGTTAATTGTTCTCTCACTGTTAGTAAGTTTCTCCTTAATTCCAGGTCGCTTCTCTCCTTAATTAGCGTTCTGCAGATAGCTAGATCTTCTCACAATGTGTCCAAAATAGGATAATTGGACCCTGGTTATTTGGGCCTTAAGGAAGAAGTCGAGGTTGATTTGTTCAATGACCCATTTGCTTGTTTTCTTGGCTATTGGGGTGGAGAGTCCTTGTTACTCTCTGAACTGGGTTGTTTTCTTGGAAGACGTTTCATCACACTAGGTAACATCATCTGTGTGCTAGAAGGGTTTATGGAGGAGGAGGGGGGGGAAGAAGAAGAAGAAGAAGAAGAAGAAGAAGAAGAAGAAGAAGAAGAAGAAGAAGAAGAAGAAGAAGAAGAAGAAGAAGAAGAAGAAGAAGAAGAGGAGGAGGAGGAGGAGGAGGAGGAGGAGGAGGAGGAGGAGGAGGAGGAGGAGGAGGAGGAGGAGGAGGAGGAGGAGGAGGAGGGGAGGAGGAGAAGGAGAAGGAGAAGAAGAAGAAGAAGAAGAAGAAGAAGAAGAAGAAGAAGAAGAAGAAGAAGAAGAAGAAGGGGAGGAGGAGGAGGAGGAGGAGGAAGGAGAGGAAGAGGAAGAGGAAGAGGAAGAAGAAGAAGAAGAAGAAGAAGAAGAAGAAGAAGAAGAAGAAGAAGAAGAAGAAGAAGAAGAAGAAGACGACGACTGTGGGGTCCTTGGTGCTCTCTGAGCGTGCTTGTTTTCTTATAGATGTTTCATTATCCAAAGTGGGTAACATCATCAGTGCTGGAAGGGAGGAGGAGGAGGAGGAGGAGGAGGAGGAGGAGGAGGACTGTGAAGGATCCTGGTTGCTCTCTGAGCTTGGTTTTTTTCTTGCAGATGTTTTATTACCAAACTAGGTGATATCATCAGTACTAGACCTGTGCTAGAGGTTTTCTAATTTGGGTAATGAAACATCTGCAAGAAAACAATCAAGCTCAGAGAGCAACAAGGACTCCCTCATTTCAACCCTGAGCTACAAATATTCTCTTTTATTGTTCATGGTATTCTCAAGAGTCTTCTCCAACCCCAAAGCTCAGAAGCATCGGTCCTATCCAGCGGTGGGTTTCCAATATTCTTACCACCGGTTTGCCCCACGCGCATGCTTGCTTTGCGCGCACGCCTTCCGCGCAGGCAGAGGAACAGGAGGAGCCTGTTCCTAGTGCCCGCATGCGAAGAGCTGCCAGAAGGCAAGAGCAGCTAAAGCAAAAGGGACGACTCAGGAGTAAGGCCAGGAGATGATTGGCCCCTCCCATAAGGCTTAAAAGAGCAGCAACGAGCCGTTGGGTTCTTTGTAGAAAAGCAACGTTGATTCCAGTGCTTCTTGTCAGCGTCTCTTGAACTTTGTGGAGTTTTTGCCAAGAAAAGCCTTTGACAGATTGCCAAAGACATCAAAGTTTGGTAATAAGGCCGAAGGTCTGGTTATTAAGAATTTTATTTTGGACTAAGCTGAGAATTAATTCATTCTCTGCTTAGTCTTAAACAAAATTCTTAATAACCAGTCCGTCGGCCTTATTACCAAACTTGGATGTCTGTTTTAATAAAATAAGTTTGTTGAGGATTGAATTGTGTTTGGTAATCCCTACTTGGGCCTTGGTCACAACACAAATTCACTTTGCAACCGTGTTGTTCACTTAACAGCTGCAGTGATTCACTTAACAACGGTGTCAAGAAAGGTCGTAAAGTGGGGCAAAACTCTTTTGACAACTATCTCGCTGAGTTGTGGGTATAAGATGAAGATGGATAGCAACAGGCAAAGAATATTCATTTTGTAACCTAGAAAAGGATGCAAACTCAACATTATAATCCAGGTTTTAGTATGTTTAAAAAAAAAAAAAACCAACCCTCAGCTCAAAGTTATGTTTTTCCTTCTTTCCACAAAGAGATCAATTTTCCAGTTTAACATTTTTTTTTTTTAATTGAGAAAATGCAAAAGTAAATAGGAAAACAGTGGGGCGGGGGAAAGAAAAGCAAGGAAGGATTAGGAAAAAGAAAAAGAAGCATTGACTTCCGACTTTCTCTGTTGCAGTAAAATAAGGCACTAACATCAAACCACAACTTTTTGTTTTTTTTCATAATTTATTTATTTATTCATTTATTGGTTCGATTTATATGCCACCCTTCTCCGGAGACTCAGGGCAGCTTATAATGCGTTAAGCAATAGCCTTCATACTTTATAATAATATAAACTAGCCATTTCTCTTATGTTGTGGCTCCGATCCCCGAGCCCATCTTATCGGAGGAAGAAGGCTCCGAACATGAAGGAGAGGAGCCGGTCAGGCCTCCCTCTCCAGGCCCCTCCTCTCTGGCAATGCCTCAGGTGTCTGCCGAGGGAGAGGAGATTGACCAGGAGCCAGATGTCTCCGATGACAGCGATGAGGGTGATAAGTCGTTCCTGAATCCACGCTAACGAAGGCGAGACAAACGTTTGCAGCAGATGAGGAGGCGTGCCAGGGATTAAGCTGAGTCACTGGACCACACCCCACAGGCTATATAAGAGAGTGTGGTGGCCATTTAGACTCTGTGACGGACAAAGCTAACTTCTGGCTAGTCACTTTGTACAACGCCTGAATCTGCTGAAGGTTTCTGTTTGAGCTGGACTGTTTTTGAAAACTGTGTGTATTTGTCGGTGTTTATCTGGTGGAGGAAAACTCCCTCTTCTTGAAGTAAAGCACTTGGCAGACGGTTATCGTATTGCTGCCAAGTTCCTGATAACGAACCTGGTGTGTGCCAAGTAATTCTTTAACCCCCGGCTGGCTGTTTGTGTGTATGTGGGGACGGGGACAGAACATCTTAAGGATCTTTCAGTCTAATCCAGGGGAGTCAAACTCAATTTCATTGAGGGCCTCATCAGGGCTGTGGTTGACCTTGCGGGGCCAGCAGGGCGTGGCCAACTGGGTGGGCGTGGCTAACTGGGTGGGTGTGGCCAGCTTGACGCCACTCACTGGGTGTGGCCAACTGGGTGGGCCTGGCCAGCTTGACGCCACTCCCCAAACTCCTGGCATGTTTCCTCTTCGCATTGCTAGACCGGGCCAAAGCAATGCAGACCGTCCCCTTACATTTTCCGGGGCAGCTCCAAGGGCCGGATCCAACCACATCAAGGGGCCGAATCTGGCCCACGGGTCTTAAATTTGACACTCCTGATCCAGTGGGCGGTTTCAATTTTTTTTTACTACTGGTTTTGTGGATGTAGCTTGGTAGGTATAGCATGGCTTGGTGGGCGGGACTTGGTGGGCATGGCAAGGGAAGGATACTGTAAAATCTCCATTCCCACCCCACTCCAGGGGAAGGATACTGTAAAATCTCCATTCCCACCCCACTCCAGGGGAAGGTTACTGTGTAATCCCCATTTCCTCCCGATCAGCTGGATCTCAGGAGGCAGAGAATGAATAGGGGCGGGGCCAGTCAGATTTTTTACTACCGGTTCTCCGAACTACTCAAAATTTCCGCTACCGGTTCTCCAGAACTGGTCAGAACCTGCTGAAACCAACCTCTGCCCGGGTCTAATCAGTAAAACCCCAAATCAAAGTTTCATTCTTTTCCACTTCAAGCACAAAGTACAGAAGCGGTCTCCATGTAGAAAGGAAAGCACTTATATTCTTTTTCTTTAATTAAAACGGTCAATTTTGCCATTTCAGCCAACTCCATCAGGTTCTGCCACCATTCACCCATGATAGGAATCGAAGTGTCCTTCCATTTTGTGTGTATAATAGTCCTGCTGCGGTCAACATATATAGTAAAAAGAGACCAATTTTAAGGCCCTTTGTAGTCCTCTTGACTGGGATAAAAACAGAGGTGGTATTCAGCCGGTTCGGACCAGTTCAGGTGAACTGGTAGCAGAAATCACTGAAATCCACCCACCCCGGCTCTATGCTGTCCTATTTAGGCACATTTTTGAGGCCGGGCGCATGCACAGAAGAAGTGTGCACGAGCAAAGCCAGGGATGAGTTCTACTTATCTTTACCACTGGTTCGCAACGGGATCATGTGCGCTCGCTTCACTCGTGAATGCGCCTTGCTTCTGCGCATGTGCAGAAGTTTCTGCGCATGTACAGATCGCTGATGACAACATCTGGGGCGGTGGGCGAGGCCTCCCGCTGGTTTTACTACCGGTTCTTGCGAACCGGTCCGAACCGGGGGCAACCCACCACTGAGCAAAGCGTATGTGCCGAAGGCCGGGCACATGTGTGGACATGGCGTGTGCACTCATATTTTCGGTGCTGGGTGAAGCGGTAGAGCCTTGGTAGTACAGTGGTCTAAAGCACCCTGTTATTAAGACCAGCTGCCTGCAATTACTGCAGGTTCGAATCTCGCCAGGCTCAAGGTTGACTCAGCCTTCCATCCTTTCTAAGGTAGGTAAATTGAGGACCCAGTTTGTGGGGGCAATAAGCTGACTTTGTATAAATATACAAAAGGATGAAGGCTATTGCTTAGCACATTGTAAGCCTCCCTGAGTCTCCGGAGAAGGGCGGCATATAAATCAAATTTAAAAAAAAAGAAATATTTGAATCCCACCTCTGGATAAGGAGATGATAATCGTAAACTTCCGCTTCTGTTCGTCTCTGTTTTGTCGATGAGTTAAAAACATATCAAATGGCAACGATGTTTATAAAGTCGAAGCTGCAGGAAAAAAACCCCTATCTTTGTTCTTTCGTGTTGTTCCTCCCGTTGACCTTTTCAATTAATTAATCCAGAACATTCTCCCTTCCCTTTCTCTGCTTTCCGCAAACAAGGTTGTTTTCAAACTTCTCTTCACAACCTTCCTAGGTTGCTGATTAACGTGACGCATCCAATTCGTTCTTCTCAAGCCAAGATTCCCAAAAATGTCTTTTCCTATCAACATCAACAGAAAATACCTATCTTTCCGAGCGGTGGTGGGTTTCAAAAATTTTTTACTACCGGTTCTGTGGGTGTGGCTTGGTGGGTGTGGCTTGGCAGTGGAAGAATACTGTAAAATCTCCATTCCCACCCCATTCCAGGGGAAGGATACTGCAAAATTCCCATTTCCTTCCCATCAGCTGGAACTCGGGAAGCAGAGAATAGATGGGGGCGGGGCCAGTCAGAGGTGGTATTTACCGGTTCTCCGAACTACTCAGAATTTCTGCTACCAGTTCTGCAGAACTGGTCAGAACCTGCTGAAACCCACCTCTGTTTCCGAGTGATTGCTGTTCGTGGAATCAGTCTATAGGTTTTCCACCCTTATTTACAGCATGTTTGGGCACCAACTGTAGTGTCAGTTGATTTTCCCGACACGTCAGCCATAATATATTGAGTTTCACGAAAAGGTTACATTTCTCATTTAAATTGTGCAAAGAACTGGGGAGCATAAAGGAACAAGTAATCCGTGTTCAAGCAAAATCAATATTTCTATATATCCCAGAATAACTTCTAATGTAAGTGATCAGGTATAAAGAGTAAATTTTATAATCATTTATTAGGCTTATACAGAAGTGGCCAAAATTGTGGAAACCTTTTGGGAAAAATGTATTTTCTAAAACTAGCTAATAGACACCGCTTTTTTTTTTTTTAGTAGTACCATAACATTATATATCAATGGAAAGATAATTTAATCAAGAACGTAATGCAGGGGTGAAATCTAGATTTTTTTTGCTACCGGTTCTGTGGGCGTGGCTTAATTAGTGGGTGGGGCTTGGTGGTAAGGTGACTGGGGCAAACCAGTAGAAATCCACCACTGAACAGTGATGGCTAACCTTTTTGCCGTTGTGTGCCAAAAGTGGGAGGAGCGCAGCGGGGTTGCACGCATGCATTCCCACACCCATAATTCAATGCCCCCCTGTGCTCCACCCCCCCACCCATGCGCGCATGACCCTTCCCCCTGTGCTCCCCCCACTTTTGGCACGTGACAGCAAAAAGGTTACAAGGCCTGCTAGGCCCAAGAAAGCCTCTGGAGCCTGGGGAGGGCGAAAATGGCCTTCCCAACCACCCCAGAGCCCTCTGGAGGCCAGAAATGGCCCATTTCCTGACTTCCGGTGGGCCCGGAAGGCCTGTTTTTCACCCTCCCCAGGCTCCAGAGTCTTTCTTGGAGCCTGGGGAGGGTGAAAACGGCCTTCCCCAACCTCCCCCGGAGCCTTCTGGAGGCCAGAAATGAGGGAAGGAGGGAAGGAAGGGAAGGAATAAGGAGGAAGACAGGAGAGAAGGAGGGAAGAGAGGGAGGGAGGGAGGAAGGAATATAATGGAATGATAAGGAAAGAAGGATGGATAGATGGAAGGAGGGAAGAAACAAGGGAGAAGGAGGGAAGGAAGGAAGAGGGAGGGAGGGGAGGGAGGGAAGAGGGAGGAGGGAAGTAGAATGAAGATAATAGAATGATAGAGAAGGAAAGAAGGAAGATAACAAAATGAATATTTTGGGATAGTATGGAACTAAAGGAAGGATGGGACTAAAGAAGGAAGGAGAGAAAGGAGGGAAGGGGGCAGGAAAGGATTATAGAGGGAAGGAGGAGAGAAGGAGGGGAGGGAGGGAGGGAGGGAGGAATATAATGGAATGATAAGGAAAGAAGGATGGATAGATGGAAGGATGGAAGAAACAAGAGAGAAGGAGGGAAGGAAGGAAGGAAGGAAGAGGGAGGAGGGGAAGGAAGACGGAGGAGGGAAGGAGAATGAAGATAATAGAATGATAGAGAAGGAAAGAAGGAAGATAACAAAATGAACATTTTGGGATAGTATGGAACTAAAGGAAGGATGGAACTAAAGAAGGAAGGAGAGAAAGGAGGGAAGGGGGCAGGAAAGGATTATAGAGGGAAGGAGGAGAGAAGGAGGGGAGGGAGGGAGGGAGGAATATAATGGAATGATAAGGAAAGAAGGATGGATAGATGGAAGGATGGAAGAAACAAGAGAGAAGGAGGGAAGGAAGGAAGGAAGGAAGGAAGAGGGAGGGAGAGGAAGGAAGACGGAGGAGGGAAGTAGAATGAAGATAATAGAATGATAGAGAAGGAAAGAAGGAAGATAACAAAATGAACATTTTGGGATAGTATGGAACTAAAGGAAGGATGGAACTAAAGAAGGAAGGAGAGAGAGGAGGGAAGGGGGCAGGAAAGGATTATAGAGGGAAGGAGGAGAGAAGGAGAGGAGGGAGGGAGGGAGGGAGGAATATAATGGAATGATAAGGAAAGAAGGATGGATAGATGGAAGGATGGAAGAAACAAGAGAGAAGGAGGGAAGGAAGGAAGGAAGGAAGGAAGAGGGAGGGAGAGGAAGGAAGACGGAGGAGGGAAGTAGAATGAAGATAATAGAATGATAGAGAAGGAAAGAAGGAAGATAACAAAATGAACATTTTGGGATAGTATGGAACTAAAGGAAGGATGGAACTAAAGAAGGAAGGAGAGAGAGGAGGGAAGGGGGCAGGAAAGGATTATAGAGGGAAGGAGGAGAGAAGGAGAGGAGGGAGGGAGGGAGGGAGGAATATAATGGAATGATAAGGAAAGAAGGATGGATAGATGGAAGGATGGAAGAAACAAGAGAGAAGGAGGGAAGGAAGGAAGGAAGGAAGAGGGAGGGAGAGGAAGGAAGACGGAGGAGGGAAGTAGAATGAAGATAATAGAATGATAGAGAAGGAAAGAAGGAAGATAACAAAATGAATATTTTGGGATAGTAGGGAACTAAAGGAAGGATGGAACTAAAAAAGGAAGGAGAGAGAGGAGGGAAGGGGGCAGGAAAGGATTATAGAGGGAGGGAGAAGAGAAGGAGGGGAGGGAGGGAGGGAGGAATATAATGGAATAATAAGGAAAGAAGGATGGATAGATGGAAGAAACAAGAGAGAAGGAGGGAAGGAAGGAAGGAAGGAAGAGGGAGGGAGAGGAAAGAAGACGGAGGAGGGAAGGAGAATGAAGATAATAGAATGATAGAGAAGGAAAGAAGGAAGATAACTGAATGAATAGGAAAGAAGGAAGGATGGAACAAAAGAAGGAAGGAGAGAGAGGAGGGAAGGGGGCAGGAAAGGATTGTAGAGGGAGGGAGGAGAGAAGGAAGGAAGGAAGGAAGGAAGGAAGGAAGGAAGAAAGGAAGGAAGGAAGGAAGGAAGGAAGGAGGTGTATTTTTGATTAAGACAAGTTACTTTTTTCTCTTGTTGAAGTGTTTTAGGCCACATGAAAACCATGAACATCTGATTGTGCCAAAGCCTTTCTCCCTGATTTATTCTTGGCCTGAATTGTTCCCTCATTGTAAAACCAAAGCCAAGGTACAACATCTAACATCTGGCTGCCCTTAAGGTAGCAAAGAAAACTCAAGCTATATAGTAAATAGGGTTTTTTTAAAAAAAAGTTTTACACTTGAAATGATTTAGGCTGATAACCAGCCTTCATCTCAAGTCATGCTGTTCTGGTTTTAGGCATCGATAAAGAGAATCCAAGAAGGAATCCTGTCTTGCATTTTGGATTGTTTTGCGGGACGTGAAGATTGCTAATTAGAATAGAATTTAGTAAAATTCTACGCTGCCGGGAAGAGAATGGCCTTCCTCCAGTTTTCTGAATGTGACATGTGTCGAGATATTTCATCTGACAGTCAAGCGAGCTGAAATTCAATTAAAATATTGCATAAATCTGTTTGAAACGCGTAAAGGAAGACGGACGGACAAGCCTTTGTATTTTGTTTGGTAACTGTTTTAATTGAATTTAATAATTCCCATTCGTGCATAGTTTAAAGCTGATCGTTAAATATAGCTTGCATTTGACACCTTGGGTTTTCTTAACTCTCTTATTTCATACTGGATATTTTCTGGAGCCTCGGACTCTTTCAAGCAAACCAAATTAAAATTAAAAATCAAATGTATGCATATGTGCATGCGTTCACTCCTACTGACTGTGACAAATCTGGGAAAAAGCTAATTTGGGTATTTTTTAAAAATCAGATCAGCGAGCAGAGAAATAAATATAGAAGTTCTTAAGCTTCAGCCTCTTAGTGTAGGCACAAGATCCATGAAAGTACTATTTGCTAGGGAGAAGTTGTGTGTGTGTGTGTGTGTGTGTGTGTGTGTGTGTGTGTGTGTGTGTGTGTATGTATATATATATATATATATATATATATATATATATATATATATATATATATATATATATATGTTTTCTGAGGTTTTCGCGGGTGTTTGTATGTAGGTCTTTGGTTATTCGGGTTTTCTCTCGCGTAAAATTGGAGGTGTCTTGGCAACATTTCGACGAAGTCTCATTCGTCATCTTCAGGCTGGTGTCTTCGGCCTCGTGCTTCTAGGAGCAATGCGTGCGATCGCAGCTGTTTCTTCCTTTTAACTGCCAGTGGGGCTGTGAACTGATTGGGTGGGAGCTTGGCTGTGTTCTGATGGGTGGAGGTGTGTTCTGATTGGTTGGGGGTTTGGCTGTGCTCTGATTGGATGGGTGTGTGTTCTGTTTAGGTGGGGGCTTGGTTATGCTCGGGTTAGTCTGAGTAGCAGGGGGATTTGAGCTGGTGAGCTGTGTTGCTGTTGTTTGGCTTCATGTTCGTGGCCGTACCACCTCTTCATGGTGGGTGTCAGTCTGCTTCATGTATGGATTGGAGGGGTTTAAAGTGGCTAATGATGCAGCTGTGGTCTGGCTTCTGGTCCATGGTCGCCAGAGCACCGCCAACCCCCCATCCAATCAGAGCACCAGCCTGAAGATGACAAATGAGACTTCGGTTTTTCTGTCTTTTTCATAGGCTTTATGTGTATTTCTCTTTAGCCAGGTTCTACCTACGTAAACCAAGATATTATGCTTTTTTTCTTCTGGCAGCCAGCAGACCCTTTGCTGCCCATTGGGAGACTAAGATAGATCTATTTCAGCCTTATAAGGCCTCATCAGTTAGCCACACCCTCATCTCATGATGAGTACAATATCAACAAATATTGTACCTTTACAGGGAGGATACAGTCAGGCGAGGAGAATCCGGGACCAGACGTTAAGTTCCACTCCACCCCCAGTCTCTACCTGTCCTTCTCCTACATGCATGCTGTATATGTTTTACTTTTATGAAACCTGTGTATGAGAAATACAATCCCGGAGATACTCTAGTAACTAGTAGCAAACTATGGATATAATGATGAAATGCAGCTATTGCCTAATTAAAGTTTTTAACAGCTCTCTCTCTCTCTCTCTCTCTCTTTCTCTCTCTCTCTCTCTCTCTCTCTCCCTCTCCCCCTTTCCCTCTCTCCCCTCCTCCTCTTCTCCTCCCCCTCCCCCTCCTCTTCATCATCCTTTTTCCTTCTTCTCCTCCTCTTCCTCCTCCTCCTCTTCTCCTTCTTCCTTCTCCTCCTCCTTCCTCTTCCTTTTCTCCTTCTCCTTCTTCTTCCTTCTTCTCCTCCTCCTTCCTCCTCCTCCTCTTCCCCCTCCTCTTCCTCCTCCTCTTCTCCTTCTTCTTCTTCCTTCTCCTCCTCCTTCCTCTTCCTTTTCTCCTTCTTCTTCCTTCTCCTCCTCCTCCTCTTCTCCTTCTTCCTTCTCCTCCTCCTTCCTCTTCCTTTTCTCCTTCTTCCTCCTCCTCCTCCTCCTCTTCTCCTTCTTCCTTCTCCTCCTCCTTCCTCTTCCTTTTCTCCTTCTCCTTCTTCTTCCTTCCTCTCCTCCTCCTTCTTCCCCCTCCTCTTCCTCCTCCTCTTCTCCTTCTTCTTCCTTCTCCTCCTCCTTCCTCTTCCTTTTCTCCTTCTTCTTCCTTCTCCTCCTCCTCCCTCCTCCTCCTCCTCTTCCTCCTCTTCTGCCTCATCTTCCTCCTCTTCCTCCTCCTTTTTCTTCCTTTTCTCCTTCTCCTTCCTTCTTCTTCTCCTCCCTCCTCCTCCTCCTCTTCCTCCTCTTTTTCTGCCTCCTCCTTCTCCTCCTCTTCCTCCTCCTCCTTCCTCCTCCTCCTCCTCCCTCCCCCTTGCACTTTTTATCCTCCCAGCTGCCTGCCTTATCCTCGGCTGTATGATTTATCCCGACGGTTGGGATGCCAAAGAAGTGAAGCGGATGTGCGGTGAGAAGACAGACAAGTACACCCTGGGAGCTTGTTCGATCCGCTGGGCTTACATCTTAGCCATTATTGGCATCTTGGATGCCATGATCCTCTCGTTTCTGGCATTTGTACTCGGCAATAGGCAGGACAGCTTACTAGCAGAAGAGCTGAAGTTGGAAAACAAAGGTAAGCTCGCTTTTGGGGACAATGTCTATGGAGATTCTACAACCATCTAGGTCACAGTTGTCCAAAAGGTGCTTTTTTTTTCGAGAGGCAACTGGACTTTTTTGGGTTTTTTTTCCCTTGAAGACGTTTCGCTTCTCATCCGAGAAGCTTCTTCAGTTCTGACTGAATGGATAGCTCTGCAGACTAAGCACCATAATTTAATACCAGCTGTCTGCAATTACTGTAAGTTCGAATCTCACCAGGCTCAAGGTTGACTCAGCCTTCCATCCTTTCTAAGGTAGGTAAATTGAGGATCCAGTTTGTGGGGGCAATAAGCTGACTTTGTATTAAAAATATACAAAAGTATGAAGGCTATTGCTTAATGCACTGTAAGCCGCCCTGAGTCTCCGGAGAAGGACGGCATATAAATCAAATTAAAAAAAAATAAAAAAAATGGACGAGAAGCGAAATGTCTTCAAGGAAAAACAAAGACAATCCAATTGTCTCTTGAAAAAGCCCCATTGGGACATCGCTTCGGTCAATATTGTTCTTCTGAGCTAACTCTAGGACGAGAATCAAATGACTTGGCTCATCACAAGAAGTGTCTATGGAGATTCTCAGTCATCCAGGCCAATGGTGGTCCCAAAGGAGCTTTTTTTCAAGAGGCAATTGGACCAGTAGCAGATTTCAAACCTCGGCGCTACCAGTTCGCTATCGGGAGCGTGTGGGTGCGCGTGCTTGTTTCGCGAGCACGCGGCACTTCTGCACATGTGTAGAAGGTCCTGCACATGCGAAAAGCATTTTTGATGATGTCTGGGCAGGTGGGTGGAGCCTCCTGCCGTCGCCGCTACCAGTTCGCCTGAACTGGGGCGAACCAATAACAACCCACCACTGAACTGGACTTTTGGACTTTCTTGGTTTTTTTCTCACGTTTCGCTTCTCACTCAACCACTTTCTTGGTTTTTCCTTGAAGACCTTTCGCTGCTCATCCGAGAAGCTTCTTCCGTTCTTCTTTTTTTTTTAATTTGATTTATATGCCGCCCTTCTCCGGAGACTCAGGGCGGCTTACAATGTGCTCAGCAATAGCCTTCATCCTTTTTGTATATTTATACAAAGTCAGCTTATTGCCCCCACAAACTGGGTCCTCAATTTACCTACCTTAGAAAGGATGGAAGGCTGAGTCGACCTTGAGCCTTGGCGAGATTCGAACCTGCAGTGATTGCAGGCAGCTGGTCTTAATAACCAGCTTAATAACAGGGTGCCTTAGACCACTGTACTACCAAGGCTCTGCGTTCTGAACGAAGAAACCTCTTGGATGAGAAGCGAAGCGACTTCCAAGGAAAAGCAAAAGACGGGGACTTCTCCATACGACTTTGCTTACCGGAAAGTCGCTAAATCACCCCGGTACACTACAGCCATCATAAATACAGGCCAGTTCTAAAGTACCCGGATTTTGACCATGGGTTGACTGCAAGGGTCGTAAGTATAGAAAAAGGACCAAGAGTCACTTTTCTTTTCAATGCCGTTGTAACTTTGAACCGTCACTAAATGAACGGTTCTAAGTCCAGCGTTTCTCTCCAGTTCTAAATTGAATTCATTAGGTAATCCAGTGGTGGAATTCAGCCGGTTCGCACAAGTACGGGAGAACCGGTTGTTAATTTTCTAAGCAGTTTGGCAAACTGCTAAGGAGCCTTGGTAGTACGGTGGTCTAAAGCACCCTGTTATTAAGACCAGCTGCCTGCAATTACTGCAGGTTCGAATCTCGCCAGGCTCAAGGTTGACTCAGCCTTCCATCCTTTCTAAGGTAGGTAAATTGAGGACCCAGTTTGTGGGGGCAATAAGCTGACTTTGTATAAAATATACAAAAGGATGAAGGCTATTGCTTAGCACATTGTAAGCAGCCCTGAGTCTCCGGAGAAGGGCGGCATATAAATCAAATTTAAAAAAAAAACAAAAAACTGGTTGTTGGAAGAAATCATTAGGGCAAAGAACCGGTTGTTAAATTACTTGAATCCCACCACTGAGGTAAGCCCTTTACTTGCTTTTCATAAATATTAGAATAGAATAACAGAGTTGGAAGGGACCTTAGAGGTCTTCTAGTCCAACCCCCTGCCTAGACAGGAAACCCTACACCACTTCAGACAAATGGTTATCCAACATCTTCTTAAAAACTTCTAGTGTTGGAGCATTCACAACTTCTGGAGGCAAGTTGTTCCACTGATTAATTGTTCTCACTGTCAGGAAATTTCTCCTTAGTTCTAAGTTGCTTCTCTCCTTGGTTAGTTTCCATCCGTTGCTTCTTCTCCTGCCCTCCGGTGCTTTGGAGAATAGCTTGACTCCCTCTTCTTTGTGGCAGCCCCTGAGATATTGGAAGACTGCTATCATGTCTCTCCTTAGTCCTTCTTTTCATTAAACTGGACATACCCAGTTCCTGCAACCGTTCTTCATATGTTTTAGCCTCTATTCCCCTAATCATCTTTGTTGCTCTTCTCTGCACTCTTTCTAGAGCCTCAATATTGTATTTATAACTTCTGGCTTTTAATATTAACTATTAGAAAGTGTAAGGTTTGGGGTTTTTTTAGTAACGTTGGAAGAAATGTCCATCTGGGTTCCGTTCCAAGTGGGAAGAAAGCCACTGGAAACATGGAGACTGCTTGAAAAGATGGTTTAATGATAACAGTAACAAGAGTTGGAAGGACCTTGATCTGTGGACAGGATCACATGGTTTTGAGCAGGGGTGGGTTCTAAATTTTTTTACTACCGGTTCTGTGGGCGTGGCTTATTTTGTGGGTGTGGCTTGGAGGTCATGTGACTAGGTGGGCGTGGTTAGCTGGTCAGAGTCATTTCTGGAAGGTCCTCGCACTTACGACCAGTCCTCGCACTTACGACCCGACTCATTTGTTTGCTTTTAACACTGATCAGCTGTAGGGCGGCCCTTTGAAGCCCCACGGCAAGAGTTTAAACAGTTTTTTTTCCCTCTAGTCATCAGCTGGGACTCAGGAGGCAGCAATAGATTGGGGGTGGGACCAAATAAAAGGTAAGAATAACATGGGGAGGGCGACAGGGAGAACCGGTTCGGTGACGTCATATCGTCACCGCTACCGGCTCGGCCGAACCGGACCGAACCGGGAGGAACCCACCACTGGTTTTGAGGTCCTGGGCAAAAAGAGCATATGAGTGAGTGAGAGAGAGAGAGAGAGAGATTTATACCCTCTGTTTGGCTTTGAATTTGAGCTTGTCTCCTGATTGGTTGTCAGGCTCCCATGGGGCCATGCAGGGGTAACTTAGTAAGTTGTTTGTGTCCCAGGCTTGGTTGAGCCTTGCTGGGTGATGATGTAATGGGGAGGCTGACTTTCTGCCTCCCTTTTAGGGGAAATATTCTGCCCTTTTAATATTTCCTCAAATACCTCATTTTCCTACGGTTCTAAGCAACCACTCTGCTTCCCGAGCTGGTCCCAGAGATGAATAGGATTGCTGGTTAATACAGTTTCGCCTCGTGCGATGAAAGCAGCAGTGATGCTCTCTCCTGCTTCTGAATCTTTTTGATAGATTGGGACTATCGGCATTAATTTCTGGCTAGCCCTCCGGAAGACACGATGCAGTCTGACATCTAGCACAGAAACGGCACGTGCTGTTTCGAAATCTGTTACAAATGAAACCCCACCGAGAGCCGTTAACAATAGTTTACAACTGAGGTGGCAAATGGATCTTTATATTACCATCATTTGTAGTTTTTCTATTGTCTAGTGACGAATGCAAAAAACCCGAAGCTAGATCTTTGGAGGAAAATGCAGTGTTGTTTAAAACAAGGGAAGCCGATTCCAGATTTTTACGTAAAAAAAAAAAAAAAATACTTCCGTTAGATCAGCTTTTGACTTGTGACCACAATTGAGGCCCAAAATTTCCATTGCTAAGATAAAAGTCTGTAGAGATTCTCCGTCATCCGGGTTACAGTTGTCTCAAAGATGCTCTTTTCAGGAGGCAACTGGATTTTCTTGTTTTTTCTTTTGAAGACATTTCGCTTCTAATTTTTTTTACTACCGGTTCTGTGGGCGTGGCTTATTTTGTGGGTGTCATGTGACTAGGTGGGTGTGGCTAGCTGGCCAGAGTCATTTCTGGAAGGTCCTCGCACTTACGACCAACCCTCGCACTTACGACCCGCCTCATTTGTTTGCTTTTAGTTCGGAGAACCGGTAGTAAAAATTCTGACTGGCCCCGCCCCCATCTATTCTCTGCCTCCCAAGTCCCAGCTGATAGGGTGGAAATGGGGATTTTGCAGTAACCTTCCCCTGGATTGGGGAGGGAATGGAGATTCCTGTGGGAGTAGGAATGGATTTCTAGAGGAAAAAATTGCAGACTACAGAAACTATTTGCACCGCTCAGGTGACCCTGACGACACAGATATACCTCCAAGTAGTGGTGGGATTCAGCCGGTTCGCACCACTTTGGGAGAACCGGTTGTTAACTTTCTGAGCAGTTTGGCAAACTGGTTGTTGGAAGAAATCATTAGGGAAGGGAAACAGTTGTTAAATTACTTGAATCCCACCACTGCCTCCAAGTGCTTCAAGGACCCTCTAAAAGGATGCAAATCAGTGGTGGGTTCCTCCCGGTTCGGTCCGGTTCGGCCGAGCCGGTAGCAGTGACGATATGATGTCACCGAACCGGTTCTCCCACCCCGCCCTCCCATCCCCCCACCCACCCACGTTATTCTTACCTTTTATTTGGTCCCACCCCTAATCTATTGCTGCCTCCTGAGTCCCAGCTGATGACTAGAGGGAAAAAAATCCCACCACTGCTTGGAGGTATATCTGTGTCGTCAGGGTCACCTGAGCGGTGCAAATAGTTCCTGTAGTCTGCAATTTTTTCTCTAGAAATCCATTCCTACTCCCACAGGAATCTCCATTTCTTCCCCAATCCAGGGGAAGGTTACTGCAAAATCCCCATTTCCTCCCTATCAGCTGGGACTTGGGAGGCAGAGAATAGATGGGGGCGGGGCCAGTCAGAATTTTTACTACCGGTTCTCCGAACTACTCAAAATTTCCGCTACCGGTTCTCCAGAACTGGTCAGAACCTGTTGAAACCCACCTCTGGTGCATACGCTCTCAGTGTACATAAAAGAAAAGATACATTCATCAGGAATCATAAGGTACAACACTTAATGATAGTCTTAGGGAAACAGTCAATATAAATCTTAAGGATACCAGCAACAAGGTTACAGTCATACAGTCATAAGTGGGAAGAGATGGGTGATAGGAACGATGAGAAGATTAATAGTAATGCAATCTTACTATTAACCAAATACAAAGGTTACATATAACTGGGAAATAAAGGAAATTCATAATAAATTACATAACCTTGACTAAGGAAGGTATTTAAGTGCTTTCTAGAGAATTTGAGTCAACGCTGATCACTGAAGATTAAAAGAGATTATGTGAGTATTATGACCAGAAGCATCCTTAAAATCGTGGGTTTTCATTTGAGGAAAAAAAAATATGTCAAGTATTTAACTTTAAAGAGCTTCCTATACAGTTGTCAAGAGAAATATATGGATTTCATGTAAGTGTATTTATATATTTTTCATGTCGGTTATGGTTAAAAGAGCAAAATCTATTCCTATTCCGGTATCAGTTCAAATATATATTACGGAATGCATCTTATCTAGCCTGAAAGCTATACCCAATTTATTTTAGAAGTCAAGATAGCGCACCCAAATGGATGGGATCGATAATATTAATAAGAAACTGCATAAAAATCTGATATTAAAAATAATGTGGCTTCTTTCACTTCAAAACATTTTCTGGTCAGACAGCTTTACAGAAAAGCTTGTTTTTCTACTTTTTTTGTCCTAAAATTTAGGAGATCTTGGAGATCTTTTTATATTTTGATGCTTATTCCTTCTTTCAGAGATACGTCGTTTTATCTTTTTATGAAATGAGTTGAAGATTCTTTTAACCTGTGAAATATGAATTATAGCACGCCGAATCATTTCAGATGTATGCTTCTACCTTTATTTCCTGCCCACTCGTTTTTCTAATACCCAGAAGTGTTAAGCTATTTCATTTTATAATTGATAGGGTAGCTGGAAATTTAAAAAATAGTATCGTCCTACATTCTAAAAGTGTACTGCGTTGAGCAATATTGTACTAACTCACAGCCAATAGAGCTCACAGAATCATCCTCTTTTAATGACCACATAATCCCTTGTGGGTGGAGTCTGGGCAACTGAATGACGCTAGCTGAGTGTTTTAATGTCCGGATGCCCTTCCTGTCGCCAATGCGGAGTTTTGTTCAGCAGATACATTCTCATTGTGCCCAGAGAGAGAAATATCTGCCTCTACCTAGGATCGAACTCACAGCCTTCTGATTGTGAGGCAAGAGCTCCCTCTCTAGGCCACCGCACCACTCCAGAGCTCACAGAATACAAGGCTATAAAGTTGTGTCTTAAAATACAATCACAATATGCTTACGTAATGACATTACTTTAAACTCATCCTTCAGAGCTAAGACAGAGGTGGGTTTCAGCAGGTTTTGACCAGTTCGGGAGAACCGGTAGCGGAAATTTTGAGTAGTTCGGAGAACCGGTAGTAAAAATCCTGACTGGCCCCGCCCCCCATCTATTCTCTGCCTCCCAAGTCCCAGCTGATCGGGAGGAAATGGGGATTTTGTAGTAACCTTCCCCTGCCATGCCCGCCATGCCATGCCACGCCCACCAAGCCACGCCACGCCCACCAAGCCACGCCCACAGAACCGTAGTAAAAAAATTTGAAACCCACCACTGAGCTAAGATAATATCTATTAATCACTGAGCCAGAGGCTCAACCTAATACATGTAGTCCTTGGCTTGCAGCTATTCGTTTAGTGACCGTTTGAAGTTACAACGACACTGAAAAAAGTGATTTACGACCATTTTTTACACAACCACTGCAGCTTTGTAGGAATCCATCAAATATTGGAGCAGTGCTGTCATGTCACCCCTTCTTTTCATGAAACTAGACCAATTCCTGCAACCGTTCATCGTATGTTTTGGCCTCCAGCCCCCTAATCATCTTTGTTGCTCTTCTCTGCCCTCTTTCCAGAGTCTCAAGATCTTTTTTTATATTGTGGTGATCAGAACTGGATGCGCTATTCCAAGTCTGGTCTTTGTACTAAGGCTTTGTAAAGCGGTATTACAACTTCAGGAGATCTTGTTTCTATCCCTCTGTTAATGCAGCTTTAGGATTGCATCAGGGGAGGGATTCAAAAATTTTAGGTGGGCGTGGCCATGGTGGGTGTGGCCTACTCAGCCTCCTGCACCGTGGCGGGGTGGGGTATTTTTGCCCTTTCCAAGCTCTGGAGGCTTTAATTCGAGTCTCCAGGATGGCAAAAACGGCCTCCTCTGGGCTCCAGAGGCCCTCCGGAAGCCAGAAACAGACTTCTGGAACTTCCGGGAGGCCCGTTTTTCGCCCCTCCAGAGCCTCTGCGCAGGCGCTGCACTTATCTGGCATCCAAAATGGGCTGCATGGAGACTCCTGGGAGGGGAGGGGCTGTGGGGGTGGGGCCAGAGGTGGGTTTCAGCAGGTTCTGACCAGTACCGGTGAAGAAAATTTTGAATAGTTTGGAGAACCGGTAGGAAAAATTCTGACTGGCCCCGTGTCAGGTTTCGATGTCATCTCAAATAAATTGCACTCCCAAACAATTAATCTTTGCTGAAATATTCCATTTATTGAGTCCGACAGATCTGGCCCCGACTTCGTCGTAGCCGATACTAACCCTCTGACCCCCAAACCCTTCCCTTTCCGTTCCCCAATTCTCATCTTCTCATTGGCCATCTTCCAAGTCAGTCTCCCCAGCTTCTGACCTCAACCCACAGGAATGTCCCCCCTCCCATCCCATCTCCTAGGGGATATTATCTACAGAGAAAATAAGTAGGTGAAAAGTCAAGCCTCGTCTCCTCCTTTTTATGGCAGCATCAGAATGCTGACACCCCGTCCCCATCTATTCTCTGTCTCCCGAGTCCCAGCTGATCGGGAGGAAATGGGGATTTTGCAGTAACCTTCCTCTGGATTTGGGAGGGAATGGAGATTTTACAGTGTCCTTCCCCTGGAGTGGGATGGGAATGGAGATTTTACAGTATCCTTCCCCTGCCACCGCCCACCAAGCCACGCCTACCAAGCCATGCCACGCCTACCAAGCCACACCCACAGAACCAGTAGTAAAAAAGTTTGAAACCCACCACTGGGCGGGGCCAGCCAGTCCTTGCAACTACCGGTTCGGTGAACCGGATGTAAAATTAGCATCCGATTCGCCCAAACCGGTCTGAACCGGCTGAATCCCACTCCTGGATTGCATTGGCTTTTTTGGCTGCTGCCTCACCCTGGTGGCTGAAAACGTGGTAAGCGGCATAAAACACGCATGCCTGCCGTTTCATTCACCCCGCTGCTTCTCAGGATTTGCAAAAGCTGGGGTTTACCGCCGACTAGTAAGAAAAGTAGAAGAACTCTTGGGATACGCAACTCAGGGAAAGGCAGTTTCGTGACCTTAAAAAGTTGCATCTTATCTTCTGTATCAGCAGCGCGTGCCGTTTTCTTAAAATAGCTCCCAGTCTGAATTTGGTAGGTGGAGGGCAGACTGAGACACGAGGAAACAGATTAAACCGGTTTTTTAAAAAAATCCAAGTAGACAATTTTTAGTTCCGTGATCATGAAGGGCGAGCAGACTACGAGCGATTTGATTTGATGTTGTACGAGAATAAGCTTTCAAAGATGCTCAGGGTGATATACCCGCTCCTTGACTCAAGCGCTAAGCATTTTTCTCTGATAAGAGAAATTCTTCCTCCCTTTCTCCCTCCCTTCCCTCCTTCTCTCCTCCCTTCCCTCTTCAATCCTTTCCTGCCTCCTTCCCTCCTCTCTCTCCTTCCTTCTTTACTTCTAACCTTCCTTCTTTACTTATCGTTCTGTTACTTTCCTCCTGTCCTTTTCTATTATTCTATCATCTCCCTCCCTGTCTTTCTTCCTTCCTTCTCTCCTCCCTCCCTCTTCATTCCTTCCCTAACTCCTTGCCTCCTTCTCTCTCCTTCCTCCCTCCCTCCTTCCTCATTCTATTATCTTCTTTCCTTCCTTCCTTCTTTCCTTCCTCCCTGTCTTCCCGCCTTCTCTCCTGTCCCCCTCCTTATTCCTTCCTTCTCTTCCTTCCATCCTTCTCGCTCCTTCCTTCCTTCCTCCTTGTCATGATTTTATTTTCCTTCCTTCCTTCCCTCCTTCCCTCCCACCCCTTCCTTCCTTCCTTCCTTCTTCCTTGTCATTCTTTTATCTTCCTTCCTTCCTTCTTAACTTCCATCCTTCCTTCTTTCCTTATCATTATGTTACTTTTCTTCTTTCCTTCTCTATCATTCTATTATCTCCCTCCCTTCCTTCCTGCCTCCCTCCCTCCCTCCCTCCCTGTCTTCCTTCCTTCTCTCCTCCCTCCCTCTTCATGACGTCCCTGACTCCTTCCCTCCTTCTCTCTCCTTCCTTCCTCCTTCCTTCATCATTCTATTATCTTCTCCCTTCCTTCTTTCCTTCCTCCCTGTCTTCCTTCTTTCTCTCCTATCTCCCGCCTTATTCCTTCCCTTCCTTCCATCCTTCTCTCTCCTTCTTCCCTCCCTTCCTTCCTCCTTGTTATTATTTTATTTTCCTTCCTTCCTTCCTTCCTCCCCCTCCCACACCCCTTCCTTCCTTCTTGTCGTTTTTTTGTCTTCCTTCCCTCCTTCTTTACTTCCCTCCTTCCTTCTTTCCTTAACATTCTGTTACTTTCCTTCTCTATCATTCTATTATCTCTCTTCCTCCCACCCTCCCTGTCTTCCTTCCTTCTCTCTCCTTCCTTCCTCCTTCCTTCATCATTCTATTATCTTCTTCCCTTCCTTCTTTCTTTCCTCCCTGTCTTCCCTCCTTCTCTCCTGTCTCCCTCCTTATTCTTCCCTTCCTTCCTTCCTTCCTTCCTTCCTCCTTCCTCCTTGTCATTATTTTATTTTTCTTCCTTCCTCCTTCCTCCCTCCCTTCCTTCTTCCTTATCATTCTTTTATCTTCCCTTCCTTCCTTCCTTCCCTCCCCCCCCTCCCTTCCTGTCATTCTATTACTTTCCTCCCTTCCTCCCTCCTTCCATCTTCATCCAGCTCTTCATCTGGAAAAACTTCCAGAGCAGCAAAGACTAGAAATAAGACAGTTCCTATTTGCAAGCTGATAGACACTCCAGTGCAACAGGGGAATAGGTTGCGAGGAGAAAGGAAGACAACAGATGTTGTCTACTCGAATCTTGAAAAGATGCAATAAGTCAAGCACAAAGGCAGAGCAGCTGCTCTTGACAGCCTGAATGGTAGCAAATGTTGGAGGAGAGAGAAGATTTCCATCAACTCTAAGTAAGACGGAGAAGGATCTCACCACTGCTTCCTCTTTTGCTGCAAATCGGCTCGGCTGTTTGTTCAGATCGGCAGGCTTTACAGTTTGGAAGGGACCTTATCGGTCATCTAGTCCAACCCCCAATTCAAGCAGGAGATCCTACATCACTTCTGACAGATGGCAGTCCAGTCTCTTCTTGAAAGCCTCCAGTGATGAAGCTCCCACAACTTCTGAAGGCAACTTCTGTTCCATCGGTGGATTGTTCTCGCTGTCTGAAAATTGTTCCTTATTTCTAGGTTGAATCTCTCCTTCAGTTTCCATCCATTATTCCTTGTCTGGCCTTGGGGTGGCTTTGGAAAATAGCTTGACCCCCTCCTCTCTGTGGCAGCCCCTCAAAAATTGGAAGACTGCTATCATATCTCTCCTGGTCCTTCTCTTCACTAGACTAGCCATGCCCAGTTCCTGGAAACCGTTCATCGTACGTTTTAGCCTCCAGTCCCCTAATCATCTTTGTTGCTCTTCTCTGCACTCTTTCCAGAGTCTCCACCTCTTTTTTATAGTTAAGGTTGCCAGGTCTGCTTCCAAAAAATAGCGGACAAGTGGGGTGGGGGGGTCGGTTAAGTAGTAAAAAAAATTTTTTTTAAAATTTACAATTAAATTATATATTTTCTTACAAACATTTTAACACGTATTAAAATAATCACTTCAAAACTTTACTTAAAATTCAAAAATCAAATAGATTATAATAATAGGTAAAATATTAAATTACATTTTACTTTGCTGCCGTGTGTATTTTTTATTTGACTGCGGAGCTTTGATCAATTCTTTGTGTTTAAGGAATAATTCTTTCATTTCAGTACAACGTTGAGAAATATCAAAAAATATACAAAGTTCACTTCGAACTGATGGTACAAGCAGTCGGTTACGTTCGTCAGTCCACAAATTTCCCAGGACGCTGAAAATTCGTTCAACGTTTGCATTTGATACCGGAATTGATGCACAATACTGGAACAGTTTCAGTAAATTGTTCAGTCTGGCCTTCGGATGCTTTGGAAAATAGCTTGACCCCCTCCTCTCTGTTGCAGCCCCTGAGATATTGGAAGACTGCTATCATGTCTCCCCTGGTCCTTCTCTTCATTAAACTGGACATACTCAATTCCTGCAACCGTTCTTCATATGTTTTAGCCTCCAGTCCCCTAATCCTCTTGGTTGCTCTTCTCTGCACTCTTTTTAAGAGTCTCAACATCTTTTTCATAGTGTGGTGACCAAAACTGGATGCAGAATTCTAGGTGTGGTCTTACTAAGGCTTTATAGAGTGGTATTAGTACCACTAATTCTACTACTAGTAGAACCAGTAGTAGTAGTACCACTACTAGTACTAGTAGTACCACTAGTAGAACTTGATTGTATCCCTCTGTTAATGCAATTTAGGATTGTGTTGGCTTTTTGGGCCAATCTAGGCAAGAGGAAACTGCAGAGAAGGAAAAGAAGGTGCATAAATCTAATTCCAGCTACGATCCTTCACATAGGAGTAAAATCACAATTTTGCTATCAAAAGTCTCCCACAGGTACTCCTTGACTTACAACAGTTCATTTAGTGACCGTTCAAAGTTACAACGGCGCTGAAAAAGTGACCTATGACCATTATTCACACTTAAGACCGTTGCAGCATCCCCATCGTCACGCGATCAAAATTCAGACACTTGACAAACTGACTCATATTTATGACGATTGCAGTGTACTGGGGGGGGGGTGTCATGTGATCCCCTTTTGCGACCTCCTGACAAGCAAAATCAACGGAGAAATCAGATTCACTTAACAACCGTGATACTAATTTAACCACGGCAGTCAGTGGTGGGTTCCTCCTGGTTCGGTCTGGTTCGGCCGAGCCGGTAGCGGTGACAATATGACATCACCGAACCGGTTCTCCCCCCCTGCCCTCCCACCCCACCCCCCCACATTATTCTTACCTTTTATTTGGTCCCACCCCCAATCTATTGCTGCCTCCTGAGTCCCAGCTGATGACTAGAGGGAAAAAAACTGTTTAAACTCTTGCCGGGGGGCTTCAAAGGGCCGTCCTACAGCTGATCAGTGTTAAAAGCAAACAAATGAGTCGGGTCGTAAGTGCGAGGACTGGTCGTAATTGCGAGGACCTCCCAGAAATGACTCTGACCAGCTAGCCACGCCCACCTAGTCACATGACCTCCAAGCCACACCCACAAAATAAGCCACGCCCACAGAACTGGTAGTAAAAAAATTTAGAACCCACCCCTGACGGCATTGATTCATTTAACAACTGTGGCGAGGAAGGTGGTAAAACGGGGCCAAGCTCACTTAACAACTGTTTCATTTAGCAACAGAAGTTGTGGCTGTAAGTTGAGGATGACCCATATTGCATACACTCCTAAAACGCAAGAAGGATTTGCCAACGTAGCAGCGGTAAATATTTGCAGTTAGAAGCGTGGCCATCAAGGCCCACGAAACCAATTTCTGGGAATTTCAAGTGACACCCCCCGCCCCCCCCCCCAATTGATTTGCAGAGCACAGCAGTGGTTAAATCTGAACTGGTTTGCCACCAGTTTTTATCACTACCAGTTCACCAGAACTGGTGCAAACTGATAGCATTTCATCACTGGAGCACAGCATTTGTAAATCATATTTCAGTGGCAATACATTTTTAGAGGTTTGGTCTAAGTTTGAGGAAGGAAGGAAGGAAGGAAGGAAGGAAGGAAGGAAGGAAGGAAGGAAGGAAGGAAGGAAGGAAAGGCAGAGGCAGAGAGAGAGACAGAGAGAGAGAGAGACAGAGAGAGAGAGAGAGACAGAGAGAGAGAGGGAGAGAGAGAGAAAGAGAGAAAGAGAGACAGAGACAGAGACACAGAGAGAGACAGAGAGAGAAATCAATGCTCTGTATAAATTTTCCGCAAATGGAATCCATCCAAAGCACACTGTTTAATCTTTCCTTGCTATTCCTTGCTGTTGGTGCTTCTGTCACTTAGCGATGACAGATACGTTGGTGTGTGCCCGAAATGACAGGGTGTGTTTTGAAAAAGAGACATTTTGGAGGCCTAATTAGGAGGTCTGGCATTAGAGTTACTCGGTGACATATTTCGGTACCACGAGAGAAAACGATGGGAGCTGTCAGTACGGAAAGAAGAGGCGCAGAATAGTTAAAGAGACGATCTTCTGGGACCGAAGGACAAAAATTGTCCCTGGCTTTCTTGCTGTGATCCTTTACCGTTTCTGAATGATCCTTTGGCTTTTAATTCTTGTCCTGGAAGGAGTCCTTGGCAACCCATTGGGAATGAATTGGCATCTGCTCTTTAGCTTTGCGGCAAGACCTGAGGTGGGATTCAGCCGGTTCGTCCCAGTTCGTCTGAACCGGTTGATAACGTTGTGTGCAGTTCGGCGAACCGGCTGTGCGGTTCGGCAAACTGGCTGATCCCACCACAGGCCGTCGCCCTTCCCCTTCCAGGCACTCCTCAGCCGGCCTCTCCTGAGGCCATTTTGGAATCTCAGCACTCCTCTAACTGGGCCCCCACCCCCTCCCTCCTCCCTCCCACCCCAGCCACTGGAGACCCCTGGATTCCCTCCCCAACCCTGTCTGGCCCATACAGGCACCACCCACATGAGTGACATAGAGTTGGCCATGCTCATTCAGTCATATAACCCCTCCAGTCATGCCCACCCAGCTGGTCATTAGGAAGAACCGGTTGTTAAATTATTTGAATCCCACCACTGGCCACGCCCAAACCCATTCCGCCCCGCCACTCCCAGGAGTCTCCACGTGGCCCATTCATCATTCCAGGTAAATGCAGGAGCCACGCAGAGGGTCTGGGAGGGCAAAAAACAGGCCTACTAGAGGTTCCAGAAGTCCAGAAATGGGCCTGTTTCTGGCCTCCGGAGGGCCTCTGGATCTCAGGTGAAGCTATTTTCACCCTCTCAGAGGCTCGAGGAAAGCCTCCGGAGTCTGGGGAGGGCGAAAAACAGGCCTCCCGGAAGTTCCAGAAACAGGCCTGTTTCCAGCCTCCGAAAGGCTTCTGGATCCTGTTTTCACCCAGAGTCTCGAGGAAAGCCTCCAGAGCCTGGGGAGGGCAAAAAATGCCTCCCCCCCAGTGGTGCAGGCAGCCAGCTAGGCCACGCCCACCAGGGCCACACCCACCCAGCAACGGTGCAGTGAACCGGTTGCTAAAGGATCTGAAGCCCACCCCTGTAACTTCCATTATTCTACGTCAAGCAGTCCAAAAAGAGCAAAATGTTTAAGATTTAATAGAGCTGTGACTCCACACACACACATCTATTCAGTTCTGAAGGGTTAGCAATAACTGTCACATTTTCAAGTACAGCATCAAGCAATTATCCGAGCAAGATACTTATTTTTTAGGGTAAGGACAACCGAAGAGGGTTTCCTTGGAAACTTCCATTATAACACAACCGCATACTTGTTTTCGGCATTTCATTTTTAAAAACAGTTGTTTGTTTTATTGTTGAAAAAATACATATGTTCAATGCTGTTTACCGTACAATATAATATTATTTTAAAAAGGGATTGAAAAATATTTATTGATAAGACTCCAAATAATGGGGTTTTAGCCAAGCAGGATTTGTACGTATTAAATCTGCACAAATAGTGTGAAGCTACGTTCATATTTTTTTAAGATTTCAATCCAAAATCTAGACTCTTGAATTGGATTGCCATGTTATCAACCTGTCCTTCTTAAGTATTCTATAAAATGTTGGGTACATCCCAAATAAATGCTTTCAAAGCTTGACTGTTTTCTAGCAGACGTTTCATCGCCCAGCTAGGTAATATTATCAGTGCTGGTAAGGAATGGGGTTTGTTCTGAATTTGTATTCTGTCAGGGTTGGTGGTCTTGGTAATTGTTTGGTTGGGCTTCTTACTCTTAGAAACAGGCAGAAGGCTAGCAGAATACATCCATAAGGCCGATTAAAGTCAGAAGACATGATGAAAACTCTTAAATTTCATAACATATGCAGAGATGGTATTCAGCTGGTTCGCACCGGTTCGCCCGAACCGGTTGCAGAAATCGCAGGTGGGCCCGCCCAACCGCCCCGGCTCTATGCCATCCTATTTAGGCATGTTTTTGAGGCCAGGCGTATGCGCGGAAGGCGGGTACACGAACAAAGCACATACGCGGAAGGCCGGGTGTATGTGAGGAAGGCAGGCGCACGCGACAACTGGGTGCGCTTGTGCACAAAGCGAGCGTGCGCACGCGGGGTGAACCAGTAACAACATAATCTGAAACCAACTGCTGAACATATGGACAGACATTACCGGGGGTGGGTTCTACTTACCTTTACTACCAGTTTGCAACAGGATCGCATGTGCAGATCGCCGATGATGACATCTGGGGCAGTGGGCGGGGCCTCCTGTTTTGTGTTGTTGTTGTTTTGTGTTTTTAATAGGCTGTACACCGCCCTGAGTCCTTCGGAAGAAGGGCGGTATAGAAATAAAATTATTATTATTATTATTATTATTATTATTATTATTATTATTATTATTATTATTATTATTATTGTTATTGTTATTATTATTATTTATTGGTTAATCTTTAGTGAGATTCACTGCCTTTGAGGCTGGTTAATAGCTCAGCAGCTCGAGTCCTAACCAAGGACCTAGGAACTGTTAAGGTATCGTCGGAGGATGTAAGCTGTTCCGAGTAAGGTGGTTTTTTGTAGAGTCAAAATGTTCAAGTCCGGCAAATTTTTATTATTATTATTATTATTATTATTATTATTATTATTATTATTATTATTATTATTATTATTATTATTATCTCTATGTTATGCAAAAGAGACATTCAAAAAGCCAAAAAGAGAACAGAAAGACCAAAACACCTCCCTACCACCAACCAGCACCCGGAGGAGCATAGTTTAAACTCCAATTAACATCAGACCAACAATCAAGAAGTAAACGATAACCCAGTCAAGGAACTGCCAAGCAAGCTAACAGTAAACAGCCTAACCGCGGTGGCGCAGTGGTTAGAGAGTTATGAGCCACGGTGGCACAGTGGTTAGAGTGCAGTACTGCAGGCTACTTCTGCTTGACTGCCGGCTGCCTGCAATTTGGCAGATCGAATCTCACCAGGTTCAAGGTTGACTCAGCCTTCCATCCTTCCGAGGTGGGTAAAATGAGGACCCAGATTGTTAGGGTCAATAGGCTGACTCTCTAAAGTGCTTATAGAGAGTTGGAAAGTACTGAAAAGCAGTAGATAAGTCTAAGAGCTATTGCTCCTTCCTTCCTTCCTTCCTTCCTTCCTTCCTTCCTTCCTTCCTTCCTTCCTTCCTCCCTCCCTCCCTCCCTCCCTCCCTCCCTCCTTCCTTCCCTCCCTCCCTCCCTCCCTCCTTCCTTCCTTTTTCCTCATCATTCTTTTATCTTTCTTCCTTCCTTCTTTCCTTCCATCCTTCCTTCTTTCCTTATCATTCTGTTACTTTTCTTCTTTCCTTCTCTATCATTCTATTATCTCCCTTCCTCCCTCCCTCCCTCCCTCTCTGTCAGCAGCTTAGAGAGTCAGCCTTATTCTTTCCTTCCTCTCTTATTCCCTTTCTCATTCTTCTTCCTGGTGGGGCAGTGGTTAGAATACAGGGTGGTAGGTTAATTCTGCCCACTGCCAGGAGTTCGATCCTGACCGGCTCAAGCTTGACTCAGCCTTCCATCCTTCCGAGGTGGGTAAAATGAGGACCCAGATTGTTGGGGGCAATAGGCTGACTCTGTAAACCGCTTAGAGAGGGCCATAAAACACTATGAAGTGGTATATAAGTAAGTGCTATTGCTATTGCTAAGCAAAGAACCTCCAATATAAGCTGAGAGCAAATCCCACTCCTCACTAGCACTCATGACGTTACCTAGTGTGGTAAGAAAACGTCTACAAGAAAACATCCCAGCTCAGAGTGTCCCAAGGACCCCGCTTTTCAACCCTGTGCTACCAATAGCCTCCTTCATCAAATAAATGCTTTGCTGCAATAATCTCATGTTAAGATTAAGAAGAAAATAATTACACCTTGTTTAAAGCAACCCTCCGCTGCTTTAGAAATAGGACATTCAATGTCACTTCTTGAAGTCATAGGTTGCGTTAGCTTCCTCCCCTTATACATATAGATTATTGCTTTAAGAACCTTAATTACTTCCTCCTAAATCTCTCACGGTTTTGTAAAACGTCACAGCAGCAATAACACTGGGATCAAGTCGTCCACATAAGAGATAATTAAGCTGAACAAACCGCATACAAAGATTCTCAAGATAAGTCAAACTCAATTTTAAGTTCCACAGAAGTTTTGGAGGCAGCCCCTCTTAAAGTAAGTTGGTCCAAAGTAATGTTGTGAGAAGACATCGTTTACCCCGAGAAAAGTTTTTTATCCCATTATTTTTCAAATGTGTCGATCTTATTATCTGAATCATCTGAAGATGATCGAAATTCTGCCTATAGCATAGTTCAGTATTTCTCATACAGGTAGTCCTCGACTTACAGCCACAATTGAGCCCAAAATTTCTGTCGCTAAATAAGACAATTGTTAATGTTCCATTTTACGACCTTTCCTGCCACCGTGGTTAAACGAGTCGCTGCAGTTGTTAAGTTAGTAAAACAGTTATTAAGTGGACTCTCGCTTCCCTATTGATTCTGCTTGATAGAAGATCACAAAAGGGAATCATATGACCCCGGGATACTGCCACCGTCATAAAGGTGAGCTGGTTGCCAAGAGCCTGAATTTTGAACATATGACCCTGCGGATGCGGCGTTGGTCGTAAGTGCGAAAAACGGTCCTAAGAACTTTTTCTAGCGACGTAACTTTGAATGGTCACTAAATGAACTGTTGTAACTCGAGGACGATCTCTGTTTTTGGGTGTGTTGTGTGCTAGTGTTGCTGTTGATCCTGGAATAGACATGGATTTTTCACAGAATACAATTTTTTTTTGTTTGCTTGTTGTTTACTAATATTTATTTGCCACCATCTCACCACAAGGCAAACTATTTATTATCTATCTATCTATCCATCCATATTAATCTATCAATTTATCTATCTATCTATCTATCTATCTATCTATCTATCTATCTATCTATCTATCATCCATCCATATCTATCTATCTATCTATCTATCTATCTATCTATCTATCTATCCATCCATATCTATCTATCTATCTATCTGTCTATCTATCTATCTATCTATCTATCTATCAATTATCCATCCATATCTATCTACATACCTACCTGTCTATCATCTATCTATCTATCTATCTATCTATCTATCTATCTATCTATCTATCAATTATCCATCCATATCTATCTACATACCTACCTGTCTATCATCTATCCATCCATATCAATCTATCAATCTATCTATCTATCTATCTATCTATCCATCCATATCTATCTATCTATCTATCTATCTATCTATCTATCTATCTATCTACCTACCTACCTACCTACCTACCTACCTACCTGTCTATCATCTATCATCTATCTATCCATCCATCCATATCTATCTATCTATCTATCTATCTATCTATCTATCTATCTATCTACCTACCTACCTACCTACCTACCTGTCTATCATCTATCATCTATCTATCCATCCATCCATCCATATCTATCTATCTATCCATCCATCTATCTATCTATCCATCTAACTACTTACCTACCTACTTATCTGTCACCTATCATCTATCCATCCATCCATTATCTATCTATCTATCTATCTATCTATCTATCTATCTATCATCCATCCATATCTATCTACGTACCTACCTGTCTATCTATCATCTATCCATCCATATCAATCTATCTATCTATCTAGCTAGCTAGCTAGCTAGCTAGCTACCTACCTACCTACCTACCTACCTACCTACCTACCTACCTACCTGTCTATCATCTATCATCTATCTATCCATCCATCCATCCTTCCTTCCATCCATATCTATCTATCATCTATCTATCTATCTATCTATCTATCTATCTATCTATCTATCATCCATCCATCCATCCATCCATTAACCTTCAATGCCATCCATCTCCCCTACAAGGTGACTCTGGGCCGCTTACATGTTATAAAACCAGTAAAAAATAATTGAAATATTAAAAGGTTAAAAACTACAGAGATTTAAATATTATTAAAAACTGTATTAAAATCGAACCTAAGAGAACTAAGAACTGCATTCAGCTTCTATCTTTTAAATGAACTCATAATGATATGCACACAAGACCCAGGGGTCATGAATAATACTACAGATATTTAAAACCAGAAAGAATATTATTTAAGCTAATATCCATATTTGTAATTCTGCAGTGTACTTGTGGTTATGTTCCTTGTGGTTGTGCTGACTGCAGATTTAAGGAAGAGCTTAAAGATTTAATGTAAAAGAAATGAAATTATACGATTTCCTTTACATTCTAAATCAGGTGTCAGTAGTGTGTCAGATGTCAGAGACAAAATAGTCATCGGTAAATCATTCATTAAGAGTTACAACAATAGCTGGTGTAATTAATACTCAACGCTGCTTGAGCATGAAGTGATTAATATACAACTGCGATGGCATTAAAGCTAGCCTCTTATTGGTGAGTGAGAGTTCATTTATCAAAATGGCTCTGGTAAATTCAAATTATTTGAATTTCATACAACTTGCCTTCAGATGCTCTAACACTGGACATTTTAAAGAAGAGACTGGATAACCATTTGTCTGAAACAATAAAGAGTTTCATGCTTGAGCAAGGAGGTGGACTAGTAGATCTCCAAGGGTCCCATCCAACTCTATAGGTCTGTTACTTTATTACAGTCCAAGACTGACATAAATACCATTTAAAATTACGGAATTGTGAGTTTTCCCCAACATAATAAAATCTATGCGTACAAATCAGGGGTGAAATCCAGCAGGTTATGGCAGTTCTGGAGAACCGGTAGTGGAAATTTTGAGTAGTTCGGAGAACCGGCAAATACCACCTCTGACTGGCCCCAGAGTAGAGTGGGAATGGGGATTTTGCAGTATCCTTCCCCTGGAGTGGGGTGGGAATGGGGATTTTGCAGTATCCTTCCCCTGGAGTGGGGTGGGAATGGAGATTTTGCAGTATCCTTCCCCCGCCATGCCCACTAAGCCACGCCCACCAAGCCACACTACACCCAGCAAGCCACACCCACAGAACCGGTAGTAAAAAAAAAAAAATTGGATTTCATCATCGGTACAAATTATGAGCAAATTAAAAATCTTAAATTTTACATCCTAGAACTCCGAAATCCTAAAAAGGTTAAACCACCAAGTAGATTTTTATTTTATTTTATTCACTTAGGTGGCCGTTTATCCAGAGACATTCAGCAGATAATAATATCGCGGCAATCAAAAACACGATAAAACCACAGACAATGTGCAATAAAATACCCCTCGTATCAGTTTTAAAATATAAAATAAAGTCAAGCAATTCTAACAGCAATATTAAATTAACGGCATTATTTCCTCCTCCATAGGCCGTCTGAAATAATCTTGCAGAAAGCTAATAATGTGAGAACACATATAGTTTTCAGCAGGAGGCTATTCCATAGCACAGCTATTCCCCGCTGAGAAGCTTGAATAATATTAAAAATGTATACGGCAATCTATTAACATTAATGCGTAAAACAATAATTACACGCTATCGTAAAAGTAATATATAAAATATTCTATTAAAAGAATAAAAATATAACTGCGGTATCATCAAGACAAAAGATAAAAATGGGAGTTGTAAAATATCCCATGCTAATAAGAGTCGGTTAAAATAAAGCGATTGGAAGATTAGACATAGATTGGGATATAATCAGCAGTGGGATTCAATTTTTTTTTTACTACCGGTTCTGTGGGCGTGGCGTGGTGGGCGTGGTGTGGTGTGGCTTGGTGGGTCTGGCAGGGGAAGGATACTGCAAAATCTCCATTCCCACCCCACTCCAGGGGAAGGATATTGCAAAGTCTCCATTCCCATCCCAATCCAGGGGAAGGATACTGCAAAATTCCCATTTCCTCCCCACTCCTGGGGCAAGGATATTGCAAAGTCTCCATTCCCATCCCACTCCAGGGGAAGGATACTGCAAAATCCCCATTCCCTCCCCACTCCTGGGGGAAGGATATTGCAAAATCTCCATTCCCTCCCCACTCCTAGGGGAAGGATATTGCAAAGTCTCCATTCCCTCCCCACTCCTGGGGCAAGGATATTGCAAAATCTCCATTCCCTACCCACTTCTGGGGGAAGGATATTGCAAAATCCCCATTCCCTCCCCACTCCTGGGGGAAGGATATTGCAAAGTCTCCATTCCCACCCCACTCCAGGGGAACGATACTGCAAAATCCCCATTCCCTCCCCACTCTGGGGTCAGCCAGAGGTGGTATTTGCCGGTTCTCCAGAACCTGTCAGAACCTGCTGAATAGCACCCCTGGATACAATACTGGTAGCCCGTGACTTACGACCATTCGCTTAGTGACTGTTCCAAGTTACAATGGCACTGAAAAAAATGACTTATGTTCCTCAGTGGATCTCTGGAATGGTGAGGGGAGAAATTCACTGGGTAGGACTGCTGCTGAACAGCTTCCCTTCATTTGTTGATCCAGAGATGCTCTTCGTTTTACCCAGAAGTGCTATAGCAGTTTGTTTGCTTGTTTGTTTGTTTGTTTAATCTTCCATCAAAGACAGTGAAGGAAGTTTTGGCAGCTTGCTGCTTGACTCCTGGATGTTTCGTTACCAAAACTAGGTAACATCTTCAGCGGGGGAGGAAGGGGGAGGTTGGGCGAGGGGTCTTTTTTGTATATATGTTCTGGGTGGTTGGGTGTATCAACTCGCAAAGCATCCCTGGCCTGCTCTCGAGTTGTCATAGGCCGGGGGGGAGGATGGGAAACTGGCGAAACTGCACAGCAGCCAAAAACAGATGCACATTCCATGCCTATCTCCCTCAAGGCTGTATCCCAGGGATACCTACAGCAGCCGAAGGGGAGTGACCTCTACAATCTGTGAAATTGCTCCGTTGGAGAATGCGATTGATGACACACTCTGGGGGAGGGGGGAAAACAGGGTCATAATTGGAACATAAATTATGTAGGGGTCAGAGCTGGCTTCATTTGGGAACGTGCCGACATGAAGCTCCTAATAAATAACTGGATTTCTTTTGAAGCTTGGCTCGAGAGTCGTGATTTAATTAGGGCATCCTTCGGGACCCTGATAGGGTGATCTTGTGACTCACAGGAATTGAATCACAGGATTGACTGAATCGCAAGGCTAATTGAATCACAAGACAGGTTGACTCACAAGGCTGGTTCTGCGTCTTGTGACTTGGTGACTTCTGACGGGTTGCTGTGAGGCGCGGAGTTCAATTGGAGAGGGAGGGGTGGCCGCTTCTGTTGACGGTTGGGGTTTTGCCTCCTTATTGGTTCGTATGCTGGTTCTAAGTCAATCTATTTGTAAATGGGCCCGTTGGTAATATGCCAGGCTTCGATAAGCTCTGACGAGTTTTGGTGTGGCCGATGACATTGTACATTACAGTGTACGAAATGTACATTGAAAGTGCTTTTATGTTTGGAAACTTCTATCTTCCCAAAATAAGCTGCAGGGCTACTATATAAGTTTAACTATCAATAAAAAGCAAATTGAGAGCCCTATTTTTGTCAGTTTGGCATTCGACATCCTTTATTTGATGCCTCAAAAACGCTCACCCCAGGAGTTCCCGTATGAAGGCGAGAACGCCTTCTAAATTCTAGTTTTCAGAAGGGTGATAGCTTCTGTGCAGACTGGAACTCATCCTAGAGGGTCAAAGGCTGCAAAATCTTTCTTTTTTTTTTTTTTTTGTGAAGTGGTCCAAATTTTTATTTGTTTTACTATATAAAATAGAAATAAAATAAAATAGGAAAATAAGGGAAGGAAAAGGAACGGGGGAAAGGGGGTATGAGATACAAGGGAGAAGGAAGGAAGGAAGGAAGGAAGGAAGGAAGGAAGGAAGGAAGGAAGGAAGGAAGGAAGGAAGGAAGGAAGGAAAGAGAGAGAGAAAAGGAAGGAAGGAAGGGAAGAGAGAGGGAAGGAAGGAAGAAAAGAAAGACAGAGAGAGAAGGAAGAAAGGAAGGAAAGAAAGACAGAGAGAGAAGGAAGGAAGGAAGGGAAGGAAGGAAAGACAGAAGGAAGAAAGGAAGGAAAGACAGAGAGAGAAGGAAGGAAGGAAAGACAGAGAAGGAAGGAAGGAAAGACAGAGAAGGAAGGAAGGAAGGAAGGAAAGACAGAGAGAAAAGGAAGAAAGGAAGGGAAGAGAGAGAGGGAAGGAAGGAAGAAAAGAAAGACAGAGAGAGAAGGAAGAAAGGAAGGAAAGAAAGACAGAGAGAGAAGGAAGGAAGGAAGGAAGGGAAGGAAGGAAAGACAGAAGGAAGGAAGGAAGGAAAGACAGAGAGAGAAGGAAGGAAGGAAAGACAGAGAAGGAAGGAAGGAAAAACAGAGAAGGAAGGAAGGAAGGAAGGAAGAACAGAAAGAAGGAAGGAAGGGAGGGAAGAAAGACAGAGAAGGAAGGAAGGAAGGAAAGAAAGAGAGAGAGAAGGAAGGAACGAAGGAAAGACAGAGAGAAGGAAAGAAAGAGAAAGGAAGGAAGGAAGGAAAGAAAGAAAGAAAGAAAGAAAGAAAGAAAGAAAGAAAGAAAAAAAGAAAAAAAGAGGCACTGACTTCCAACTCTTCCTAGCACAGTATGAGATAAAAACATTCCAACCTCAACTTTTTGCTTTTACACATTAATTCATAACTAGCCATTTCTATAACGACAAATCTTTCTGATCGACAAAACCAAAGTCAAAGTTTCATATATTTTTTTATCACAAACACAAAATCCAGAAGTGATATCCAATGAATATATATATATATATATATTCCTCTTGGAATAAAATAATCAATTTAACCCTTCCTGCAAAGGCTAGAAAATCTTAACTAGGGGTTAAATACAGTTGGGCGAACTTCGGCATCCAAGTTCATCAGACCCGGAAATGCTTCTCTTAAAAATTTAGTTGAGTTCCAGGGTGACTGTGGGAAGCCCCCACCCCCACCCCAGAAGAATGAAATATTTTGGGAAATATTAAAAAGTCCAGAATATCATATTTCCCCAAAGGGAGAAATGGAGAAACATACTCTTAAAGACAGAAAGCAGACTCAGTCTTTCTTAATAGCCACACACACACCCCCAGCAGATATTTTGTGCCCATTAAGAAAGACTGGGCCAGCTTATCTACAAAACAAAAGACCTTCAGTTCCAGGATGGATGGGATTAAGAAGAACAGGACACGGCCCTTCATGGCATAATAGGATTAACCCACTATCATTGAGCAGAAGACACAGAGCTCACTATATTGCACAATAAGGGCATTTCAGACATTGCACAAACCTCCCAGCAGCATCTCTGAAACTTATAAAAATCCATGTACTCATCAAATGAATGGATCAGCTTCCCCAGAACCATAAACCCTGGTAGTTCTGTCCATCAATAAACAGAATCTTTCTTTCCAATCAGCCTGCAGCCTCCATTTTGTTTCCAGCATCTTTCTCTCAGCTTGGAATTGAACCAGATGAGTGTTGTGGCTCCATTACCGGAGCCTGTGTCATCGTCAGGAGAGGACTCCGAGAGTGAAGGGGAGGAGTTGGCAAGGCCTCCCTCTCCAGGACCCTCCTCTCTGGCAATGCCTTCGGTGTCCGCCGAAGGGCAAGAGATAGGGCCGGGGCCAAGCACGTCCACGCAGCCACAGATGGACAGTGATGAGGGTAATGAGTCTTGGCTGGACCCACGCTAGCGTCGCAGAGATAAGCGCGCGCAACAGAAGAAAGGGCGTGCCCGAGATTAGGCTGAGTCACTGGACCACACCCCACAGGATATAAAAGGGAGCGTGATGGCCAGTCAAACCTTGTGACGAACAAAGCTGAAAGTTTCCACGCCATTCTGCATTGCCGGACTTTTGCTTTAAGACTGGATTATCTCTGGACTTGATTGTAATTATTGAGCTGCTTTCCTTTGATGTATCAGAAGTGGGGAGAAGTTATCTCTCCTCTTTGTAAATAATAAACTCTTGGCAGGCAGCCACTAGGTTGTTGCCAAGTTCCGTTATCATAAGAAAAAGGATTTTGCCGGCTGGTTTGGTCTTTAACTCCTGAACGTCTGTTGGTGTGTGTGCGTGGGGTTGGGGACAGAACAATGGGTCTTTCTTCCAACAAGACCAAGTTAGGGGGGGGGGAATTAACAATCGTTCCAGATCTTCATGTTCCTTCAATTAAACAAGGTACTTCTACCAACTGCCAAAAAAAATAATACAAATAAAGAGAATTTATGCTCACGGAGGGTTATCTTGTTTTCTCTGGAACTGTTCAGGTCCTCTTCGATGTGTCATAGCGGTTTAAGAGGTCCCTGTAGCTACCATCTCTTCATGGGAAGGATCAACTTTGGGTTGAATTGAAGATCTTCACTTTTCCTTGAAAGCTATTCATGATGAGAGAGTCTGTAAGCCAGAGGTCCCCAACCTTTCGGACCTCAGGGACCACTAAATTCATAATTTTAAATCCCTGCCTAATGACGAGCTGGGTGGGCGTGGCTAGGAGGACATGTGGTTGGATGGGTGTGGCCAACTTGATGTCATTCACATCGAGGGGCGCCTCGATGACCTCTACTCGCCCCTCCCCTCCCAGCCACTCCTCGCCTGCCCGCCCAGGCTCCTTAGGGCCCCAACCCGAAGCAGTTGCTGGAGCTAAGCAGCCACCATGAGAAAGAGTTGGCAAAACAGCTGGCTCACTTCAAATTGGATCTGACCGAGAAGGAGGCTCAGCAGAAGCACCTCACTGAGGACTAGGAGCATAGGCTTTCCAAGCAGAGGGAAGACCTGCAGGAATGCAAGGCCAAATACTGGCACCTGGAGGCTCAGCGGCCTGAGATGGTCAGCCAGTTCCAGGCCATGATGCAGTCCCACTGGAACGAGGCCCTCCGGCTCTTCGCCACCAGCGGCACTTCCCTCCAGCCTTTGCCCAAAGCCCCACACCAGGAGGCTGAAGCAGACCCCAAGTCGGAATTTCTGCCCCCACTCCGACTTGCACAAAAAGACCCCGAAGGGGGAGACTCTCTGCAGCAACACAAACATTCATTGCATGTATCCGGCCCAGGGGCCGTAGTTTGAGGACCCCTGATTTAGTGCAATATAAAAAATGCAAATAATTTTTCTGCAGACCACCAACATTTTCTTGCCGACCACCAGTGGTCCACGGACCACCAGTTGGTGACTGCTGCTGTAGGCGATTGCATGTAACACTAAGGAGAGCCTTGGAAAAAATGCTCTTCTTTCAAAGTTCAGAAAGATAAACCACAATCTCAAATGCACAAGCTGTTGTTTATTAAATGAAACGAGCAGCCGAAATTGGATGGATGAAATGTGTTAAGGAAATGATTTGTCTCTGCTAGACTGAAGGCCTATTTTCTTCCTTTTTTAAAAAAAAGAAAAGAAGGCAAATGAACAGTTGATGACTCATAACGATGAGAATCTTTCAAACTCTGTTGTGATCCTTTTGAAGAAAAAGTGAGAAACGAGTTGCAGCTTGGAGAAGTTAAAATAACTCATCGCCGCAGCTTCTTCTGCCCTCTGGATCTTTTTTGATCTCATTACCAATATGTAATAGGAATTCAGGAATCCATGCCCTGAAAATATCACTGCTTTAGATGTCTTGACTTGCCTGCTTGAATTGCAAAACTCTAGATATCTTGAGGAACGTCCGTCTTTCCTGAAGTCCGCGCAAAACCTTAATAGTTCTAACAGGAGACAAAGAAGACGAAATGATGAAAATCAAGAGGAAAGTCTACCTGGATTGGAAATTTTGCGAAAACAAACTTTTATTGCTGCTGGAGTAAACCAAACCTATCTCAGGCAAATTTCTAGGATTTGTACATGATCCCTGGAAGTCTGAAAATGGCCAATAGAATATATGTTCTTGCACAGGAACAGGAAGCTCAAGTGCAAAACCCAAGAGAAGGTATAAATACCCCCCTCTCCATGTGCTCAGCTGCCCAAAATCACACGTGCTTGGTGGTCCTGCTTCATCAATAAATGAACCCTCTTTCCAATCAGCCGCCAGCCTCCATTTTGTCTCCAGTGCCTTTTTCCCGGCTTGGAACTGAACCAGAGGGATATTTCTTCCAATGGGGTCTTACACGAGACCTGGATGAAACAAGCAATGTATGTAGAGGCGGTATTCAGCAGGTTCAAATCGGTTCGCCCGAACTGGTAGCAGAAATCATGGGTGGGCCCTCACACCCGCCCCGGCTCTGTGCCATCCTATTTAGGCATGTTTTTAAGGCTGGGCGTATGCACGGAAGTGTTGTGGCCCGTCAGCGGCCTGTGCAGCTAGTAGCTGATTCCGACAGTGAAAAGGCTGGTGTGGTGCTGCACCAGCATCCTGTGCAGCTGGCACTCGAGTCGGACAATGAGGAGGCTGGAGAAGATGTGGTGCCAGAGGCGGGGATTCAGCCAGGGCATTCAGAACCTCCAGAAGCTTCCATGGGTGAAGAGGAAGAAGAGGAGGAGCCTCTTCTCGATGCACGGGCGCGCAGAGCTGCCAAAAGGCAGAAGTGGCTCCTCAGGAGGAGGTCTCCTCAAGAGTAAGGCTTGGGGCTAATTGGCCACTCCCTTAGCCTATTTAAGGAGGAACGCCGACTGAAGCAATTTGCAGGGAACAACTTCGTTCACTCTCCTTCGTGTCTTGATCTTAGTTCTCTTATCAGTGTCCTGCAAATTGCTTCTGGGCTTTCTGCCAATCCTAGTAAGATTACGATTATTTATTCTTTGGATTCTTGTAGGCTGTTAAGAAAGTTAACTAACAGCCTTTATTTGAAAAAGACTAATTTAATTTAGTAAACTAAGGTTTGTACAGACTTTGTGTGTGCTGCATTCTTTGGGGTCCATAGCTGGGGCAGAACAGGAAGGTGCGTGCGCCAGCAAAGCGTATGCACAGAAGGCCGAGCACATGTGTGGGTGGGGCGTGTGCACGCGTGTGTGCACACACATTTGTGAATCGGTAGGGAAAGTAAGTCAATACCAGCCCTGAATATATGTGGGTAGTTATTATTAAATTTTCCTAGAGGAGTCAGGGATACCCAGTGAGCCTTGGTAGATTTATCTTTTTTCAAACTGTGCGCATCCAACGCTACAGCTGCCTCCTTCTGCAGGGTGGCAGCATCAGTGCTTGTCAAACTTTACAGTTAATGTCAATAAAATAAGACTTACGCATAGCGCATCACTTAGCAAGGTGCCTAACAACCTTTTGAAAGACAATTAAGCATCCGAATGTCAACGGCAACAGTAATGAGAAATCTTCGCACTATTAAATGAAAAAGGCAAAGCAATCTAATTTTTTTTCAAAAAAAAACCCCAAGGTTTCCGTCACTAAAAAAAACGGCAAAAAAAAAAATCAATTAAAATATAAACAATCCCACCGCTTACCAAAATTGGAGGTTAGGAGGGGAAAAAAATCAATTAAAGCAACGTAAACCGATGCTTCTCTGCAGAAGCATCCCATTTTATCAGACCAGGTTAAGAAATTGGTAATCCGTGGAATGGATTAGAAAAGTACACAGTTTAAAGTGACTGCCTGCTCCCTCTAATTCTGAACATTTTAGTGGGGAGTTTTAAATCAGGTTATGTCCCAACGATACCTGAAATTCCATCAATACCTCCTGAGAATTACATAAGAGCTGTTTTTGGATGTGTGCCATTTCAAAGATGAAAAATGGAATTACGCAGGATTTTGCAGCCAGTATTTCAGGGTGAAATTACATTTCTCCCAGTCCTTTAGCAATAGCAACAGCACTTAAGATTTATATACCGCTTCACAATGCTTTACAGCCCTCTCTAAGCAGTTTACAGAGTCAGCCTATTGCCCCCAAGAGTCTGGGTCCTCATTTTACCCACCTCGAAAGGATGGAAGGCTGAGTCAACCTTGAGCCGGTGAGAATCGAACTGCTGACAGTGGGCAGAATTAGCCTGCAATACTGCATTCTAACCACTGCGCCACCTTTATATGAGGCCATTGGTATGAATAGGCCAGGAAAATTTACTTTTACGCCTACAACCAAACTAAGACCATTGATTACACTGGTTTTTCTCAGGATTTTATAAACCAGCTCAACAATTTAACAATTGCACAGTGCTTAAGCGCAATCATACCTAGCAATCATTGAGGCATCGGGAAAGAGCCGAGGTGGCGCAGTGGTTAGAGTGCAGTACTGCAGGCTACTTCAGCTGACTGCTAGCTGCAGTTTGGCAGTTCAAATCTCACCGGCTCAAGGTTGACTCAGCCTTCCATCCTTCCGAGGTGGGTAAAATGAGGACTCAGATTGTTGGGGGCAATAGGCTGACTCTGTAAACCGCTTAGAGAGGGTTGTAAAAGCACTACGAAGCGGTATATAAGTTGAAGTGCTATTGCTAAGTGCTATATTCCCACAATAAGATGGTCGAAAAATATGAACACATTTGGGATTAGATTTTGATTTTGGCTGTTACAGGTCCTTTCTAAAATCATTATGTCGTGGAAAAATAAAGAGATGAATTTCGAAATCAGGAAAAGCTTTATTTTGGCCAAAAGGTTCAGATAGCATAATATAAATCCTAACATCTGAACAAGGATTCTGTTTAAGATATGTACCTATATACTAACAAAAACAGGAAGTATCTTAGATCTGCCTCTTTAGCTAGTCTTCCCTTGTTTCTTAAGCAGGAAACTCCATGTGGGCTAGTTCTGCATTTTAACATAGTACCTCTGCGGTTTGACTTCTTGAACTTTCCAACTGTAGAATGTGTGTTAATTCTGCGGTTTAACTTTTTGAACTCTGCAACTTTCTCAAGTCAAAAAAGCCCTTCAGAGATCATGCAGGCTGACCCCGTATTATTTCACTGTTATATCCAATTTCATTTTACGTCCTGTCTTAATTACAATTAGCTCTAATGCTATGAAATTGGGATTCAGCTCTTCCAGTGGATAATAACAGCTTTTTTTGTCTGTGAGCATTAACCAACAACATGTTACTTAACATAGAGGAAAATGTGGGTTTGTACAAGAAAAAGAAATATATTGTCAGTCATCAAGTCCATAGCAGGAGCCGTAGAGTACCCCTCATTTCAGGGGTGGAGTACTTTCTAGTCCCTTTATGACCTAACAGAATAATAGAGTTGAAAGGGAACCTTGGAGGTCTTCTAGCCCAACCCCATACTCAAGCAGGAAGTCCTATACCAGTGATGGATAACCTTTTTGCCGTCGCATGCCAAAAGCGGGGGTTGCGCCAGGGGCCACGCGCATGCATGGCCACACCCATAATTCAATATGCCCTGCCCCCCATACATGCGAGCACAACCCCCCCTCACGTTCCACCCACTTTTGGCACACAATGGCACGGTGGACCTGGTAGGCCCATTTTTCGCCCTCCCCCAGCTCCAGAGGCTTTCTTGGGGCCTAGGGTGGGCAAAAGCAGCTTTCCCCACCCTATCTCCTGGAGGCCCTATGGAGGCCGAAAACTGGCCATTTCCCGACTTCCGGTGGAACCAGAAGGCCCGTTTTTTGCTCTCCCCAGGCTCCAGAGGCTTTCTAGGAGCCTGGGGAGGGTGAAAACGGCCGTCCCCAGCTCCCCCCTGGAGGCACTCCAGAGACCGGAAATGGCCCGTTTCCCGACTTCTGGTGGGACCGGAAGGCCCGTTTTTCGCCCTCCCCAAGCTTGAGAGGCTTTCTAGGAGCCTGGAGAGGGTGAAAATGGCCTTCCCCAGCCTCCCCGGAGGCCCTCCGGAGACTGGAAATGGCCCGTTTCCCGACTTCTAGTGGGACCGGAAGGCCCCTTTTTCGCCTTCCCCAAGCTTGAGAGGCTTTCTAGGAGCCTGGGGAGGGTGAAAACGGCCTTCCCCAGCCCCCCCGGAGGCCCTCCGGAGACCAGAAATGGCCCGTTTCCCGACTTCTGGTGGGACCGGAAGGCCTGTTTTTCGCCCTCCCCAAGCTTGAGAGGCTTTCTAGGAGCCTGGGGAGGGTGAAAATGGCCTCCCCCCCCACCCCCGGAGACTGGAAACGGCTTGTTTCCTGACTTCTGGTAGGCCCAGAAGGCCCGAAAATCAGCTGGTCGACATGCGCATGCACACTGGAGCTGAGCTAGGGCACTGCTTGCACGCCCACAGATATGACTCTGCGTGCCACAGGTTCGCCATCATGGCCCTATACCGTTTCAGACAAATGGTTGTCCAGTCCCTTCTTAAAAGCCTCCAATGATGGAGCAGCCACAACTTCTGAAGGCAAGTTGTTCCACTGGTCCATTGCTCTCACTGTCAGGAAATTTCTTGTTAGTTCTAGGTTGCTTCTCTCCTTGATTAGTTTCTATCCTTTGTGTTGTGGCCCCGCCCTCTGAGCCTGTCCCATCGGAGGAAGAAAGCTCCGAGCATGAGGAAGAGGAGTCAGCCAGGCCTCCCTCTCCAGGCCCCTCCCCTCTGGCACTGTCTCAGGTGCCGGCCGAGGGAGAGGAGATTAGCAGGGAGACAGGTGGCTCAGATGAGAGCGAGGGAGAGAAATCATTCCTGGACGCACACCTCCGAAGGCGTGATAAACGATTGCAGCAGCTCAGGAGGTGTGCTAGAGATTAGAACTGAGTCACTGGACCACATCCCAGAGACTATATAATAGAGGGTGGTGGCCAGCAATCCCTGTGACGAACAAAAGTAAACCTTGGATAGTCACTAAAGCCTCGTCCGGAAACTGCTGAGAGGAATATTATTCTGATTGGACTTTTGTACGCTAAGTATCTTATCTTTCTGTTTTGTGGAAATAAATGCACTTGGCAGACGGTGTGTAAATCGCTGCCAAGTTGGAGATAAAGACCTGGGTGTGTGCCAAAGTGTTTCCTTAACCCTCGGCTGGCTGTGTTTGTGTGTGTGTGTGGACGGGGACAGATCACTTTGCTTCTTGTTCTGCCTTCAGGTGCTTTGGAGAATAGGTTGACCCCTGCTTCTTTGTGGCAGCCCCTTAGATTTTGGAAGATTGCTATCATGTCAGGCCTGGTCCTTCTTATCATTTGACCAGACATATCTAATTCCTGCAACCGTTCCTTGTATGTTTTAGCCTCCAATCCTCTTTGTTGCTCTTCTCTGGACTCTTTTCTAGAGTCTCAACATCTTTTTTACTTCGTGGCGACCAAAACTGGATGCCGTATTCCAGTGGGGTCTTACCAAGGCATTGTAAAATGGTATTAACACTTCACGTGATCTTGTTTCTATCCTTCTGTTAATGCAGCTTAGGACTGGGTTGGCTTTTTTGGCAGCTGCAGCACATGGCTGGCTCCTATTTAACTTGGCTGGTTCAAGTATTGTGGGAGTTGAAATCCACAGATCGTAAAGGGGCCATAAATGCCCACCCCTGCCTGACTTGAATGGCAACCCTCCAAAAAAGCAATGCGGGTCTTTATTGCCACTTTTAAAAGACAACTGCTGCCAAGCTGCTCGAAAATAAATCATGCAACAGCGAGAGAAATGAGCCGGCCAATTTTTAAAAAGAGATTTATAGTGCTGGGAACAAAGTCTCTAATCATCGGATTATATTCCAGCAGCTATTTGGTAGGATGGATCATGTCTGAAGAAGGACTCGATGTTGGGGAAAGCTTGCTTGGAATTGGGCAAGGGACAGATGTCTGATTGGCCACCGGTCAAGGCTGAGGATCAGAAATTAAATTAGGCAACCGAAATTCAGAAAGTCCTCCAGGCAGGTGAGTCCACGTGGGGTAGCAGAATGTCAAAATCTGCAAGAGAGCAAGAAAAGTCCAATTACAAGGGAGGAAATTTGAGTATGACGCTTTAAATTCATATCTTGTAGATGTTGACCCCTGGAAGGACTTTAAATTCCTTTCAAACAAAAATAGAACCATTCTAATTGATTAGCACCAAGACAACCTTCATTCTTCAAGGACGTTGAGAAGTTGCTGTTGTTCAGTGGCTAAGTCGTGTCCGACTTAGCTGGTTCAGACCGGTTCGAATGAACTGGTAGCTGAAATCGCGGGTGAGTCGGCCCATCCCGGCTCTATGCTGTCCTATTTAAGCACATTTTTGAGGCCAGGCACATGAGCAGAAGGCACATGCACAAGCAAAGCATATGCGGGGAAGGCCGGGTGCATGCGCAGAAGTGGCCGGGCGCAGCACGCTCATATTTTTAGTGCTGGGCGAACCAGTAGGTAAATTGTGTGAATGGCACCTCTGTGTCTGACTCTTTGTGACCCCATAGACCACAGCATACCAGGCCCCCCTGTCCAGGGGTGAAATCCAGCAGGTTCTGACAGGTTCTGGAGAACTGGTAGCGGAAATTTTGAGCAGTTCGGAGAACCGGCAAATACCACCTCTGGCTGGCCCCAGAGTGGGGAGGGAATGCGGATTTTGCAGTATCCTTCCCTGCCATGTCCACCAAGCCACACCCACCAAGCCACACCATACCACGCCCACCAAGCCACAACCACAGAACTGGTAGTAAAAAAAATTGGATTTCACTATGCCCCTGTCCCCCACTGTCTCCTGAAATTTGCCCAAATTCTGTTCATCGTGCTGATGACCCTATCTAACCATCTCATCCTCTGCTGTCCCCCTTCTCCTTTGGCCTTCCATCTGTTATGACTCCGACCCCCGAGGCCGACTTATTGGAGGGAGAAGGCTCCGAACATGAAGGAGAGGAGTTGGCCAGGCCTCCCTCTCCAGGACCCTCCTCTCTGGCAATGCCTGAGGTGTCTCCTGAAGGAGAAGAGATTGGCCAGGAGCCAGGTATCTCCTCGCAGTCAAACAGTGACGGAGATAAGTCTTGGCTGGATCCACGCCAGCGTTGGAGAGACAAGCGCATGCAGCAGAAAAGGAGGCGTGCCAGAGATTAAGCTGAGTCACTGGACCATACCCCACAGGGGATAAAAGGGGGTGAGGTGGCCATTCAGACTCTGATGGACAAAACTAACTACTAGCGAGTCACATTGTATCTTTGAAACAACGTTATCTGCCTTGGATTTAATACGGATTGGACTTGACAATTCTTGAACTGTGTGTATCTTGGAGGAAGGAAGGAAGGAAGGAAGGAAGGAAGGAAGGAAGGAAGGAAGGAAGGAAGGAAGGAAGGAAGGAAGGAAAGCCTCTCTTATACAACTGCAAAATAGATACCAGTAAGTTGACAGTGAAAATGGCAAAAGCAGCATAGTGTACTAGAACTGTTAAGCTTGCCTCACTTGAGTTCTCCAGTGGGCAGGAAGTCATCCTGGGAGATTTCCATTCATTGAAAAAATAATTCTTTCATATATCTCCAGAGATGTGATTTAGGTTCCAAATATGCCTTGGGTTAGAACAGAATGTAACTATTAAAAAAAACTTTGCAGCTCCATCTCTGCAGAGAAATGGGGGTTGTTTTTTTCCCACCCCCTGAAGGAAATGGTAAAAAAAAAAAAAAACTTGCTTGAAATGGAGATGCTGCCTTCGGAAGCCTTGGCTGGGTTTCCAATTTGTGTATGCAATTTGTTTCCTTCTCAAGAAATTGTAGGTGTTCGGCATCGTATCCAGTTACTGAGATGGATATTTGAAAGCTTTGCAGGAAAAGAAAAGAGTACAACGTAGAGCAGGGGTGTCAAACTCATTGAGGGCTGTATCAGGGTTGTGTTTGACCTTGGGGGGGCCAGGGGGGGCGTGGCCAGCTTGATGTCACTCGTGTCGGGGGGCTCCGTGGTGTCCCGCATGTTCTGCCAGGGAAAACGGGCTCCCAAGCTCCGTTTTCGGCTGGGACAACCTCCTGCAACCCTCTGCCAGGGAAAACGGGCTCCCAAGCTCCGTTTTCGGCTGGGACGGCCTCCTGCAACCCTCTGCCAGTGAAAACGGAGCTGGCAGAGGTACCGTGGACCAGTCCTTTGCTATTTCCAGGGCGACCCCACGAGCCAGTTCTAAGCACCCCCATGGGCCGAATGTGGCCCACGGGCCTTGAGTTTGACACCCGTGACGTAGAGCAAGATTCAAGTTATTGTCCAAAAAAAATTGTAAAAATTAAGACAAAGGCTAATGTTAATATTGCACCTTCCACCTTTAGGCCTGATTCTAATTGCTCCACTTAAAAAAATCAACATTAGAAGGAGAACTGGGCAGATTTTGCCCACAATTGGTGTGCGATTATTTATACATTCATAGCTTTGCCAGATTGAAATTCTCAATTCAGGCGCTACCTTTGAACCAGTGGTGAAATTCAAATTTTTTTTCCTACCGGTTCTGTGGACGTGGCTTGATGGGCGTGGTGTGGCTTGATGGGTGTGGCTTAGTGGGCATGGCAGGGAAAGGATACTGCAAAATCTCCATTCCCACCCCACTCCTGGGGGAAGGATACTGCAAAATCTCCATTCCCACCCCACTCTGGGGCCAGCCAGAGGTGGTATTTGCCGGTTCTCCAAACTACTCAAAATTTCCGCTACCGGTTCTCCAGAACCTGTCAGAACCTGCTGAATTTCACCCCTGGTTTGAACCTGTTTTCACAAATCAAGCTACCTCTGCAGTTCCTTTCTGTGTACCTTTGTCGTTTCTTGTTTACAAAGGTTTTGGACGCAGTATTGGAACTGTAGATGTTTAAGCAGTCCAACTGCTTGTGGTTGCTTGGAGTGGCAGTGAAGCTGTTTTTTCAAACATGTCTTCAGGGTAATTAATAATCAGTGCCCTGTTTTTTTCTTCTTAGTTTCTCCTTCTCTCCTTCCCCTTCTTTGTATTTAAGCTGTAGTCTTTAGTAGGGAAGGTTCTCTGAATAACAACAGCAACAAGAACCATCCTGTCAGGGGTGAAGAATCAGGGTCACACATTAAGTTCCAGTTCAGAAGATTTATTGCTGACGTCTTATACATAAGAATCTAGTCAACCAACGCTCAGCACTAAATTGATTCTAGATAGGAATCCATGGAATTCAAGAGAGGCTGGATTTAAACCAGGGGTGGGTTTCACTTACCTTTACCACCAGTTCGCCACGCACGTGTGCTGCCTGCGCATGCACCCGACCTTCCACCATGTACTTTGCTCGCTCGTGTGCCATCCACATATGTGCCCGGCCTTGAAAACATGCCTAAATAGCATGACTTGTAGCTGGGGCAGGTAGGTGGGCGGGGACGGGCCCACCCACTGTTCTGTCCCCCTTCCTCACACAGGCAAACGTAATACCAAACACTCGTGCCAATATTTTATTAGGTAAACAGATTAGAATTCTTGGCAGACCAAGGTTTTGGCAGCAAACTGCCGAATGCCTGCCAATGCCGTTTTCACTCCCATAAAGCAGAAGAGGACTTATCTTCAGTCCATTCCAGGAGCAACAAATTATCCACGAGACAAGAGTTTAGTCAATGTTCAGTCCAAAATATATCCAAGCCGAATGTCAGAGATCACGATGTGACTTTCAGGGTTTAACTTTGTCCGTCACAAAGCCTGAAGAGCAATCCCACCCATTTTTATTCCTGGTGGGGCGTGGCTCCGTGACTCAGCTCAATCTCTGGCCCTCCCACACCTCTTCCGTTGCTGCGCACGCTTCTCCCTCCGACGCTGCCTGGGATCAAGCCAGGATTCATCATCCCCGCTCCCTATCAATTGGTTCTCCGATATGCCTTCCTCCTGGTACATCCCAGGCTGTTACTTTTGGCCTTCAGATGGAACCTGAGGCATTGCCAGAGAGGAGGGTCCTGGAGAGGGAGGTCTTGGCAGTTCCTCCCCATCACCTTCTGAGTCCTCTTCCTCTGTTAGGACAGGCTCAGGAGTCGGGGTCACAACATCCACAATTGCTGCTACCGGTTTGCTCAAACCGGTGCAAACCGGCTGAATCCCACCTCTGATTTAAACCATTTGTGGCAATGTAATGATTCTAGGCTGGTTCGTCTCTTAACTCCACCACCAGACTCTGTTTGCTCTTCTCCTAAAAACTCTTCCTTCGGGCATTGTAGTAAAAGAAGCCAGTACCCTGAGTGTAAAGGGAAAAGTTAAAAGTTAAAAATCAAGAAACATTCCTTAATTCTTAAACATTATTGATTTGAAGGGCTCTTCGGTGCTCTCTGAGCTTGCTCATTTTCTTGTAGACATTTCATTATCCAAACTAGGTAACAACGTCAGCACTGATAGATGATGTTCCCTAGGTGCCCTTGAAGTGATGTCCCAGTGCCTGGAGGCCGTGCGGGCCTGGATGGGGAGAAACAGGCTCCGACTCAACCCCTCCAAGACCGAGTGGCTGTGGCTTCCGGCGTCCCGATATAGCCAGCTGACGCCATCGCTGGCTATTGGGGGCGAATCACTCGCCCCCACGGAGAGGGCTCGTAACTTGGGCGTCCTCCTGGACGCACGGCTGTCTTTAGAAGATCATTTGACGGCCGTGGCCAGGGGGGCTTTTTATCAGGTTCGCCTGATACGCCAGTTGCGCCCCTTTCTAGATCGGGACTCCCTATGGACAGTCACTCAGGCACTCGTCACTTCCCGCCTGGACTACTGCAACGCTCTCTACATGGGGCTCCCCCTGGGGTGCACCCGGAGGCTCCAGCTGGTCCAGAACGCGGCCGCGCGGGGGATTATGGGGGCGACGAGGCGCTCCCATGTGACACCTCTCCTGCGCGAGCTGCACTGGCTCCTGGTGGTCTTCCGGGTGCGCTTCAAGGTGTTGGTGACCACCTTTAAAGTGCTCCATGGCTTAGGGCTGGGGTACTTACGAGACCGCCTTCTGCCACCAATAGCCTCCCACCGGCCAGTACGCTCGCACAGAGTGGGCCTCCTCAGGGTGCCGTCCGCCAGACAATGTCGGCTGGCGACCCCCAGGGGGAGAGCCTTCTCTGTGGTGGCACCCACCCTCTGGAACAACCTCCCCCCAGACATACGTACAATAACAGACCTCCGGATTTTTCGTCGGGTCCTGAAAACCTATTTATTTCAACTAGCTGGGCTGGCTTGAGTTAAATTTTAAATTGATTTTAAATTGGGTTGTTTTAATTTACGGCCAAAATATTTAATTATTTTAAACTGTTTTTAAATTTTGTATGTTCTGTTTTTTACTTTGGCTGTTCACCGCCCTGAGTCCTATTTGGAGAAGGGCGGTATAGAAATGGAAACAAACAAACAAACAAACAAACAAACAAATAAATAAATAAATAAATAAATAAATAGTTTTGGGTCATGAAACATCTGCAAGAAAACAAGCAAGCTCAGAGAGCACCAAGGACCTCTCATGTCAACCCTGAGCTACAAATATTCTTCTTTATTGGCATTATTTATTGATTTAAATCCTTAATCGTTATTATTTATTTATTTTATCCTGGGACACGTATATGTGCCTTCATTCATTCATTATTTATTTATTTATATTTCATATTTCCTAACCTCCAGTCCCTCTCAGAGTGGGTCTTTAGGCGGTGTACAAATTATTTTATTTATTCTTCCTTGTTTATTTATTCATTACATTTCTATCCAGCTTCTTCTCCGAAAACTTCAGCCAACTTATGAAGAAGGTCTCCCCTCATTTTATCTCCACAGCACCTTCTTGTTGGTGGGTTGGGTGGAGTTGATAACGGTGGGGTCTGCCAAAGATGTTCTTGCGTACCCAGTAGTGAGCAGGTGGTTGGACCAAATGATGGGCATGAATTTCCATCTGGTGTCAACTTGCAAAGCATCCCTGGCCTGCTCTTGGGTTGCCATAGGCCAGGGGGGATGGGAAACCGACGAAATGGCACGACAGCCAAAGACAGATGCACATTCCAGACTTATCTCTCTCAAGGCTGTATCCCAGGGTTACCCACAGCGGCCGGAGCGGTGTGGTCTCTACAACCCGCGAAATTGCTCCGTTGGAGAATGTGATTGATGACACACCCTGGGGGAAGGGGGGAAACAGGGTCATGATTGGGGCGTAAATTACATAGGGTCAGAGCTGGCTTCACTTGGGAACCTGCCGACATGAAGCTCCTAATAAATAACTGGATTTCTTTTGAAGCTTGGCTCGAGGCTCATGATTTAATTAAGGCATCCGTCAGAATCCTGATAGCTGGATGATTCTGTGAGACTCATTTAACATAGGGAATTCTCTGGCTAAAGAAGGCCTTGAAGATGAGTCTTCCCAGGCAAAGCTGAAGGACATCATACTGCTTCTGTTGACTCCCTGAGATACAGTGGGCTCTCTCTAGGAAAATCCAGATTTAGTCATGGTCTCTGCTCGCACCATAGCTGATGGTCCTAGTAAGCTACCTCACCACTGATCCTGATAGTCTCTTGGGATAGATTGAGAAGTTGGACTGGGGGCAGCATGATGCTCAGAGGTGATAGTTTCTTCCTCTGCTACTTCATTGCCATCTCAAATATGTTCTATTTGTCTACTTTGTGTTGAGGTCTGCAGGTTGTAGATCAGGGGTGTCAAACACAAGGGCAAATCCGGCCCACGATATCAGATCCGGCTCACGGGGCCATCCTGGAAAATGTAAGGGGCCAACCCGTGTGGCTTCAGCCTGGTCTACCCAATGTGAAGAGGAGACTGGGTGGCGTCAACCCACCCAGTCAGCCACATCCAGTGAGTGGCATCAAGCTGGCCACGCCCACCCAGTTGGCCACACCCACCCAGTCCCCCCCGAGGTCAACCACAGCCCCAATGCGGCCCTCAATGAAATTGAGTTTGGCTAAATTAACGAAAGAAATAAAAGAAAAGGAAGATACAGAATATTATCGACTAAGTGGTACGATTGGCTCGAGATTAGGGAAAGTAAAAGTGAAGAAATGATGTGACAAATGCCTAAAATATTGTAAATGAATAAAACTGGAAATAAAGGGACGATAAAGATAAAGATGAGAAAGGATGAGAAAAATGGGAAATGTAGAAAGTAGAAAGTAAGAGGAACGAAACTGATACGTAAACAGAAACACATATTGTGTGTTTGGGTTTTGCATGTTGTGTTGTGTTGTTGTTGTAAAATTAATAAAAAAAATTAAAAAAGAAAGAAATTGAGTTTGATACCCCTGTTGTAGATTGTAGTTAGGTTTCAACAATTTCTCAACTTCAATAGTTCCTGTTTTATTCCCTGGTCTCCATCCATTGTGGGGGTTTTTTTTTTCCTTACAAAAACAATGAATCCGGAGACCTTTTGTCATTTTTTAGAACATGGGATTATTTCTCCCAGATTTAGAGGGAAACAGATAGTTTTTATATGAAGTTGGTTTCCAAATTAATCTGTTAGGAGTTAAGAACTTATTAAATTCATATGAAAAAAAAAATCCTGCCCTAGATATTGAAAGAAGGAGAATCATTATAAATGAATTATTGTATGTTGTCTTTGGATAGAGGATTTATATTTAAATATAGTTCACAGTTTCTTTGTTTAAAATCCCTTCGGCATCAAAGCAATCCGAGGAGCGCCGAAATTATACACAAAGTGCAAAAAGCTTTCAGGTTACTCTTCGTCCTTTTTTTTTTCTTTTCTTTTTGTCCATGTGCCTGGCGTTTTTAATTCACCGTATTCCTGAATTAAGTGCTTAAATGTAAACATGCAACATACGACATGAATTGCTAGTCTAATGAAAAGAGGGGACAATTATTTCGGTCTTCCTTTAAAAGGCAAGATTTCTTAGAGACCAGCGGTGTTTATTTTGATCCATCAAAATTTCCTTCTGGCTATAAAGTGAAATGAAATCCGTGCCTTTGATTTAAAAAAACCAAGAAAAAAAAAAAACCAAGCAGAAGGAACAACTTTCACGATAAATCAGGGAGAACTCATTTTAATTTAATTTCACGTTCTGTCCAAATGGGGTCCAGATAAGGGGATAGCAATATTGCCAAGTCAGATTTGAAATATTATATGTTGTATTAACGAGAAGCAGGTGTTGATACCGGCAGAAAAGTAAAATACGGTATAAAAATGAAGTTGCTGAATAAAGGCATTAAAGAGTGATTAGGACTTCTGCGAGAGACAGTTGGTCTACTGCAGTGCGTTGGGAATTTTAAGATGTGTGGGCTTCAGTTCCCAGAATTCACCAGTCATGCTGGCTGAGGAATTCTGGGAATTGAAGTCTGTGTGTCTCAAAATTGCCGAGGTTGCAAAACACCAATCTAATGTTTAAGATGTTGGACCAAAAGCATCTCAAGCAGGTAGACTTGAGATGAGATCAGTGGTGGTATACAGCCGGTTTGGGAAAACCAGTAGCGGAGATCACGGGGTGGGCCCGCCATGTTTTTTAGGCCGGGCACATGCGTGAAAGGTGCATACGCAAGCAAAGCGGATGCACGGAAGGCCCACGCGCGTGCACGGAAGGCGTGCATGCAAAGCGTGTTGCATGCATACAACTGGTTGTAAAACTAAGTAAAACCCACCCCTAGATGAGATCCTCCCTTAGATACAGAAGCCAGCTGTATACAGGTAGTTCTTGACTTACAACTGTGTGTTTAGTGACCGTTTGATGTTACTCTTTGTGACCCCATGGACCACAGCATGCCAGGCCCTCTGTCTCCTGGAGTTTGCCCAAATTCATGTTCATTGTGTCCATGACACCATCTAACCATCTCGTCCTCTGCCGTCCCCTTCTCTTTTCACCTTCCATTTTTCTCAACATCAGATCTTTTCCAAGGACTCCTCTCAACTCATTAGGTGGCCGAAGTATTTGACGAATGAGGGCAAATATATGTGTCCCAGGATAATGTTGCCGGATCCAATCTGGGTCGGTCTCCGGGGCCAGAGGTTTCGTCTTCTGAGCTTTCTGACTTTCATTGCAATGAACAAGGACATACATTCAGTTTCGCAGCTATTAAAATTGTCAGACGAGCAGGTACAAAAACAGCCAGGGGAATGATTGAAGCCTGGGATATGGGCCCCTCGTCAGTCAACAGGAGTGCTGATTTACCACCAGCTTATCTGATACTTGGGAATTGATACTTGGCAGCACAAAGAAACAACAGCCAACAACTTAATAGCCAGCCATCCACACCCCAACAAACAATTAAAAACCAGGCACCACATAAATACTACACATAAACTAGCCCAAAGCAAACATTCTGGTGAAAGAGAGAAGTTCCTTGAGGATGGGCTCCAACACGAATCCAAAAACTCACAAGACTGAACCACTGGTCCCGGAGACCGACCCAGATTGGATCCTGCAAAGTATTTGAGCTTCACTATTGTATCTGTCCTTCCGAAAGAACAGTCGGCATTGATTTCCTGTAGGTTTGATTGTCAATCAAAGGCCGTGATTAATCTGTCTTTATGCTGGTGTTTGTCTTCGTGGTTAATTTGTTCTTTAGCTAATAGCTAAGGAAATATTGCAGGGCAGGGGTGGGATTCTAGCGATTTGGACCTGTTCGGGTGAACCGGTAGCTCCAACGATCAGCTGGGAGTGGACCGGTTCGCTACGACGATCAGGTGCCTGCCTGCCCCTGTGTTTTACTGACCTATATCTTCTCAGTTGATTCGCACGGCAGAGCAGATTGCTGTGCCTGCCCCTGTGTTTTACTGACCTATATCTTCTCAGTTGATTCGCGCGGCAGAGCAGATTGCCGCACCACAGCTATCTTACTCCCCAGCAGAAACGCGGAAGGTAAGTTTTCGTAAAACTGCACATACACGCGCAGCGAATCGGACGATCACCGAACCGGTTGTTAAACCAGCAGGATCCCACCACTGTTGTAGTGGCATCCTTTTGTCAATCTGAGTAGTTTACGTCTTCCTTATATGAGTTTTTAGCCGAGGGAAGAAGAGTTGTTACTATCCAATGATTTTATTCATGGAAGGTTTATGATCTCATTCTGCAGAGCCAGGACAATTTCAGTGTAAACTCCTATAAATTGTCTGTATATATATCCTACAGTTTTAGTCGTGGCCAAGCAATATGTAAAACCACAAGAACCGGTTACTCAGGTAGGGGAGAGAATGCGACATGGCATCGACCCATTTCTGTGTAATTGAAGACTTCCGTGAGGTAAATCTTTTCCACAGCTTGTTTTGTGATTATTCTAGCCACAGTTTAATACAGCCTCCATTCTGATTTTTATGTGACACCCAACCCCCAACAGTTTCAGCAATTGCCTTGCTGAAATTTGACAGCAGAAAACAAACCAATTTTCAGCAGAAAACGAAGCAAAATCGGGCTGTAAGTCACCGAAAAGATGAAACGTGCCTAATCCGGAACATCCAGGGAAAATAACGGCAAATGGAAATGTGAATTTTTAGCAGAGCTGATCAATGCAGCGTAATGAAAAACCAGCACGCGGATAGACTCTTCGTAATGCCTCTCCAGATACAGATTAGCCACATGTTCTTCGTACAGTTGTTCCTTGTGAGGAAACCCATAAAATCAGGGGTCTGCAACCTTAAACACTCAAAGAGCCATTTGGACCCGTTTCCCACAGAAAAGAAAACACCGGGAGCCACAAAACCCTTCCTGTGCCTATTTCTTGAGCAGCCACAAAACTAGCATATGTAATTGAATCAAATGTTCTGTTTTCTTCTGAAACTTTACTTTTCTTGGATTTATTTATGGTTGGCCTACCGGGGGTTGAAAAACTCAATAAATGTCATGCCGGCGGGAGTCACACATTGGCAGCTGTGACGCATATTTTGAGTGATAGGGAGCCGCAGCAGAGGGGTGAAAGAGCCACATGTGGCTCTAGAGCTGCGGGTTGCTGACTCCTGCACAAGATAATGGTCTCCCGTGGGTTTAGATCTCTGGGAGACAAGGGAATAACCATCTTGTTCAAACTACAGTTATTCTTTTAAGGACACTGGGTTTGCACGTTTCTTTTACTAATCACTTTCAGAAATTGCTTGTTATCTGCTTTTTAGCTATTACAAATCTTTGAATTAACAAGTTTTATAGCTTCGGGTGAGTTTCTTCCAATCATTAGTGAAACAAGTTTTAAATACAAATTTAAGGACTTTTTTTTTTACGAAACAGCAAAGGGTGATTAAAACTTTGATTTTAGAAAGTAACAAACAGACTAAAGATCCAGATAAATTTGAAAAAAAGATTTTGGAATTAATTATAATAATCCTTCCCATGGGAAAGTGCTTTTGCTTTGAATTCATTAAAAAAAAAATCACAGGATGGGACTTTGAAGATTAGATGCTAGAGAGAACTAGAAAGAACTAAAGGTTACAATTAAAGGGAAAGAACACTTATATTTGACTTATTAATACAGAATGGACAAAATATTTGAAACATTGGACACATGGAATGATATTTTTGAATTGGATTCAGAAGTTAATTTTAAGCATGTCTGCCTCTGTAGATAAATTATGTTTAAAAGGTTTTGTGAAAGAAAAGTAAGTTTCACCAGACTTACAGTTGATTTTAAAATATACTACATTGGACACACAAAAGAAACTGATTGATGTTTTAATAATTAGAACAGATGTAGAAATCACAAACCAAGAGAGTGACCTGGGTAATTTTCCTACATTGGGCTTATAAAAGAGGCTCATTGAAATTTTTGTAGTTTTGTGAGAAGAGACGAAGAAAAAAGGAAAAGGAAAATTTAGGACATCATTTGAAGGGATTAGAGATCAAGATTATTAAAAGTAAAAGGAAGGAATATAAAGTTGGTTTATTTGATCGAGGTTAAAATAAACAGCTTGCCTCTAGAAGTTGTGGGTGCTCCATCATTGGAGGCTTTTAAGACGAGATCGGACAGCCATTTGTTCAAAATGGCATAGGGTCTCCTGCTTTGACAGGGGTTGATCTAGAAGACCTCCAAGGTCCCTTCTAACTCTGTTATTGTGTTCTTGGGAGCCAAGATTCGAAATGGCAGTTTGATAATGAATTCTTCTAGAAAGTCTCTGTTCCACGTCTTCTTCTACCAGCTGGAACCTATATTCTTCATCATCTCCAAGTATCGGTTCTTCTGGGAGAGAGAAGAACGTCTACTACTTGAAGTCTTCCTTGCAGCTTTCCTAGGCTATTATAAACCCATGATCTCCTTGCTTTGAACAGGAAGGGAAGCCCATGGCTTTTCCAGTTCCACAACTGATATCTAGGGAATTCTGGGAGTTGAAGTCCACACATCTTCCAGCTGGCAAGGTTGAGAAACACTGCTCTAATGTAATGGCCTTGAGCATCTTTCCACCTTCAACAAGCTTTCAAGAAAGCTCTAGAGCAGAGGTCCTCAAACTTGGCAGCTTTAAGACTCGTGGACTTCAACTCCCAGAATTCTCCAGCCAGCTGGCTGGAGAATTCTGGGAATTGAAGTCCAGAATCTTAAAGCTGACAAGTTTGAAGACCTCTGCTCTAGAGATATCCACATACCCTTGGAAGTTCAATCTAGATATATCTGCCATTCCAGGCAATTTCACCTGACATTTTGAAGTCCTAAAAGTAAATTACTTTAACCTCTTGTATTTTTCTTCTGCTTTGTCAGAAGTGGGGGGTCTCATTTCCCCTCCAGCAAGTTGGTTGCAATTTTAAACAGCTGGGTGACAGGTAGAAATTCAACCAATGGCATTTTTGGAGTGGTGGGTACAGGATAGTGAATGTCAGTTGGCCATGCAACTATGAGGGGTGTTTTTTTTTAAGTCAACTTGTGAGGAAAAGCAAAATAATAAAAAGGAAAAGGAGAGGGAAAAAACGCTTTTCTAACATACAGTACGTATCTTTGTACCATGAGTAGTCTTCCTGCTCTGAAGAACAAACACCAGAAATTCATAAAAAATGACACATTGGGACATTTTACACCCAGGCTGGGAAGATTCTTCCTTAAATGTAAAAAATATATATATCTGTCCACAGAAGGAGCATTTTCTCATGAATTTTCAACATTTATTGGGACAGAGTGTCCCTCTGCCCCTCTGTGACACAGTTTCTAGACAAAGTTCTAGAAGTTTGATTTAGAAGAGGGTAGATTTAGTATCTTTCCATTATAAGTAACTTTCCACTTTCTATAAGACGGTACTGTTTTATGTCTAAGGATATTTACTCATGTAGTATGGCTATATTACTATTATCCTTCTCATTATTTTTTTCTACTAACGTCTTTTATTGGTATAATTATTATGATGATTATTATAGATAGATATTAACAATAGATATTATTATCTATTGTTTTGTATGTACGGTGAGAGCTTCTGCACCAGAGACAAATGTCTTGTGTATCCAATCACATTTGGCCAAATACAGTGTTCTGTTCTGTTCTGTTCTGTTCTGTTCTGTTCCATTCCACATGTTCTCTTCTGTTCTGTTCCGTTCCATCCCATCCCATCCCACATGATCTGTTCTGTTCTGTTCTGTTCTGTTCCATCCCATTCCACATGTTCTGTTCTATTATGAGCTGTTCTGTGCTGTTCTGTGCTGCTCTGTTCTGTTCTGTTATCAAGGGCATGGTGTCGTGCATTGATGAGGCTAGTCCATCCAACTCCAAAGTTATTCGGAGCGATTATAAAGTATAACATACACTTCTCTACTGGGTCACACCCCATCCCATCACTGGCTTTCCCCCACATGATGTGGGATACCTATGCAGTAAAGGATGCTGTAGATTTAAGAGGCGCAATTTAGATTTTGTATCTCGCCATTGCTCTTAAGATTAGTTTCTTCACATCTCATTGAATTTGACATAAGCTTTTGGATGTTTTGTTCTGCTACAGAGCAGAAGCTACATCAAGAAGCTACAGGCAATCATCCATGAATTTGCTGAGATTGCTCAGCTATGCTCCGTACGTATTAAAATGGCTAGAGGTAAAAAAACAAAAAAAAAAAAAAACCTCCCAAATAGTCTATATAGATTCAGTTTGCAACCTCAGAATATTTAAGTAATTCTTCCAACCTGAGTTCCTTCTCAAAATGTATTCATTTATTCCATTTCTATAGTTGCAGATCTCAATCAATGACTCTTGGGCAGCTTACAATTAAAAAAAAAATACAATTAAAAAAACCAAAAACATGTTTTAAAGCATCCAAATTAAATATACATAGGAGCAAGATGCTTGGCCAGTTAACGACATAGGCGGGCCTCGACTTATGACCCAACATATGGCCGTAGCTAAGCAAAACAGCGGTTAAGTAAGTTTTGCCCCATTTTCCGACCATTCTGGCCACAGTTGTTGAGCGAATGCAGTTTTTAAGTTAGTCACAAAGGGCCACAAAGGTTCTCACCGGAAGCCCCCTGTTCAATTCTGGAGCTGACCGGAAGTCTGGTTCTCCCACCATAGAGTCTCCTCCTACTGCAGGGTCGTTTTTCTCCTCTGCCAACCGGAAGTCCGGTTCCCCACCACCACCACCATAGAGTCTCCTCCTAGCACGGCATCCTTTTTCCTCTACCTGTCCTAACCGAAAGCCCTATCAATTGTGGAGCCGACCGGCAACAGGGAGCCTCAGCAGAGGGATGAAAGAGCCACATGTGGCTCCAGAGCCGCAGGTTGCTGACCCCTGCACCAGACCTTCACAGCCTCCAGACACCAGGAGAGGATGTCTACAGAATGGCTCAGTTCAGTGTGAGCAGAAATGTACAGTTGGGTATCATCAGCCAACCAGATGATGGTTCAGCCAATTACTACCAAGAAGTATTTTGTTTCTCCCATTAAGATTCTGCTGAGGACAGAGGTAGTTTTCTGGAGCTGATATAACTCCAAATCTATATATAAACGGATCTGTAGATAAGAGATAGGAGAAGACGGACGGACGGACGGACGGACAGATGGATGGATGGATGGGAAGGAAGGAAGGAAGGATATGAAAAGAGGAAGGAAGGAGGGAAGGAATGAGATATATGAGAAGAGAGAGGGAAGGAAGGAAGGAAGGAAGGAAGGAAGGAAGGAAGGAAGGAAGGAAGGAAGATATATGAGAGGGAGGAAGGGAGAAAGGGAAAGAAGAAAGAAGAAAAAGGAAAGAAGGAGGTATATGAAAGGAAGGAGGGAAGGAAGGAGGTATATAAGAGGAAGGAAGGAAGGAAAAGAAAGAAAGAAAAGAAAAAGAAAGAAAGAAAGAAAGGAGATATATGAGAAGAGGGAGAAAGAGAAAGGGAAAGAAGGAAGGAGATAGAGAAGGAAGGAAGGAAGTATATGAAAAGAGAAAGGAAGGATGGAAGGATTGAGGTATATGAGAAGAGGAAGGAAGGAAGGAAGGAGATATATGAGAGGGAGGAAGGGAGAAAGAGAAAGAAGGAAGAAGAGGAAGGAAGGAAGGAGGTATATGAAAAGAGGAAGGAGGGAAGGAAGGTATATAAGAGGAAGGAAGGAAGGAAAAAGAAAGAAAGAAAAGAAAGAAAGAAAGAAAATATATGAGAAGGAGGAGGAAGGGAGAAAGGGAAAGAAGGAAGGAGATAGAAGAGGAAGGAAGGAAAGAAACCATTAACTTTCTGCTGGCATTTTGTAGTTCTCTGGATTTTTCCAGCCCAAATGTAGCCCCTTTGGTGGTAGGGAAATACATGATCCTAGACTCAAGACAGGCGATGAAACTCTGAGGCTGCAGATAAAACTATAACTCTTACCATTAGCTGTAAGTGTTGGGTCTGCTAGCAGCCGTAATTTAACAAAATCTGGCAGCATCCTTAGCTTTGATTCAGAGACCCCAAAGGGATAACGCTGACTTCTTCGAAGCCAAGCAGCTGATGCAGAATTCGCATCGTGTTTAACACGTTCCAGATGCTTTCTCCGCCATCTTTTCAGACTGCCCCATATAAAGCTTTTTAGACTCACTTGCCTAGATTTAAGCAGGCTATGAATAAAACAATGCTGACATTTCAGCAAAGTGGTTCCTTTTACTGGAACAAGATATTAAACCACGATCTTCTTCCGATCCTTCTATGGGTATCCCCTGAGAATCTTGCTTTGGTAAACCCGTTTCCTAAGTAATGGTTTTTAACAATCCGTCTAAAGTCCTGGTTTACACAGAGTGCCGCTATTTGTGGGAAGCATTTAAACGGGCCTGGTGGCTCAGCAGACTAATAGCATTGTGATTAACACCAGCTGTCTGCAATTACTGTAAGTTCGAATCTCACCAGGCTCAAGGTTGACTCAGCCTTCCATCCTTTCTAAGGTAGGTAAATTGAGGACCCAGTTTGTGGGGGCAATAAACTGACTTTGTATAAATATACAAAAGGATGAAGGCTATTGCTTAACGCATTGTAAGCCGCCCTGAGTCTCCGGAGAAGGGCGGCATATAAATCAAATTTTTTTTAAAAAAGAACTTTTCTGATATCGGGGGGGAAAGTAAGGCTCATCAAACCAGATTATTTATTCTCAAATCCAGTGGAGAAGGAGGAAGTGCTTAAATTTAGAGCTTTTAGTGGAACCAATCAAAGTTTCAAACTCCAATCTGGGTCAGCAAAGGGTTTTTTTCCCCCCGGTGACTAACCCAGATTGGTGCTTACAACATTTATCCTGGGACATGTATATTTACTTTCATTCTCAAATCAAAGTTTCTTGGAAGTCCAGCAGCATTCGTTCTGAACTAAGCCTCGAGCCGCAGAAATCCGCAATCTTCGCTTCCTCTTCGTCATATTTTTTTTCCAAATTTTTAAAGGAAAATTGGGCATCGATAAATCTCTATGGCAACAAGGAACTGTTTCGGAGTTGTAACCCTGGAATGCAGGGAACGGAATAGCCAAAGTTTATAAAATTTAATAGGCAGTGGTGGGATTCAAATAATTTAACAACCGGTTCTCTGCTCTAATGACTGGCTGGGTGGCCGTGGCTGTGGTGGCCGTGGCCAGGGGGTGTGACAGGCAGCACTCGGCCTCCTGCATCCCCCTGGGAGCAAAAATGGGCTGCGGGGGGGATGTGCCCCTCCACGCCCCATTTTGGGTCTAGTAGGTTTCCCTGCAGCCTCCTAGGAGCAAAAACAGGCCGCAGGGGGATACCGCCCCCCCTGTGCTCCATTTTGGGCCTAGGAGGCCTCTTTGAAGCCTCCTGGGAGCGAAAACGGGATGCAGGGGGGCCGCCGGACTCCCCAGAACCCTGTTTTGGGCCTAGTAAGCCTCCTTGCACTTACTTGGGAGCCAAAATGGAGCGTGTGGGGACTACTAGAAGGGGTGGGGAGGGGAGGGGGCCAGCCTTCAATTTAACTACCGCTTCGCCTGAACTGGCCCGAACCGGCTGAATCCCATTACTGTTAATAGGTGAAGGAAGTCTTTTCCGGTTCTGAAATCTTGGGGAAAGTGTTACGGGCTGATATAAATTATTTATTTGTTTTTGTGATTTAAAAAGAACTGTGAACGACAAAACGATGAAGAATGTTCTTTTAGAGTACAGTAATTTAGTATTCCAATATTTGAGGGGCTGCCACAAAGCAGTCTATTCTCCAAAGCTTCAGAGGGTAGGACAGGAAACAATGGAGGGAAACTAATGAAGGAGAGATCCAACCTAGAAATTTCCTGACATTTAGAATAACTAATCAGTAGGATGACTTGCCTCCAGAACCTGTGAGTGCTCCATCATTGGCGCATTTTAAGAAGGGATTGGACAGCCATTTGTCTGAAATGCTGTAGGGTTTTCTACTTGAACAGGGGGTTGGACTAGAAGATCTCCAAGATCCCTTCCAACTCTGTTATTCTTTTAATAAGCTTTGGAGCAAATATAAAACCTATAAAGGCTGCTAACTGAACAAGAGTGGGAATTTTGCTTCGTTCTTGAGGCCGATCCAAGCAGATCTTGTACTATCTTAGAAAGAGGAAAGGAAAATGAAGAATTGCCAAAAGACTATGGGTTTAAATGCAAGGGCATTGGGAGTGCAGGGATATTGGAGAAGATAAGAGCAAGATTTAATGACAAGCTACTGATGAGAAAATATATGCTGGTATGTTTCCAAATTGCTGTGCTCAACTTCTCCTCCTCTTTGTTTATAAATGACAACTTCTCCAAACCGTTTTATCATTATCGGCTGTCCTCTATAATGCTGCACAGCTATAAATGATAATTAGTTGATAAAGCAAAATAATATGCAGACCGAGATAGTCCCTGCCTTTGTTTACAGACAGGAACGAATAATGTAGAAATAGTCTTTTGGAAATCTCATTTTGGTGAGTGACCTCTAGACACAGATCTCCGTCTTGATGAAAATACCAATTGCCTTAGAATAGTCTCAATTATTCTAGAAGGTTCCCTTAAAAGTTTTTTTACTTGAATAACATATGCAGCCCTACCGAGCCAGTACAGTTACTCCTCAAATTAAAAGCACAACTGAGGCCCAAAATTTATGTCACTAAGCGAGGCAGTTGTTAAAAGAGCTCCATTTTCACTGGCAGAGGGCTGTAGGAGGCCGTCGCGGTTGAAATGTGATTGATGACACACCCTGGGGGGAAGGGTTTAATTAGGGCATCCCTGACAAGTAACGGGAATGTTAAGTGAATCTGGCTTCCCTGTTGACTTTGCTTGTCCGAAGGTCGCAAGAGGAGAACACAAGACCGGGGGACACTGCGACCGTCATAAATAGGAGCCAGTTGCCGATTGTCTGAATTCTGATCATGTGACCGTGGGGAAGCTGCAGTGTCTCCTAGGTGTGAAAAACTGTCATAAGTCACTTTTTTTCAGTGTTGTTGTAACTGTTGTAACGGTCACTAAACGAATTGTTGTAAGTCGAAGACAACCAGTATACAAATTGGTAACGTACTCAGAGCCTCCAGCATCTTTGAGCGTAACCGCTAGACGGTACTAACAATCCTCCGGACCGATTTATACGTGTGGAGATCTTTATATTTATTTATATATCTTAATATTTCCATGCGATTGACCGATTGGAAAATGAATTTTCTAGCCTGTGCATGTGGGTAGCCCTTTTCAGCTCTTCTTTCTGGTTTTTTTTCCCCCCTTCCTGTGCAGACGATGGAAATGCGTAAGGCAAAGGGAGTATGACACTAATGTAAGTGTAAGCATGATTTGCTGAACGGTGCGGTGGTGGAGTTTTTGTGTGCTTCTGCCAAAATCCCCTCTCCCCATCTTTGCATGGCTTCCGCTGTGGTTTTGTGACCCGAGTAGCATGCTTAATACCTCATGCAGCGCATTACAGATGTTCCTTTTCCCAAGTTCGGATTTAAAAAGCCGAAGTTGTCATTTGTGTGTTTGTTAAAGTGCTCTGCAACCCTCGTGTTAGCACAAGCATAGCTGGCTTTAATGCTTTTGTTCCTGCCTAGCCCTCTTTATTTCTTCATTTATTTTAGAAAATGGATTATCCATCACGTAATTAGCATCGTCGTCATCATCATCTCCATTTAATGACCCCATAATCCCTTGCGAGGTAGAGTCTGGGTAACTGAATGGAGCTGGTGTTTACTGGCCGGATGCCGTTCCTGTCGCCAATGCGGAGTTAAATTCAGCATATTCTCAAAAATATCTGCCTCTACCTAGGATCGAACTCACAGCCTCCTGATTGTGAGTCGAGAGCTCTACCTCTAGACCACCTTACTACTTTCATCATGTAACTAGCATATGTAGCTTAACTTCCCCCCCCCTCTAGCTAAATTAAATTATTCATTTAATTTACAAAATGGATTATCTATCACATAACAGTAGCAGGATAACAGAGTCGGAAGGGACCTTGGAGGTCTTCTAGTCCGACACCCTATACCAGTGATGGCTAACCTTTTTGCTGTCGCGTGCCAAAAGCAGGGGGAGAGCGGGGGCGTTGCGCATGTGTGTGCCCGCACCCACACCCCGCCCCGCCCCCCCGCACATGTGCGCACAACCCTCCCCCAAGCTTTCCCCGCTTTTGGCACGCGATGGCATGGTGGACCAGGTAGGCCTGTTTTTCGCCCTCCCCAGTCTCCAGAGGCTTTCTTGGCACCTGGGGAGGGCTAAAACAGCCTTCCCTATCCCCCGGAGGCTGGAAATGGCCCGTTTCCCGACTTCCGGTGGGACCAGAAGGCCTGAAAATCAGTTGGCCGGCGCACGCATGCGCGCTGGAGCTAAGCTAGGGCAACACTCATGTGCCCACAGATATGGCTCCGCGTGCCACCTGTGGCACACGTGCCATAGGTTCGCCATCACTGCCCTATACCATTTCAGACGAGTGGTTGTCCAGTCTCTTCTTAAAAACCTCCAAAGAGTTGGAGCACCCACCACTTCTGGAGGCAAGTCGTTCCACTGGTTTATTGTTCTCACTGTCAGGAAGTGAGAACTGAAGAAGCTTCTCGGATGAGAAGCGAAACCTCTTCAAGGGAAAAAAGAAGTCCAGTTGCCTCTTGAAAAAGCTCCTTAGGGACATCGTGATCACCTTTCCTTGCTTCCTGTCCCCACAATGATAATATATATAAACTAAACAGCTAGGTCACCAGCGGTGGGTTTCAGTTATTTTTACTACCGGTTCACTGCATGCGCGCACACTCAGTTCATGCGCACACCTTCTGCGCATGTGCCCAGCCGTCCACGCATGTGCTTTGCTCACATGCGCGCCTTCCACGCATGTGCCCTGTCTCAAAAACTTGGCTAAACAGTATGGCATAGCATCGGGGCAGGTGAGCGGGCCCACCTGTGATGTCCGCTACCGGTTTGCCCGAACCGGCTGAATACCACCTCTGAATGTCACTGGAACCATTATTATATATTATGCAGCTTTTTAAAAGATACAGAATCGTTACAGTAAAACAAGATGATACGATAAAGAAAGAGGGAGGGGTGGGAAAAAACTTACCTGTATTAAATTACCTGGGAAAAAAGATTCTTATTATTCAAGCAACATAAAAAGGAGTTTAATCTACCCACTTTTTGTGCTATTTTTTTTTAAAGCGGAATTTTCCCCCCTTAATAACGCATTGAATGTTATATTGATCCTCCAGTGGTAAAGTTTTCCCTGGATTATATTGCTTCGGGCTGTAATTAAGGAGCTGCACATTGGAAGGTTTATACGCCGTGTTACGAGAAAATGGCACATTTGGGGGACGTTTGTCAGAATTTAGGGGACCCAGCAGCTGGCAGTAAGACACTATCTAGAGATGTAATTTGCAGCTCCCTGGAGCTACCAGAAGGAATAGTCTCATAAAACTGTTATTAATGGGTGCCCCACGCTATAATCTGTTATTTATTCATTTGATTCTCTCCGCATAACCCAAAAAAAGGAGGAAGGCAAGAAGAATGCCACAAAAACCAGCATTTGATTAACCTGAAAATAAAACCAGCTGACAATCGAATGCGACCGGATGGGATACATCCAGCGATGTACCTTTTGTAAACATCTACATTGAATCTGAATATTCCATTTCCAGCTGCTTATTACAAGTAGTCCTCGACTTACGGCCACAATGGAGCCCAAAATCGATGTGGCTAAGCAAGACGGTTCGGTGAGATGTGCCCCGTTTTGCAACCTTTCTTACCATGGTGGTTAAATGAGTCATTGTTAAATTACTCACATGGTTATTAAGTGAATCTGGCTTCCTCTTGCTGGTCAGAAGGTCCCCAAAACTCGTTCACATGACCCCGGGACTCTGCGACCGTCATAAATACGAGACAGTTGCCGAACGTCTGAATTTTGATCACATGTCCGTGGGGATGCTGCAACGGTTGTAAGTGTGAAAAACGGTCGTAAGTCACTTTTTTTTAGTGCCGTTGTTAACTTTTTTTATATATATTTTTTATAAACAAACAAACAAACAATACATAATCAATCATTCATTGTATCATCTAAATACATCTTTTGTGTCTTCTTCTTGCTCCGCCAATATTTATCATATCTTGATATTATCATTTCATTTATTATAACATTTCCCCCACATTTCTTACTTCTCTATTAATACACTTCGCTATCTTTTTATTTTATTAAAAATTTTACAACAATTTCATGCCCACACAACCTTCAATCCACCCCTCTCCACACACACGCGACTTCCCAGAGCAAAAATAGGGTATAACATTTAACAAACCTAATGTTGTGGCTCCATCCTCCGAGCCTATCTTATCGGAGGAAGAAGGCTCTGAACATGAAGGAGAGGAGACGGCCAGGCCTCCCTCTCCAGGACCCTCCTCTCTGGCAATGCCTCAGGTGTCTCCCGAAGGAGAAGAGATTGGCCAGGAGCCAGGTGTTTCGGATAGTGACGAAGAAACATTGTGGTTGGACCCACGCCAGCGTCGGAGAGACAAGCGTGAGCAGCAGAAAAGGAGGCGTGCCAGAGATTAAGCTGAGTCACTGGACCACACCCCACAGGCTATAAAAGGGAGTGTGGTAGCCATTCGGATTCTGTGACGGACAAAGCTAATCTCTGGTTAGGCACTTGCACCTTCGGACACAACATCTATTTGCCGTGGATTTAATTCAAACTGTGTGTATTTTTGTCTGTGTTATCGGAGTAAAAGCTCTTGGCAGGCAGCCACGGAGTTGCTGCCAAGTTCCTTATCACTGGCGTTGTGGGTTTGAAGAGTTTATTTAACCCTTGGCTGGCTGGTTGGGTGTGTGCATGGTACGGGGACAGAACATCTAAGCTAAAATATGCTAACTTACTACAAGATTCAAAACTCCCTCACGTTCTTTTAACTCCCCTTTTAAAAGTTATTCATCAACCTTCCTTTTATAAATTATCTTATCACATTTCACATTTATTACTAAAATCCTTTCCATACCTTCTTTTTCAGCATTACTCCCTAGTAAAATTCTAAATTAAACATTTATCCTCTTCGGTCATTCATAAACCACATGCCAATTTCTGATTGTAATAAAACATTCTTCAGAATATAACCTCCGAGATACTGTTAATCCATTGGGTTAAGTTATTTCTAAATCTTAAATTCATTCTTCAAAATATAAGTTTCAAAACTTTCAGGAAGCTATCCATTAAATTTTAAATTAACCATTTTGATACCTCAATAACTTTTAAAAAGCTATCCATTTTTAGTTAAACATTTTTACTTCAATAAAACATTCTTCAAAATATAACCCTCAAAAGGCTATCCCTTAAATTATATCCAAAGCTAAATATAATAAAACACTTCCTTTATATCATTGTCTTGAAAAATACTAATTTCAGCGCCGTTGTAACTTTGAATGATTCACTACATAAATAGTTGTAAGTTGAGGACTAGCTCTGTTCAAATACTCTAATTGTATAGTTTTGTTTTGGGTTGTTCTTTTTTTTGGGGTCTGACTCCTTCTGGAAAGTAGATACGTTGTTCCAGTAAACCAGGATCCGGCCCAAATACTGGTCTTCCAGACTTCATTATCTCTGTTTCTTTTCCGGAGCCAGTATAATATCTATCAGAACATGCAAAATACTATTAATAGACTGTAATACAATGAATATATTCTAATTTAACATGACGTGACAAAATTCAGTACTTGGAACACCAGCCGCTCTAGACGCATCACAGAAACCTTTTAAAAATAGAGAAGGAAGAATTCTCATTTTGCCTGTTTTATCCAAAATCGACGTGAGAATTTCTCTGGTAGCTGCCTGCCACAGGGACGCGGCGGCTGAGTGGCTAAGATGCTGAGCTTGTTGATCGAAAGGTCGGCCATTCAGCGGTTCGAATCCCTAGCGCCACGTAACGGGGTGAGCTCCTGTGACTTTGTCCCAGCTTCTGCCAACCTAGCAGTTCGAAAGCAGGTAAAAAATGCAAGTAGAAAAAATAGGGACCACCTTTGGTGGGAAGGGAACAGCGTTCCGTGGCGCCTTTGGCGTTGAGTCATGCCGGCCACATGACCACGGAGACGTCTTCGGACAGCGCTGGCTCTTCGGCTTTGAAACGGAGATGAGCACCGCCCCCTAGAGTCGGGAACGACTAGCACATATGTGCGAGGGAAACCTTTACCTTTACTTAGCTGCCTGTCACTCTAAAAAACACCCAAAGCAGAACCATCAAAAAATGGTCCCATTTTCATGTATTAAAGGAAAAAGAGCTGATGGAAGAATGTATGCCGATTCTGAGCCGTGATTACAGGTGGTCCTCAACTTACGACGGTTCATTTTAGTGATCGTTCAAGGTTACAATGGCATTGAAAGAAGTGACTTAGGACCGTTTTTCATAGTTATGACGGTTGCGGTCTCCCCCATCGTCACAGGATTTACATTCAGATGTTTGACAACTGACTCACCTTTATGACGGTGGCAGTGTCCCGGAGTCATGTGATCCCCTTTTGCGACCGTCTTACCAGCAAAGTCAACATGGAAGCCAGATTCACTTAACAACCGGTTCGCTCCCAGCTGATCGTCGGAGCTACCGTTTCGCCCGAACCGGTCTGAACCGGTAGAATCCCACCCCTGACCTCATCTGTGATCGGTTGGTTGAGTTTCTAGCAGATCTTCTGGAAGATCTTCAAAAGGACTTGTCTTCTGCTTATGTGAGAAATCGAGCAGGTTCCTTAATTAACATTATCTTAGCCCGATATCTTAGCTAACTTAAGAACAGTACCGTTTTAATCATCGCGATTTTTTTCCTCCCCTTCAAACATTTCTGCCAGGAAAAAAAAGAGAGAGAGAGAGACCTCCGAGCTATTAAACAGAAGTTGCAAGATCAAAGAGATTTTATGCAACCCATCGCTCTTTTTCCCTTGACAATAGCTTATCTTAGATCTAAAAATTTCAGGAATTGCTGCTCCGACTGGCAACAGTCAGTCGGAGCAGCAATTTTAAATTGTTTCTAATTAATAAGCGAGCCGCGATATTTCTTTTAAAAAGGTGCACTCCCAGCAGATTAGACGGGTGGGAGAATGTTCCCGAAATAAAATGCAATGAAATGTAACTGCGGAATTAAAAAGTTTCCACATAAGACAGCAAAGAATATTTCTGGAGGATGTGTCAAAAAAAGCAAAACGAAAATCAACAGCATGTAACTCTTTTTTAGCATCTTTTTTTAATCCGGAGATGTAGGAGTATTTTTAAGGTCATTCATTTCCCTATTGGGTGTTAATTTGGGACTGCAGGGGGGAAATTCCCGGAATTCAATAGATGAATCCTCAATGTAGGATTTTTGATATTCGGCAGGAAGGCAAGGAAACTGCCCACACTTCCGGGCCTGTGCTATTGTTCAGTTGTTAAGTCGTGTCCGACTCTTCGTGACTCCATGGGCCGAGCCACCCCAAACCACCCCCAAACCACCTTTATCCAAGTTCATCTTCATTGTAACTATGATTAATGATCGATCGCTTCGTGGTTGTTTGTGTGTGTACTGAGAGCTTAGGCACTGGAAATAAATTCCTTGTGTGCCCGATCACACTTGGCCAATAAAGAACTTTTACTTACTTTACTTTACTTTTATTTGATTTATATACCGCCCTACTCCCGAAGGACTCAGGGCGGTGAACAGCCAACAATAAAATACATATATACAAAATTTAAAAAGCAGAAATAAAACTGTATTCTGTTCCGTTCCGTTCCATTCCATTCTATTCTATTCCATTCCAATTTTCTACTCTGCCCTACTTTACTCTACTCTACTCTACTCTACTCTACTCTACTCTACTCTACCCTACCCTACCCTACCCTACCCTACCCTACCCTACTCTACTCTACTCTACTCTACTCTACTCTTTTAACAGTAACAGAGTTGAAAGGGACCTTGGAGGTCATCCAGTCCAACCCCCTGCTCACACAGGAGACCTGTACTAGGGATTCGAACCGCCGAACTGCCGACCTTTCTAATCGACAAGCTCAGTGTCTTAGCCACTGAGTCAGTTTACCTACTCACTCTATTCCACTCCACTCCACTCCACTCCATTCCATTGCAATTTTCTATTCTGTTCCATTCTGTTCTGTTCTGTTCCATTCCAATTTTCTGTTCTGTTCCATTTCAGTCTTCTCTTCTCTTCTCTTGTCTTCTCTTCTCTTCTCTTCTCTTCTCTTCTCTTGTCTTGTCTTCTCTTCTCTTCTCTTCTCTTCCTTCTCTTCCCTTCCCTTCCCTTCCCTTCCCTTCCCTTCCCTTCCCTTCCCTTCCTTTCCCTTCCCTTCCCTTCCCTTCCCTTCTCTTCTCTTCTCTTCCCTTCCCTTCCCTTCCACTCCACTCCACTCCACTCCACTCTACCCCAACAATGACCATCTCCTCCTCTGCCATCCCCTTCTCCTTTTGCCTTCCATCTTTTCCAACATCAAGGTCTTCTCCAAGGAGCCCTCTCTTCGCATTTTATAGCCAAAGTCTTTGAGCATCAGCTTCAGTTTCTGTCCTTCTAAAGAACAGTCAGGGTTGATTTCCATTAGGATGGAAGGATTTGATCTTCTTGTAGTCCAAGAGACTTTCAAGAGTCTTCCCCAACACCAATAACTTGAAACTACCAATTCTTCAGTGCTCAGCCTTGCTTATGGTCCAGCTCTCCCAGCTATACATTACTCTACCGAATAACAGAACAACAGAATTGGAAGGGACCTTGGAGGTCTTCTGCTCCAACCCCTTCTCAAGCAGAAAGTCCTCTAGCATTCCAGACAAGTGACTGTCCAGTCTCTTCTTGATGGAGCACCCACAACTTCTGGAGAAAAGTTGTTCCACTGATTGATTGTTCTAATTCTCAGGAAATTTCTCCTTAGTTCTAGATTGCTTCTCTCCTTGATCAATTTCCATCCATTAGTTCTTGTCTATTGTGGTCCACCAGCAGCCTGCGGAGCTGGCAGTGGAGTCGGATAGTGAGGAGGCTGGGGAGGAACATGGGCCTGTCCTGGAGTCAGGGGAAGGCCCAGACAAGGGCTCTGCGTCGGAGGCAGAGATGGGGCCAGGGCCATCTGAGAGTGATGCACGGACTCCGGAGCCCCCTGAGTCAGACAGCAGAGAGGCAGAGGAACAGAAGGAGCCTGTTCCTAGTGCGCGCATGCGCAGAGCTGCCAGAAGGCAAGAGCAGCTAAAGCAAAAGGGACGACTCGGGAGTAAGGCCAGGAAATGATTGGCCCCTCCCATAAGGCTTAAAAGAGAAACAAAGGCACTTGGGCCTTTTGCAGGAAAGCAATGTTGCTAACTCTGTTTCCAGTCGGCATCTCTTATTTGTTTCTGAACTTTGTAGGGCTTTGCCAAGTAAGGCCTTTGGCAGGGTGTCAAAGAAGATAAAGGTTGGTGATTATCCCGAAGGACTTCTTCCGAAGGACTTGTTTTGCAACTAATTGGGACTCAGCTGGGAATGAACGTAATTCTCAGCTATTCCAATAAAATAGGTTTGTTTGGGACTAATTGTGTATTGTAATGATTCAGTAAGCCTAGGTCCCAACATTGTCCTGCTTTCTGGGCTTTGAAGAATAGCTTGGCCCCTCTTTGTGGCAGCCCACCAAATATTGGAAGACTACTCTCATGTCACCCTTAGTCCTTCTTAAACTAGACCTACCCAATTCCTGCAACCGTTCTTCATATGTTTTAGCCTCCAGTCCCCTAATCATCTTCGTTGCTCTTCTCTGCACTCTTTTCAAGAGTCTCAACACAGCCTAGAAATCATCCAGTTATTTCAAACTGGGTTATCAATGTGGAATTTTAACCTGGTTATATTTTTATTAAATTTATATGCCACCCGTCTCCTTATCCAGCGACTCTGGACTTTCTATCCCTGATTTTTTTTTAACCTTAGATGATCAGAAGTAGCATTTCCCAGTAGGGAAAGTAAGTGAATACCACCCCTGCCCCCAACCAGCACTTTACCCACCCACCCCCAATGACCCTCACCTGATGTATCCTCCCCATCACAAGACTCATCACAAGACTCACTGATGAGTCACACCTGATCCATCACAAGGCCCATTACAAGACCCTCACTTGACACATCCACACCTGAAGATCTTATAAGCAGAAGAACATCAACAGTGACATCCCCTAAACTCCACTGAAGATATTACCTAGTTTGGCCCTCCACAAGCAATCCTGTTCTGCCCCAGCTACGGTCCCCAAAGAACGCAGCACACACAAAGCCTGTACAAACCTTAGTTTACTAAATTAAATCAGGTTTTTTTTTCCCAAGCAAAGGCTGTTAATTCACTTTCTTAAGAGCCTACAAGAATTCAAAGAATAAATAATCTTAATCTTACTATGGTTGGCAGAAAGCCCAGAAATAATTTGCAGAGAACTAAGATCAAGGCACGAAGGAGAGTGAATGAAGTTGTTCCCTGCAAATTGCTTCAGTCGGTGTTCCTCCTTAAATAGGCTAAGGGAGTGGCCAATTATCCCCAAGCCTTAATCTCGAGGAGACCTCTTCCTGAGGAGCCACTCCTTTTGGCAGCTCTGTGCGCCCGTGCATCGAGAAGAGGCTCCTCCTCTTTGTCCTCTTCACTTAAGGGAGCTTCTGGAGGTTCTGAAGGCCTTGGCTGAATCCCTGCCTCTGGCACCACATCTTCTCCAGCCTCCTCACTGTCCGACTCGAGCGCCAGCTGCGCAGCACCACACCAGCCTCCTCACTGTCTGAATCAGCCACCAGCTACACAGGCCACGTACGGGCCACAACAAATCCCATCAACCGACACACTGACCTACAACCATCCTATGAACCCCTCAGAATCCACATCAACCACACAGCCAACCAGAGACATCAACGGCCCTCAACCAATCCATACAAGCCCCCCTACCAGCCATTCACCTCACAATGACCTAACCTCCCTATCACGAGACCCTCACCTGATACACCCACACCTGAAGACATTATCAACAGAAGAATGCCTGAAGATGTTACCTAACCAGGTAATGAAACATTCGGAAACCAACCCACAAGCTCGGAGAATGAACCTCCACCCTCAAAATCTACCACCCCCCAATTTCCAGAACGAGGAGCAGGCTGTTCCTAACACCGTCCGGTTTCTTTTTTTTCTCACGTTAGAACCATCCGTTGCGTTCACACACTCAACACCTCCGGTTATTTATGGCAGATGCACTAAATAGTTTGCGAGTGGCCTTTTTCGTTGTTGTTGTTGACACCTTGGAAACCTGCCGCATACCTGATTCCGAAAGCTCACCCTGCAACATTCGATTTGCATCTCCTGATTCGCACCCCGCAACACAAACATTTCAAAAGAGCATCAGGGTTACCATTTATAAGAAACACGATGCACTAATTGCTGTCAGTGAGTATATTAAGATGAGAAGCTCAGATGCTAAAATTGACTTTGGAGGGCTGTAAAAATTTATAGCCTCATCTGAGCCAGGAAAGTTTCCACTTAGAGAGGCTCATTTTGCTGTTTTGTGAAAGTGGTTTAGATTGGACTGATCTTGGCTTGGCGGATTCCTCGTTTATAGTACGTTGCGGCTTCTTACCTGCTTGCATTTAATAAGACGGGTCGGTCTCAACGTACGACCTACAATTGAGCCCCAACATTTATGTCGCTAAGTGAGACATCGGCTAAGCGAGTTTGGGCCCATTTTACGACTTTTCTCGCCACATTCTTTTAAGTGAATCCCTGCGCTTCTTAAATCAGCCGCACGATTGTTAAGTGAGTCTGGCTTCCCCGTTGACTTTGCTTGTCCGAAGGTCGCAAAAAGGGGGTCACGTGATTCCTCCGGGACACGGCAATCGTCATAAATGTGAGTCAGTTGTCAAGCATCCGAATATAAGTCACATTGACTCTAAGGATGCTGCAACAGTCGTAAGTATGAAAAATGGCCGTAAGTCACTTTTCTCAGTGACGTTTTAACTTCGAATTGTCACTGGGCGAACTGTTGTAAATTGAGGACTGCCTGCATAATGTAATCTAGGTCAGATATGATTCTGACCTAGGTTAAAAGTGTTGTAATCCAAGTTCGAGCACTAAAAGGGCATATCATTATTTCCGACAGATTTTAATAATTTATCAAAGTAAGCTTAAGCTAGACTTCTTTCTGTTTCAGAGGAATCCTAGCTGTTTTATTAACTGTGACCCTCTCTTTTTTTAGGATAAGGGGCTAATTATGGGATGATTCTGGCCTCAATTGGGCTCCATTCGTCTGTGTGATGTTGTAGGTACCATGATTCCCCGAAAATATGACCTACTCAGAAAGTAAATCCTAGCTTGATTTTTACACGTGCGCCCAATATAAGCCCTACTCTCAAAATAAGCCCTAATTAAGACCCCGCCCACTCCAGGGTGCACAGGTAAAAATTAACCTAGAGTGGGGATGTGGGGAGTGGACTTGCCCTACTACTTACCTTCAAATAGTTGCAGCCAGGCCTCGCACACCTCGGCCTTCCTAAAGGTCTCTCTAGCCCAGGGGTCACCAACCTTTCGGACCTCAAGGACCACTAAATTCATAATTTTAAATCCCGCGGACCACTAATATGATCTGCCTAATGACTGGCTGGGTAGGCGTGGCTAAGTGGTCGTGTGACCGGGTGGGCGTGGTAAACTCGATGTCACTCACATTGAGGGGCGCCTTGTTGGCCTCTACTCACTCCTCCCCTCCCAGCTCCTCCTCACCTGCCTGCCCGGGCTCTTTAATGACCCAACAGGAAGCAGTTGTTGGAGCTAAGCAGCCACCACGAGAAAGAGTTGGCAAAACAGCTGGATCAGTTCAAATTGGATCTGACCGAGAAGGAGGCTCAGCAGAGGCACCTCACTGAGGACTAGGAGCATAGGCTTTCCAAGCAGAGGGAAGACCTGCGGGAGTGCAAGGCCAGGTACCAGCACCTGGAGGCTCAGCAGGCTGAGATGGTCAGCCAGTTCCAGGCCATGATGCAGTCCCACTGGAACAAGGCCCTCCGGCTCTCTGCCACCAGTGGCACTTCCCTCCACCCAAAGCCCCACACCAGGAGGCTGAAGCAGACCCCAGGTCGGAATTTCTGCCCCCTTCCGACCCACACAAAAAGACCCCAAAGGGGGAGACTCTCTGCAGCAACACAAACGTTCATTGCACGTATCTGGCCAAGGGGCCATAATTTGAGGACCCCTGATTTAGTGCAATATAAAAAATGCAAATAATTTTTCTGCAGACCACCAAAATTTTCTCATGGACCACCGGTGGTCCACGGACCACCGATCGGTGACTTCTGCCCTAGCCAATAACAGACTCCGTAGATCTTCAGGAAACTCTTGCCGGCTGCAAAAGAAATGGGCCGAGGTGTGCGAGGCCTAGTTGCAACTATCCGAAGCCGAAGAAGTTCCTGAAGGCCTCTGACAGTGAAAAGGAGGCCAGGGGCGATGCATGCAAGTGAGGTGAGTCAGTGGACGACATTCCCCCCACCCCAAAAATAAGACCTGGTGCCTTTTTTGGTGGAAAAAAATATATAAGATAGGGTCTTGTTTTCAGGGAAACACAGTAGTCCTTGGCTTACAACCGTTCTTTTAGTGACCATTCGAAGTTACGACCGCATTAGAAAAAAAATGGGCCTTACGACTTACTGCTGAAGAGTGCAGCCAAAGTGACTAAAAACATTGAAGATATAAACGGTCATTTGTTTAGCAACCGTCTGAAGTTACAACAGCACTAAAAAAAAAAGGGGGAGGGAGACTTACGTCTGGTCCTTACCCTTATGACCAGAATCACGTGATCCAAATTTGGACCCACGCTTGCGACCTTTGTGTAACGACAACAGTTGTAGGGCCCCCGGGGGGGGGACATGTGGTCGCCATTTGCAGCCTCCCCAGCTGGCTTCCAACACGCATGTCAATCACGTGACCTCTGGGAGGCTGCAACGGTCGTTAAGTGTGAAAAACGGCCATAAGCCTCTTTTGTCAGTGCCGTTGTAACTTCGAACCGCCACTGAGCGAATTGTTGTAAGTCGAGGAACGACCGGTGAATTCTGTTGAGATCTAGAATTCTCTAGATTCTGCAGGAATAGCAGAGAAAGTTTAAAACATGGCCAAAAAAACAAAAAAAAAAGAGAGAGAGAGAAAGAGAGAGAATTTCTAAAATATGCAGAGAGAACAACTGAGAATGTCAGATATCAGCCGGGATGAGTCATTGGTCCAATGGAAAGAAATGAGAAGAAGAAAAAAATGGCGCTAACATCTTAAAGGATGGGACAAAAATAGGCTTGTGTGAACTAGGACACAAGAGATTTTTTTAAAAAACAACAACAACTCTGAGGTAACAATCAAGACAGAGCTGTGAAAATAACAGTCAGGGTTTGGGCATTTAAAAGCCAGACAACAGGTCCAGGATCAAACTTAGAAACTCGTTTATTAAATGAAATGTTTATAGATTCCAGATCCGAGACCGTGAGGGGAATCGGCGCCATTTCAACTGTGTCTAAGTGGAGACCATAGAAGACACCAGAGCGTCTTGCTATGAAAGGAGCAATAAAATGAGGGGGTCCTTGGTGGTTTCTGAGCTTGGTTGTTTTCTTGCAGACGTTTCGTTACCAAACTAGGTATTATCATCGGGGCTAGAAGAGAGTAGGGTTTGTGGAGAGGAGGAGGAGGGGAGGAGGAGGAGGAGGAGGAGGAAGAGGAAGAAGAAGAAGAAGAAGATGAGGAAGAAGAAGAAGAGGAAGAGGAAGAGGGAGAGGGAGAGGGAGAGGGAGAAGGAGAAGGAGAAGAAGGGGAAGAGGAAGAGGAAGAAGAAGAAGAAGAAGAAGAAGAAGAAGAAGAAGAAGAAGAAGAAGAAGAAGAAGAAGAAGAAGAAGAATGGGAGGAGGAGGAGGAGGAGGAGGAGGAGGAAGAAGAAGAAGAAGAAGAGGAAGGAGAAGAGGAGGAGGAGGAAGAAGAAGAGGAAGAAGAAGAAGAGGAAGAAGGAGAAGAGGAAGAAGAAGAGGAGGAGGAGAAGGAGGGGGAGGAAGAAGAAGAAGAAGAGGAAGAAGGAGAAGAGGAAGAAGAGGAGGAGGAGGAGGAGGAGTTGATCGAGGTCTGTGGTGTCCTTGGTAGTCTCTGAGCTTGGTTGTTTCCAGCCAGGAGTGGGGTTCGGGGGTTCTCCGAACTGCACAGAATCTTAGCTAGAGGTTCGCCCGAACCCCTGCGAATCCCCCGCAGCCCCCGTCATCTAAGTATGACCGTCATCTCCCAGGGTTTCCCCCTCTAGCCAGCATGTTTCCAAATTTGAAAAAATGAAAATACAGATCTGTTTACAGCCAGATCTATCTATGTAAACATGTTCTCTAATTTTTTTATTATTATTATTTATTTATTTATTGCTTTTGTTTCCCGGGGACGTTTCAAGTTATTTATTTAACTGCCTTGTCTGGGTTCTCGAAACAACGCTTGATCGGTTTAATTGAAGCCCAAAGCTGCATGCACACAACCCGTCAAACCTTGGTTAGTTGTAACCTCGGTTTGTTTCTTGGGAAGTTTAGTGGTTTATGCTCTTGGAGCCTTTCTGTCTGTTCTCTGGGCCTTTGATCTTATCTTGGGTGTTTTTGTTTTGTTTTTTGGTGTTTTTTTTTTAAGATTAAAGCAAGCAATTCCAGAATTCTTACTAAGCAATTAAGAGGATTGGGTTGACTCTTAATGCTTCGTTTGTGATCCTAATTATGATTAATTTGCTTTTTTTAAATTCCTGTCCGTCTGGCTTAAGTTACATAAACATCTCTCTCTCTCTATTTTTTTTTTTCCTTTCCTCCCCCTTCCGAACAAGTGAACGTAATATATGTATTTATGCATCTGTTTTGCAATTCGGAGGAAAAGGTGAGGAATTCTGCAAACGTCTTTCTTTCTTTAAATGATTTAAAATGGATTCAGTGCTGTAAAAAGAAACTCGCTGAAGCTCCTTCCGTCTTTCCTGCGACCGGCGTTCTAACTTTCATTGACTTACAGTGCAGGACGTTATTAATATTAAACACTGTTTAAGGGAGATTAACAAACGACATGCGTTTTGGACGGGGTTGTGTTTGCAATTTCAAAAGGACATTACTTACTTTAGTGGGAGTTCTAAGCTGGGTGTTCTATCTTGTTTAGGCTGAAATCCTTGCGTGCTTCTGCAACACCTTGCATTTTGCTGTTTAAAAGTAACTCCCAGGCAGAATTCGTTTATTAAATTTATCGTGCTGCCCGTCTCTGTCAAAGCCACTGGGGGCCAGTTAACGGATAAACAGCAGCTAGTGAGAGCCAAACTGGGGGATGGAAAGAATAAAAAAAAAAAAAACCCAGAATAAGCGAGCTGTAGGAAATTCACATTTTAGGATAACAATAAACCTGAGAATGGATTGCACAGGGAAGTCCTTGACTTACAACCACAATTGAGCCCACAGTTCCTCCATCACTGGAAGTTCTCAAGACAAGATGGAACAACCATTTTGTCTGGAATAATGTAGAGTTTCCTGCTTGAACAGAGAGGTTGGACTAGAAGACCTCCAATGTCCCTTTCAACTCTGTTATTCTATTCTGTTCTGTTCTGTTCTGTTCTGTTCTATTCTACTCTACTCTACTCTACTCTACTCTACTCTACTCTACTCTACTCTACTCTACTCTACTCTACTCAGTACTACTCTACTTTATTCTACTCTACTTTATTCTACTTTATTCTATTCTACTCCTATTCCATTCTATTCTATTCTATTTACTCTACTTTATTCTACTCTACTCTACTCTACTCTACTCTACTCTACTCTATTCTACTCCACTCTACTCTACTCTATTCTACTCTATTCTACTCCACTCTACTCTACTCAGTTCTACTCAGTTCTACTCTATTTTATTCTACTCTACTCTACTTTACTCTACCCTATTTAATTCTACTCTATTTATTCTACTCTATTCTACTCTATTCTACTCTACTCTATTCTATTCTATTAACTCTACTTTATTATACTCTACTCTACTCTATTTTATTCTACTCTATTCTACTCCACTCTACTCTACTCTACTTTATTCTACTTTATTCTTCTCTATTCTACTCTACTCTAACTCTATTCCACTCTATTCTATTCTACTCTACTCTAACTCTATTCCACTCTACTCTACTCTACTCTCTTCTCTTCTGTCTAGTCTAGTCTAGTCTATTTTATTGTACTCTACTCTACTTTATTCTACTCTACTCTACTCTACTCTATTCTATTCTATTCTGTTCTACTCTACTCTATTCTATTCTACTCTACACTACCTCTATTCTACTCTACTCTACTCTACTCTATTCTATTCTACTCTACTCTATTGTACTCTACTCTACTTTATTCTACTCTACTCTAACTCTATTCTACTCTATTCTACTCTACTTTATTCTACTCTATTCTACTCTACTTTATTCTACTCTACTTTATTCTACTCTATTCTACTACACTCTATTCTACTCTACTCTAACTCTATTCTACTTTATTCTATTCTACTCTACTCCATTCTATTCTACTCTACTCCATTCTGTTGTACTCTACTCTACTTTATTCTACTCTACTCTACTCTACTCTACTCTAACTCTATTCTACTCTACTTTATTCTACTCTACTCTACTGTTCCCTTCCCCAATGCTCCCTACCCCTTGGTTATTATGGCAGTTGCTAGCGAGCTTCAAATAAAGCAAAAATGGGCATCTGACACTGCTATTTTTATTTTTTAAACCCGTTTCCCATAGATACCCCTTCAGAAGGTTGCTTGACTTCTCCCCAATGCCAAAAGACCTGCAGAAGTGATATGTGGGGGGGGGGAGGGGAGATTGATCACCGGGGATGAACCGAAAACTTTCTGACACCCCACTATTCCCAAACTGGCCTCTCCAGGAAATGAAGCTTTTGTGCAGAAGCCAATAGCCGATACTCAATTTACTTTGGGAAAATCAAAAGTCCAGCCTAAGCACGTTCCTTATAATTCATCAAAATCACTTTTCCGTAGGCTGGGTAAAATTTAATCCATCAAAGCTGCGTTTCCGATCTGTGGAAAACATGAATTAAATATAGAAGTGGCAGCCATCGGCTGAAAAGCGCGATTGCCTAAAATCGAAGAGCCTCTGCATAATTGCACGCTTCTTTCAACAGACAGTATCTGTAAGCGCTATTGAATGTTGCGCCGGAGAAGATGCGGAAATGTTAAATTATAAAAAAAATACAGCGGAGTGGCTGAAAATTCATTCTTTGACTTCTCAGTAAACATTTGGAGAAAGGTGCCATCTGGTGGCAGCGAGCGATATTGCGGCCTTCGTTTGCCATCTACGGTTGAGCTCTTATTTTAAACATTTTATTAGATTATAGAATAAAATACAAAAATACCAAAGCAAAATAGGAAGTCACATTATACAAGCCTTGGTTGTATTAACAGAGGCACAGAATCAAAATCACGAGAATAGAATAAAATAGAATAGAATAGAATAGAATAGAATAGAATAGAATAGAATAGAACAGAACAGAACAGAACAGAACAGAACAGAACAGAACAGAACAGAACAGAATAGAATAGAATAGAATAGAATAGAATTTTTATTGGCCTAGTGTGATTGGACACCCAAGGAATTTGTCTTGGTGCATACGCTCTCAGTGTACATAAAATAAAAGATACATTCATCAAGAAGTATCAGTACCGCTTTGTAAATCCTTCGTAAGGCCACACTTGGAATTCTGCATGGAGTTTTGGTCACTGCATTACAAAAAAGGCTGTTGAGACTTTGGAAAAAGTGCAAAGAAGAGATGTTTAAGATCCTGGAGACAAAAACATACGAAGAACGGTTGCGAGAATTGGGTCTGGTCAGTCTAGAGAAAAGAAGGACTAGGGGTGACATGATAGCAGTCTTCCAATATTTGAGAGGTTGCCACAAAGAGGAGGGAGCCAACTTATTTTCCAAAGCACCAGAAGGCAAGGGGAGAAACATTGGATGGAAACTAGTCAAGGAGAGAAGCAACCTGGAATTAAGGAGAAAATTCCTAACCGTGAGGACAATTAACCAGTGGAACTGCTTGCCACCAGAAGTTGTAGGTGCTTCATCACCAGAGGTGGTATTCAGCCGGTTCGGACCAGTTCAGGCGAACCGGTAGTGGTGACCTGCGGGTGGACCCGCCAGGGCGCAATCCCGTCCTATATCGCTGTGTTTTTGATGCCACATGCATGCATGGATGGCGCGCGCGAGCGAGCGAATTGCTGTGTTGTCTGACAGTATGTGAATCCCACCTCTGTTCATCACTGGAGGTTTTTAAGAAGAGACTGGACACCACTTGTCTAGAATGGTATAAGGCAGTGATGGCTAACTTTTTTGCCATCACGTGCCAGGAGGGCGGGGTCACGTGCGCACATGCCCACACCCATAATTCTATGTGCCCCACTCCCGCGTATGCCCATGCAACCCACTCCGCTCCGCTGCGCTCCTATCACGCGATGGCCCGGTAGGCCCGTTTTTCTCTCTCACCTGACTCCAGAGCCTCTCTAGGAGTCTGGGGAGGATGAAAATAGCCTTCCCCCCACCCTAAGAGGCCCTCCAGAGGCCAGAAACGGCCCGTTTGCCAACTTCCGGTGGGACTGGAAGACCCGAAAAGCACGCTGGAGCTGAGCTCACGTGCCCACTGATATGGCTACGCATGCCACCTGTGGCACGCGTGCCAAAGGTTCGCCATCACAGGTATAGAGTCTCCTGATTGAGAAGTGGGTTGGACTAGAAGACGTCCAAGGTTCCTCCCAGCTCTATTCTGTTTGATTAATTCGCCGGTTCACTGAAAACTCTTAATAACGCCCTTGAAAACACGGTGCGGTTGATGAAGTAACTGCAACATTGCGGGGTGACTACGGCAAGTGAATTCTTTGCATAAAACAATTTGCCTTTTAAAACACCTTCTTCTTAACTGGGAGCAGCAAATTAAGATTTTAATGCCGTGCACTCTGTAATGAACTACATATGAATGATGCTTATTTTTAGCAAATAAATGCTAATGTAATCTTTTGCTGTTGTAAAAATAGAAGGCGGTACTGGTCAAGGAGGAAAATCAGGAACATTCCCCCCCCCGGTTACTGCAGAAAGTCCTCCACTTACGACCATGACGGAGCTCAAAATTTCTGCTGCTAAGTGAGACATTTGTTAAGTGAGCTTGGCCCCCCATTTTATGAGCTTTCTTGCCGGAGCTGCGAAGTGAATGTGGTTAAGTTAGCAACACAGTGGTTGTTGTGGCCCATCAGTGGCCTGTGCAGCTAGTAGCTGATTCCGACAGCGAGGAGGCTGGTGTGGTGCTGCGCCAGTAGCCTGTGCAGCTGGCACTTGAGTCAGACAATGAGGAGGCTGGAGAAGATGTGGTGCCAGAGGCAGAGATTCAGCCAGGGCCTTCAGAACCTCCAGAAGCTCCTTTAAGTGAAGAGGACGAAGAGGAGGAGCCTCTTCTCGATGCACGGGCGCGCAGAGCTGCCAAAAGGCAGGAGTGGCTCCTCAGGAGGAGGTCTCCTTGAGAGTAAGGCTTGGGGCTAATTGGCCACTCCCTTAGCCTATTTAAGGACGGACGACGACTGAGGCAATTTGCAGGGAACAACTTCGTTCACTCTCCTTCACGTCCTGATCTTAGTTCTCTTATTTGCAGTTTCCTGCAAATTGCTTCTGGGCTTTCTGCCAACTATAGTAAGATTACGATTATTTATTCTTTGGATTCTTGTAGGCTGTTAAGAAAGTTAATTAACAGCCTTTGTTTGAAAAAGACTGATTTAATTTAGTAAAACTAAGGTTTGTACAGACTTTGTGTGTGCTGCGTTCTTTGGGGTCCATAGCTGGGGCAGAACAGTTGTTAAGTGAATCTGGCTTCCCCATTGACTTTGCTTGTCATTTAGTGACCGTTCAAAGTTCAAAAAAATGACCTCTGACCATTTTTCACACTTACGACCGTGGCCGCATTCCCCAGGGTCACGTGATTTACATTTCGGATGCTTGACAACTGACTCACATTAATGACAGTCGCAGTGTCCCCTGGGGGGGTCACGTGATCCCCTTTTGTGACCTTCTGACGAGCAAAATCAACAGGGAAGACCAAATTCATTTAACAACCATGCTCCTCATTTAAGAACTGCAGTGATTCGCTTAACAAACATGATGAGAAAGGTCGTAAAATGGAGCAAAACTCACTTAACCCGTGTCTCACTTAGCCGCAGAAATTTGGGGCTTGATTGCAGTCGTAAGTCCAGGACTACCTGTTAATTCTCCTTTCTTCTTTGGAGCAGGACGGATGGAAGAGAGGAAGAAATCAGTTCTCCCCTCCTCCATTTATCATTTTTATTTTATTATATAAAATGCAAAGAAGAAAAGAAAACAGTTCTAAAAATACAGGAAAACCTCCATTTATCCAATGTATTACCTAAAGCCGAAAGAGAATTTGCATTATGTTCCAGAAACATGTTTGACAGTGGTGAAATTCAAAAAATTTTCCCTACCGGTTCTGTGGGCGTGGCTTGGTGGGCGTGGCTTGGTGGGCATGTGACTGGGTGGGCGTGGCTTGGTGGGCATGTGACCAGGAAAACCAGCTATCACACTTTACACAAAAATAACACAAAAGCTACACAACTGACTCACACACAATGCAAAAGCAGCTGGACTTCATACAAAATGGCCCCTGCAACAAGCAGGAACCTCACAGAGTCACAGAGAGCTTAAAAACAAACGATCTCACTTTACACAAAAATACCGGTTCGGGTAATAGGTAGTAAAAAAAAAAAAATGCTTTAAAAAGTTAAAAAGAAAAGTTCCAACAATCGTGCGGCACAGCTGATTGTCACAGCTGATCGTCAGAAACTTTTTTTTTTTACTTTTTAAAATGTATTTATTTTTTAAACTTTTTTAAAGCATTTTTTTTACTACCTATTCGCCCGAACCGGTAGTAAAAAAAATGCTTTAAAAAAGAAAAAAAAAGTTTCGATGATCAGCTCTGACATGCGATTCTCGGAAGTTTTTTTTTTTTTTTACTTTTTAAAGCATTTTTTTACTACCGGTTCGGGAGAATCAGTAGCATTTTTACTACCAGTTCGGGTGAACCGGCCTGATGGAAACTGACCAAAGAGAGATTCAACCTAGAAATGAGAACGAACTTTCTGACAGTGAGAACAATCAATCCATGGAACAGAAGTTGCCTTCGGAAGTTGTGAGAGCTTCATCACTTGAGACTTTCAAGAAAAGATTGGACTGCCGTTTGTCAGAAATGGTAGAGGGCTGTGATGGCGAACCTGTGGCACGCGTGCCACCTGTGGCACGCGGAATCGTATCGGTGGGCACACGAGCGTTGCCTAGCTCAGGTCTGGCGCACGCCAGCCAGCTGATTTTCAGGCCTTCCAGGCCCACCGGAAGTCAGCAAATGGGCTGTTTCCGGCCTCTGGAGGCCCTCCGGGGGGGGAGACCATTTTCGCCCTCCCCAGGCTCCTAGAAAGCTTCTGGAGCCTGGGGAGAGCGAAAAACGGGCCTTCTGATCCCACCGGAAATCAGCAAATGGGCTGTTTTCGACCTCTGGAGGGCCTCCTGGGGGGTGGGGAAGGCTGTTTTTGCCCTCCCCAGGCTCCAAGAAAGCCTCTGGAGCCTGGGGAGGGCGAAAAAACGGACCTACTGGGCCCACCGTGCCATCGCATGCTAAAAGCAGGGGAAGCACGGGGGGGTCGCACACGCATGCGCAGAGGGCGCATTGAATTATGGGTGTGGGCTCCGTGCTCCCCCCACTTTTGGCACACGACGGCAAAAAGGTTAGCCATCACTGGTATAGGGTCTCCTGCTTGAACGGGGGGTTGGACTACATGTCCTATAACAGTGATGGCTAACCTTTTTGCCATTGCGTGCCAAAAGCGGCGGGGGGGACGGACGTGTGCCCACATCCATAATTCTATGCGCCCCACCCCCCCTCATGCTCCCCCTGATTTTGGCACATGATGGCACGATGGGCTCAGTAGGTCCATTTTTCACTCTCCCGAGGCTCCAGAGCCTTTCTAGGAGCCTGGGGAGGGCAAAAACAGCCTTCCCCACCCTTCCTAGAGGCCCTCTGGAGGCTGGAAACAGCGTGTTTCCTGACTTCTGGTGGGCCCAGAAGGCCCGAAAATCAAACTGGCCAGCGCACGCATGCGTGCTGGAGCTGAGCTCGTGTGCCCACCGATATGGCTACACGTGCCACTTGTGGCACCCGTGCCATAGGTTCGCCATCACGGCCCTTCCAACTCTGTTAATCTGTTATCTGTTATCATTTCACCCTTGATGTTTGACCTCAAAATGCAAACTTGAGTTTCTTGAGTGCTAACCCTGTTTTCTCTCCGTCTGTTTTTTTGCTTTGCAGTTTTGTTGAGTGAATCTTCACTAGAATGAGCACAAACAGTTAACAGCTTTTGTACATCAACATTAATGGAGGAGAAGCCTGAGAAAGAAAGAAAGAAAGAATCCTGGGATGAAGAGAAACAAGAATGAGTGAATGAATGAATGAGCGAATGAATGAGCGAGTGAACGAGTGAAAAAGCTGCCTTCTTAAACATAGCTCAGCCAGACGTGAGAGAATTCTCCGGCGAGAAGATTCAAAACATGAATTTGGCCATCCGCCGATTAGAAACCGCAGCTCTCTCGACAACATTCAGGAGGCGTGCATGAGACATCACACCAGGGGAACACATTTCAAAGGGGGAAACGGGAGGTCGCTCGGGAAAGTTGCAAACATCCATGCGTCAAAGAAATGTGCACACTTTTTAAAAGAAATGCTCCGAAGGGAAAGGAGGAAAAAAAAAAAAAACACTGCAAGAGGCGGGAAGTTAATGGAAGAGAATTCCTCCGCTGAACGCCTGGAAGAAAATCGGGATATCGCTTGCCGCTGTTTTACCACGCCCAAAACAGACGCCTTTCGTTTCGTGATGGCCATAAAATTGTGGTTATTTTTCTTTCATCCGCCATTTGCACACGCACCATCATTCCGGCCTCCATCGTTCACTCCTTGTTCTTTCTTGAGTTGGGGGTGAGGGGGAGGGGTAGGACACCTTCAACAGAGAGGAGGTGTCTGATGCAGTTCTTCATATCGCTGAGATGATGGTTTCCAGGGTGAAATTGCACTGGGGTGGAGTTACGGATGGAGGGGGGGGGTGTTGGAGAAACGGGAGGAGGTCTTTCTTGGGGAAAATCAGTGGAAGGAGCGCTAACTCATCTTCTTCCGCCATTTTGTCAATGGTGGGAGCTGGAATAGCCATTTAAATGTCCTGTCTTGCGTGTTTGCCTGTTCCTCGCCCGTTAGCTGCGTTCTTAGCAGGGGAGAGGAGAGAGGAAGAGGAGGAGGGAGGGGGAGAGGAGAGGAAAGGAGGAGGGAGGAGGAGGAGGAGGAGGAGGAAGAAAGGAGGAGGAGGAGGAGAGGAGAAGGAAGGAGGAGGGAGGAGGAGAGGAGAGGAAAGGAGGAGGGAGGAGGAGGAGGAAGAGGAAGAAAGGAGGAGGAGAGGAGAGGAGAAGGAAGGGGGAGGGAGAAGGAGGAGGAAGAGGAGAGGAGAGGGAAAGGAAAGAGCAAAAGGAAAAGTAGAGAAAGGAAAGGAAAGAAAAGGAGAGGAAAATCAGAATAGAACTGGAAGGGACCTTAGAGGTCTTCTAGTCCACCCCTCTGCTCAAGCAGGAGACCCTATACCAGTGATGGTGAACCTTTTAGACACTGAGTGCCCAAACTGCACGCGCACGCATGCCCAAACTGAAAGGTTTGTGCAGCAGAGACCCGAAGACCAGAGGGAGGCATGGCATCCCAACACCGGCAGCGTGGCAAGAGGTAAGATCTTTTTCTTTCGGGAGCTTCTGTTTCGTCGTTTGCAGGGAAACAAAAGCTCACGAAAGAAACTCCACAGAGATCTGACCTGAGGCGACGGCGCGCGTGCCAGCAGAGAAGGCTCTTCGTGTCATAGGTTCGCCATCACGGCCATATACCATTTCAGACAAGTGTCTGTCCAGTCTCTTCTTAAAAACCTCCAGTGATGAAGCACCCACAACTTCTGAAGGCAAAGCCATTCCACTGATTAATTGTCCTCACTTGTTAGGAAGTTTCTCCTCGATTCAAATTTTTTAAAAAATCAAAAAAGAAGAGAGGAGAGGAGGAGGAAGGGGAGCAGAGGAGGAGAAGGGAGAAGGAGAGGAAGGAGGAGAGGAGAGAAAGGAAGGGAGAGGGAAAGGAAAAGATAAAAAAGAGGGGAGGAGAGGAGGAGGAAGGAGAGCAGGGGAGGAGAAGGGAAAAGGGGAGGAAGGAGGAGAGGAGAGAAAGGAAAGGAGAGGGAAAGGAAAAGAGATAAAAAAGAAGAGAAGAGGAGGAAGGAGAGCAGAGGAAGAGAAGGGAGAAGGGGAGGAAGGAGGAGAGGAGAGAAAGGAAAGGAGAGGGAAAGGAAAAGATAAAAAAGGAAGAGAGGAGAAGAGGAAGGAGAGCAGAGGAAGAGAAGGGAGAAGGGGAGGAGGAAGGAGAGGAGAGAAAGGAAAGGAGAGGGTAAGGAAAAGAGATAAAAAAGAAGAGGAAAGGAGAGGAGGAGGAAGGAGAGCAGAGGAGAAGGGAGAAGGGGAGGGAGGAGAGGAGAGAAAGGAAGGGAGAGGGGAAGGAAAAGAGATAAAAAAGAAGAGAGGAGAGGAGAAGAGGAGGAAGGAGAGCAGAGGAGGAGAAGGGAGAAGGGGAGGAAGAAGGAGAGGAGAGAAAGGAAAGGAGAGGGAAAGGAAAAGAAATAAAAAAGAAGAGGAGAGGAGAGGAGGAGGAAGGAGAGCAGAGGAAGAGAAGGGAGAAGGGGAGGAAGAAGGAGAGGGGAGAAAGGAAAGGAGAGGGAAAGGAAAAGAGATAAAAAAGAGAGGAGGAGGAGAGGGGAAAGGGAAGGGAAGAAGGAAAGGAAAGGCAGAAAGGAAAGAAGAAAAGGAAAGGAAGGAAAAGAAAGGAAAGGAAAAAAGGAAAGGAAAGGAAGGAAAGGAAAGGAGGAAAAGAAAGAAAGAAAAGAAAGAAGGAAAGGAAAGGAATCTTATATTTCCAGAAGTTGAGACCATTTTTGTTAATGGGATATGATGAGAATGACTGGTGCGAATTATGGCTGAGGCAGAAAATGCCATCTTTTCTTGCTACCAATTTAGGAACTCTGACTTTAGAAGTTCATACGCAACATAACATTTGCTTTTGCCCGTTGGTGTGAAATGTCGTTCAAATAAACTTAGATAGTCCTCAACGTATGACCACAAGGGAGCCGAAAATTTCCGTTGCTCAGCGAGACAACTGTTAAGTGAGTTTGGCCCCGTTTTACAACCGTTCTCACCACAGTTGCTCAGTGAATCGCCGCAGTTATTAAGTGAGTAACACGGTCGTGAAGTGAATCCGGCTTCCCCCATGGACTCTGCTTGTCAGAACTGTGACACTGCAACCGTCATAAATGTGAGTCAGTGGTCCGAATGTAAGTTGCGCAACTCTGGGGATTCTGCAACGGTCGTAAGTGTGAAAAACGGTCATAAGTCCCTTTTTTTCAGTGCCGTTGTAACTTCGAATGGTCACTCAACGAACCATTGTAAGTCGAGGACTACCTGTATTTGCTGTTCCTTTAGGCTCTGGACCTCAGCAGCAACGTCTCCCAACATTCAACAATGGAACAATGCAAATGTCCATCGCGGTGGGTCTCTTCTCCTTCCGAACAGGTATCTTCAATGCCTTTTGTCCCGTCTTTTTTATCCCAAAGGTGCTTTTTCATGAGGCAACTGGACTTTCTTGTTTTTTCTTTTGAAGATGTTTCGCTTCTCATCCAAGAAGCTTCTTCAGCTCTGACTGGACGGTGGGGAACGGAAGGATTGATATTCCTTCCAGAAAAGCTGGTCATTTGCATCCTTTTAGAGGGTCGTTGAGGCTGCTTGGAGATTTATCGGTGTCCTCAGGGTCACCTGAGTACAGTGGTGGGTTCCTCCTGGTTCGGTCCGGTTCGGCTGAGCCGGTAGCAGTGACGATATGACGTCACCGAACCAGTTCTCCCCCCCCCCGCCCTCCCCCCCACCCCACATTATTCTTACCTTTTATTTGGTCCCACCCCCAATCTATTGCCGCCTCCTGAGTCCCAGCTGATGACTAGAGGGAAAAAAACTGTTTAAACTCTTGCCGCGGGGCTTCAAAGGGCCGCCCTACAGCTGATCAGTGTTAAAAGCAAACAAATGAGTCGGGTCGTAAGTGCGAGGACCTTCCAGAAATGACTCTGACCAGCTAGCCACGCCCACCTAGACACATGACCTCCAAGCCACACCCACAAAATAAGCCATGCCCACAGAACCGGTAGTAAAAAAAATTTAGAACCCACCCCTGCAAATGGTTCCTGCAGTCTGCAATTTTTTCCCCCCTCTGGAAATCCATTCCTACTCCCACCCCATTCCGAAGGCGTTCATCCCAAATGGTATAGCTAAAAGTCGGTAGAGATTCTCAGTCATCCAGAGATATACAGATAAACCTCCCAAGTGGCCTCAACGACTCTCTAAAAAGGATGCAAATGACCAGCTGTCTGCAAGGAGTATCAATCCTTCCGTTCCCCCACCATCCAGTCAGAGCTGAAGAAGCTTCTTGGCGGAGAAGCGAAACGTCTTCGAAAGAAACAACAACAACAAATGAGTCTAATTGCCTCCTGAAAAAGCACCTTTGGTCAACCGTGTGACCTGGATGACTGAGAATCTCTACAGACCCTCTTTTTTTAAAAAATTTTCTTGTGGTGCCGGATCAGAAAAACCCGGTTTAAAGAAAGGACAGAAGGCCATTTACCGATCCCTAACCTCAATATATATTATTTGAGGTTGCACAAGGCTTAACTCAGGGGTCTGCAACCTTAAACCTTTCGAGATCGGGACTCCCTACGCACGGTCACTCAGGCACTCGTCACCTTCCGCCTGGACTGCTGCAACGCTCTCTACATGGGGCTCCCCCTGGGGTGCACCCGGAGGCTCCAGCTGGTCCAGAATGCGGCCGCGCGGGGGATTATGGGAGCGACAGGGCGCTCCCATGTGACACCTCTCCTGCGCGAGCTGCACTGGCTCCCGGTGGTCTTCCAGGTGCGCTTCAAGGTGTTGGTGACCACCTTTAAAGTGCTCCATGGCTTAGGGCCGGGGTATTTACGAGACCGCCTTCTGCCACCAATAGCCTCCCACCGGGCAGTACGCTCGCACAGAGAGGGCCTCCTCAGGGTGCCGTCCGCCAGACAGTGTCGGCTGGCGACCCCCAGGGGGAGAGCCTTCTCTGTGGCGGCGCCCACCCTCTGGAACAACCTCCCCCCAGAGATACGTACAATACCAGACCTCCGGACTTTTCGTCGGGCCCTAAAAACTTATTTATTTCACCTAGCCGGGCTGGCTTGACCCCATAGTTTTGGTTAATTTTGAATTGATTTTAATTGGGTTTGTTTTAAATTGCGGCCAAAAATATTTAATTATTTTTAAATTGTTTTTTTTAAAAAAAAAATTTGTATGTTCTATTTTATTCTGGCTGTTCACCGCCCTGAGTCCTGTTGGAGAAGGGCGGTATACAAATTAAAACAAACAAACAAACAAACAAACAAACAAACAAACAAATAAATAAATAAATAAATAAATAAATAAACAAAGAGCCATTTGGACCCGTTTCCCACAGAAAAGAAAACACCGGGAGCCACAAAACCCTTCCCGTGCCTGACTATTTCTTGAGCAGCCACAAAAATAGCATAATGTAGTTGAAATTAAATGTTCTGTTTTCTTCTGAAACTTTTCTTTTTTCTTGGATTTATCCATGGTTGGCCTACCAGGGGTTGAACTCAATAAATCACGTGCCGGCAGGTGTCACACATTGGCGCTAGTGATGCATATTTTGAGTGACAGGGAGACGCAGCAGAGGGGTGAAAAAGCCATATGCGGCTCCAGAGGCACATGCGGCTCCAGAGCCGCAGGTTGCTGACCCCTGGCTTAACTCAATCCTTACACCAGAGAGAAGCTGATTATCCTTCAGCACAAATGGCATGACAAGACCTGTTGCCAGCTGCAACTTACGTAAGCGAAACAGGTTCTCCAGGTAAACAAGAGGATTTTATATTTTTAATCAACCTGCAGAAAATAGGTGGGTCTTATATTCTTCTGGGACAGCCTGGGGGACGCTTTAATTTTGAAAAATAAGAATAGCTCTGTATATACGATCACGCGCAATCTGTGGCTCACGGTGTAGAGACTGAGAAAACGAACGAATGTAGAAGTTTCCGGTAAGATGGTGAAGATAAAAGGCAGGTCTGAAAGAAATGGTCCATTCCCATGGCTTGGCCTTGTTCTAGACTAGACTTAGATTTAGAATAACTTTATTGTCACTTTAAATGTCCGCTTCATCGGCATACATTAAAATGACATTTTAATTTAATTTTTAATTCTTTTAATCCTGGTTCTCTATCTCTGGTCACCAATGCAGGTTGGAGAAACTTTCAGTCCACAAGTAGCCCTCGACTTAGCAGCAGTTCATTTAGTCTTTCTTTAACGACCGCATAATCCCTTGTGGGGTGGAGTCTGGGCAACTGCACGGAGCTAGCAGAGTGTTTTAATGGCCGGATGCTCTTCCTGTCGCCAATGCGGAGTTTTGTTCAGCTGATATATTCTCATTGTGCCCAGAGAGAGAAATATCAGCCTCTACCTAGGATCGAACTCACAGCCTCTTGATTGTGAGGCGAGAGCACCACCTCTAGGCCACCACACCACTCTAACAACAGTTCGTTTAGTGACCGTTCAAAATTACAACGGCACTGAAAAAAGTGACTTACGACCGTTTTTCGCAGTCACGACCGTTGCAGACTCCCCCACGGTCATGCGATCAAAATTGCCATGCTCGGTAACGGACTCGTATTTATGGCCGTCGCAGTGTCCCCGGGATCCCTTTTTGTGAGTTTCTGACAAGCAAAGTCAACGGGGAAGCCAGATTCACTTCACAACTGTGTGAGTAATGTCACAATGGCAGTGATTCATTTAACGACTGCGGCGAGAAAGGTCGCAAAATGGGCCAAAATTTACTTCACAAATATCTCCTGTAGGGACGGAGCTGTTGGGCTCAATTGTGTTTGTAAGCCGAGGACTACTTGTAATTTTGCTTGACTGAGGTTAAGTCGTATTCAAAGTGATTTGAATATGTATTCCATGGCAATTACTGGGGTATAATTTACTCCTTTCAATCGGTCTCCTCCATGACCAAATCTAGATTGAACCTAATAATCTTAGGTTAATACAGGTTGAAAGAAGTCCTCATTAGCACAGGTTTACTCATTAGCATCATTAGTTTCTTAAATTGTATGGTTTCACCATCCGCGTAACGGAAAGATTTGAATCATAACTTCATTTTGTTCGCCGGCAATATTTTATTAATCTCCAGTGTTGTAACCACGATTGATGGTTGTTTTCTAATATTATCCTAATTCTTTTACTTTCTGTAGGCTTATGAAATTCTTCAAGATGGTAGCAGCTCTAGTTTTATTAGAAGTGATAGTAATAAGCGCAGAGCTATGCATCAGGTAGTCCTAAGAATGTTCTAGAACTATTGAAGACTTCAGTAGTAGAATCCTGCTCACTTCAGGCATGTTAGGCCCCAAAGTCAATTCTTTTGAGTTCAGAAAGGACAAAGAAACCAAAGTTCTACAACTGTACAGAATTGCTGATCCAGTGGTGGGGTGCTACCGGTTGTTGCGAACCGGTAGTGGAAATTTTGAGTAGTTCGGAGAACCGGTAAATACCATCTCTGCCTGGCCCCGCCTCCAATCTATTCGCTGCCTCCCGAGTCCCAGCTGATCGGCTAGAAGGAAAAAAATCAGGGCTCACTTGACAAAGAAGAGGGAAAAAAAACAAGACACCGTAGCTTTAAATTGAGAAGCCAAGAAGCCTCTCAACTGATCGGCTAGAACCGATCCGCTCCTTGTAAACCGCTCGGTGATGGTAGATTGGCAATTGAGGCCAAGCTGCCTGAAAGCAGTTTCCGATGCTCTCGGTGGTGGCAGAGCGGCAAAAAACTGTTTAAACTCTTGCCGCGGCCCTTCAAAGGGCCGCCCTACAGCTGATCAGCGGTAAAAGGCAGTGTGGTGGTAGACCAGTGCGCTCCAAAAACAAATAGGTAGACCGGAACGCTCCGAAAACAAATGGGTAGACCGGTATGGCACCCACAACTTCTGAAGGCAAGTTGATTTGTTGTTCTCCCTGTTAGGAAATTTCTCCTTAGTTCTAGGTTGGCTCTCTCCTTTGATTAGTTTCCATCCATTACTTCATGTCCTGCCTTCTGGTGCTTTGGAGAATAGGTTGAACCCCCCCCCTCTTCTTTGTGGTGGCCCCTCAAATATTGGAAGATTGCTATCATATCACCCTTTGTCCTTCTCTTTGCTAAGCTAGACGTTCCCAGTTCCCACAACCGTTCATCATACCTTTTAGCGAATGAAGGTGAATATACATTAGAGGTGGGATTCAGCCGGTTCGGACAAGTTCAGGCGAACCGGTAGTAGCGACCTGTGGGTGGGCCTGCGCAATCCCATCCTATATTGCTGTGGTTTTGACGCCTCACGCATGTATGGACGGCGCACGCATGTATGGACAGCGTGTGTGAGCAAATTGCCGTGTTTTTTGACGTCGCACACAGGCACAGAGGCGTTCACGCTCACATTTCCAGTGCTGGGCGAACCGGTTGTGACAGTATGTGAAGCCCAGCCAGGATCCCACAATATGTTTTAGCCTTTGGTATGTTGCAAAAAAAGAAAAAGAAAAGAAAATTAGCATTTTACGATGGCATAGGACCACCAGAGGTTCATTGTAGCCATCCAACAAAGAAGCGATGGCAGAGATATTGATAGAAGTGGTCCAGGATGCTTAAAACCAAGACATTACCTCAGAGGAAGCATGAAAAAAAAGAACATCGGGTCAATTATGGCGGCTGATGTTTACAGCTGGAGGCATCAAAGATGCGACGGCTGCTGATGTTAGTTTGTTGAGTTGGGAAGGAAGAAAAGAATGGGGGCCATGGTTTTTTTTATCTATAATGTTAGTTCCACCCTTGGGAGGACCCAACTTCGCTGATGACCACACAACATTTTTCCTTTCTGCCGCTGGCCCCTTCCTACGCAACCTCACCTCCTTAATTCTGGGTTCCGAACTTCCATTTTGCTTGCTTCGAGCCTGCCAACCTTCTACCCCTACGAAGGCTGTTCGGTGTGTAGCTGCCTCCTTCCCAGCCTCCTTATCTCCTGCGTTTACTCCGCCGTTTCCATAAATGAAGTCTTCAGCAGCCGCGATCGTCCATTCTCCGATCTTGACACAAACAATCGCCCGTAACACAAAGTTGTCCACACCAAAGTCTTGAGCTGAGTCTCCAAAACGGGAAAGCACATCTCCTGCAAGCTTTGTAGCATCCAATCACATCCCTTCCTCACTGTGACCCCCGGTGGTGTTAATAACAAATCTCTTGTAAACCAATGTTGGATGTTTTCTGTTGTCATTTGTGTGTAGGTGTGTATGTGCGCAGATCTGTGGGTGTGTGGGTGTGTATGCGTGTGCCTGCATACGTACACACGCACATCCCCTTTTAAGTATGTACCTCATTCAATGTAATAGGAGTATGTTTTTTAACGGCTTTACGGTACCAACGCTTTCTACGCACCCGCTCACAGTAGCCCGTCCATCCGTACGTAGGTTTTGAGTTTGTACCGATTCCATTTCTCTGGGGGGGTTTTTTGTTTCAAGAAAACGGTTGCCCTCTTGTAAAATAAACCCGCCGGAACTCCTCTGACTTTCTGACGAATCAAAGAACAATAATTTTTGTTACTTTCAAAGTATGCTTGTTATTACAAAGTACTTAATAAAGGTCACCACTGGACTTTTGTAGCATACTCCAATAAAGTGTGCTAGTGCCTTTCTCTGATTGTTTCAAGACATGGCTTGCTTTGTGTTATGATGACCCAGCTCCCCAAACACGACAAACCCTCTGACGTAAACTCAAAAGATTCCTTTATTAGGAGTGCCAGCAGCCCCGGCATAAATTTCGGCCGGCCGGAAGACGAGTAGTTGTCTGCCGCATCTATTCATTTCCGCCCCCTGCCTTTTATCCCCAGAGCTAGAGTGGGGCTTTGCTAGCTGCGGTGGCTCTTCCGTCCCAAGGACCGGCCCATAGATTTCCACTGCTCTCCTCTCCTCTGTCTTCTGCGTATCTGTGTGTCAGGCACTGGACCCAGCTGTTCCTCCTCTTCCTCATCAGCCACCTCCAGACCTGGGGGCTGTTGACTCTCCACCTGAGGGCTGACGGACGACCCAGGCTCCGCCTCTTTTTCTCTCTCTCTCTCTGCCAGCTCCATTCCCTCTTCCCCCTCGGAGCTCTCAGGTTGCCTCGATGCTGACCCTGACTCCCACACCTCCTCCTCCTCCTCCTCCGATTCGGCTGTTGGAGGGGCCGGCCACAATAATTTATGTCTCGGTTGGGTTTTTTTTTTTAATTCCATCCCAATCTCTTCCATTCCTGCTTTGATAGGAATGGGTATGGTGCAGGTTCTAACAGGTTCTGGAGAACCGGTAGCGGAAATTTTGAGTAATTCGGAGAACCGGTAAATACCACCTCTGGCTGGTCCCAGAGTGAGATGGGAATGGAGATTTTGCAATATCCTTCCCCCACGAGGGGAGGGAATGGAGATTTTGCAATATCCTTCCCCTGCCACACCCACCAAGCCACGCCCACAAAACAGGTAGGGAAAAAAGTTGGATTTCACCCCTGGTATGGTGGTATTATTCAACCTGTGTCTGGAAAAATATATATATTATTTCTGTGCAGAGAGTCCTTGACTTACAACAGTGACTGTTAGAAGTTACGATGGAGACCCCCCAAAAGATACTTGCAATGCAGTTCCCAAGTGCTGACATGGAGAAATTTACTTTTCTTAGCCTCTTGGGAGCAGAGATTTGAGCTCTGCGTTTGACTGGGCTTTTATCATTATCCCTGGACATAAACACATTTTTTAAAAAATCAGATTTATTCTGTTGAAGTCATCCCAAATACGCTTTTTTTTTTTTTTAGGAGGCAACTGGACTTTCTTATTTTTTTTTCTTTTGAAGACGTTTCACTTCTCATCCGAGAAGCTTCTTCAGCTCTGACAAGATAGTGGGGAATAGACCTGGATGACTGAGAATCTCTACAGATTTTTATTCCGTTGACGTTTCTTGCTATGTAAAGCGAACAGACCCCAATAAGGGGTGGAGCTTGTTAAACCCTTCAGCTCCCCAGGTTTGTGTTTTGAATTTCACAGGACGGCAACAGTTAACAGTTGTGGGTGCAAACTTCATCACAGGGAAGCACAAACGGGTGAAGCCTTTAGGGAAGTAAGGCGATGCTCTCATTTATGCACTGGCTTGCAATGTGCGGTTTTGTCCACCAGATGGCGGGAAAGCATCTTCTCAAAATAACGGAATAAAACTAGGGAAAAGTCGGGCGGAAGGCAGCCACCCAATTGGTTTGCTTGAATTTAATTAATGGCCACATGAGTCATTTAACGGCATCCCCTCGCTGGGTTAGTCAATTACAAAATTGCATTGGGTGTACAGGTAGTCCTCGACTTACAACAGTTCGTTTAGTGACCGTTCAAAGTTGCAACGGCACCGAAAAAAGTGACTTACGACCGTTTTTCAAAGTTACCACCTTTGTAGTATCCCCGTGGTCCCGTGATCAGATGCTTGGCAACTGGCTCACACTTATGACCGTTGCTGTGTCCCAAGGTCGCGGGATCCCCGTTTGCGACCTTCTGACAAGCCAAGTCCAAGTCACTTAACAGCTGTGGCAAGCCAGGTTGTAAAATGGGGCAAAACCAAAAGGTTCTCTCCAGTAGCGGTCACTGAGTGAGGCTCCACCCACCTACCCGGACGTTATGTGTGAGCGCTGCGCATGCGCTCATATTTGTGAACCGGTAGGGAAGTTAAGTGAATCCCACCACTGGGCAAAACTCCCTGAACAAGTGTCTCGCTTAGCAACAGAAATTTTGGGCTCCATTTTGGTCGTAAGTCGAAGGCTACCTGTGCTTTCTCCTCCTCTTCCTCTTGTTTTTTCTTTCTTTTTTCCCTCTATTTTCACACACCCTTCCTGCTGGCATTTTTCTTTCAAGCTTTCACGAAGAGACCAAACCACCATCCGTCAGAAATGGTGTCACGGCCTTCTGCTTGGGCGGGGCGGGGGGTTGGACTAGATGACCTCCAAGGTCCCTCCCAAACAGTGGTGGGTTTCAAAAATTTTTACTACAGGTTCTGTGGGTGTGGCTTGGTGGGCGTGGCAGGGGAAGGATACTGTAAAATCTCCATTCCCACCCTGCTCCAGGGGAAGGATACTGCAAAATCTCCATTCCCTCCCCAATCCAGGGGAAGGTTACTGCAAAATCCCCATTTCCTCCCGATCAGCTGGGACTTGGGAGGCAGAGAATAGATGGGGGTGAGACCAGTCAGAATTTTTACTACCGGTTCTCCGAACTACTCAAAATTTCCGCTACCGGTTCTCCCGAACTGGTCAGAACCTGCTGAAACCCACCTCTGCTTCCAACTCTGTTATTCTGAAACATTCTTTGCTCCATCTTCTAGATTTCCTAGGACAAAAGGCAGATATTCTTAGCAAGTGGTCTTAGAAGACCGGAACAAGCTGAGCTGATGGGTCCCACCAGATTTTTTTAATTAAGCCAATTGTTGTGTGAAATGAGAACCACATGTGGTGTACGGAGTGTCTGACTTCTAAACACAGGACACAAACCTCCTGACCATGGTGGGGGAACAAATGGGCCTCTCCTCTTGCTTCCCCTCCTCCTCCTCTTCTCCTCCATCCTTACAACATGTTCTGGGCTGAGGAATACAGAAGATCTTGTGATCTTTGGACGATTGCACCATCTCTGGGCCTGGTGGAGCTAATTCTGAGGTTTTCTCAACATTGTCCCGAAGAAGCGACTAGCTCATACTTGAAAAGGGTGAAGAGGAACTTAGAACTTGGCCTCATTCTCGTCTCTGGCCAAAGTCTTGGTTCCTCCCCGTTGTAGCAAGACGTCTGGCGTTCCCCGGGGTGAAGAACGTCAAGCTGGAAGTCACGGCAGATATCAGAAAAGAAGAAGTCGGGAGCTCCTGAAGGAGATCTCGTTAGTTTGGCATCTCCGATATCCAAACTTCTGGTGGTTCTCAACTTACAACAGCTTGTTTAGTGACGGTTCGAAGTGACAATGGCACGGAAAAAAGTGACTCATGACTTTTTCACGCTTATGGCCATTTCAGCATCCTCAGGGTCACGTGCAGTGGTGGGATTCAACCGGTTCGCACCACTTGGGTGCTGGCTGGCCCCGCTCCTCCGCGCCCCTTCCAGGAGTCCTCACGCACCCCGCTTTGGCTCCCAGGTACGTGCAGGGAGGCCTACTAGGCCCAAAACGGGGTGCAGGAGTGTGTGCAGTGCGCCCCCTCTCCTGCGGCCCATTTTTGCTCCCAGGAGGCTGTAGGGAGGCCTACTAGGCCAAATACTGGGTCCAAGGGGGTGCGGAGTGTCCCCCCACAGCACATTTTTGCTCCCAGGAGGCTGCAGGGAGGTCTACTAGGCCCAAAACAGGGTGCGTGGAGGTGCGGTGCCTCCCCCCCCCCAACGTGGCCTGTTTTTGCTCCTAGGAGGCTTCAGGGAGGCCTCCTACGCCCAAAACAGAGCATGGGGGGGGGCGGCGGTTCCCCCCCCACATGGCCCGTTTTTGCTCCCAGGGGGGAGCAGGAGGCCAAGTGCTGCCTGTCACACACCCTGGCCATGCCCACCCAGCCGGTCATTAGGGCAGAGAACCGGTTGTTAAATTATTTGAATTCCACCACTGCCTGCTGGCCAAAACGGGGTGCAGGGTGGCTGCGTGAGGGTCCCTTGTGTCCAGTTTTCAGCCTGAACGGCCTCCTGCAACACTCTGCCAGCCAAAATGGAGTGCAGGGGATGCCCCTGCGAGCACCACTTTGGTTGGCAATGTGCTGCAGGAGGCTGTCCAGCCAAAAATGGGGCTTGGAGGGTGCTGTGCACGGCCTGTTTTTGCTGCCAGAGGGACCGTGGGCCGGTCCTTTGCTATTTCCAGGCCGGTCCCACGGGCCAGATTTCCCTATCACCCTAATCACCCTATGAGCTGGATCCGGTCCGCAGACCTTGAGTTTGGAACCCCTGTCCTAAAAAATACAGGTAGTCCTTGACTTACAACTGTCCATTTAGTGACCCTTCGAAGTTAAAACGGCAACACAAGGAAATGACAGTCAATCGCCGGCCACCAACAGACCAATCCACCGATAGGAAGGCACCACACAAATACGACTCATAGAAGAGAGGTAGTCCATCAGTTCGTTTAGTGACGGTTCAAAGTTGCGCTGAAAGCAGTGACTCGTGACCATGTTTCACACTTAACGACCATTGCAGCATCCCCACGGTCACGTGATTGACATTCGGATGCTTGGCAACTGACTCATACTTACGACGGTTGTAGTATCTTGGGGTCAGGTGATTCCCCCTTTTGCGACCTTGCAAAAGGATGCTGCAGCGGTTGTAAGTATGAAAAACGGTCAGAAGTCACTTTTTTCTTCAGTCCACTGCAACTTCAAACGGTCGCTGAACGAAGCGTGGTAAGTAGAGGACTAGCTGAATACAAAAAAATGAGGAGGGGGGGGAAATGTTTCCTTTAAAACGGGCAAATTTGGGGTTAAAAAAACGTTGAATCTAAAATGGGCACTATTGAACAGCTGCTAACCGGGACAGAAAGTTTAGCAAAGAAAAAATAAAAAATGGAGCTATTCCAGGGGTGGGCTCCTGGGGGTTTGGCAGGGTTCGGGCGAACCTCTAGCCAAGGATCGCTGGGGTTCAGTGAACCCCCAAATGCCACCCCTGGCTGGTCACACCCACCACGCCCCTCCCCTCCCTGGAGTCTCCACGCGGCCTGTTCATCATTCCAGGTAAGTGCAGGGGCTGTGCGCTGGGCCTGGGAGGGCAAAAAATGGGCCTACCGGAAATGGGCCTGTTTCCGGCCTCCGGAGCCCAGGGGGAGCTGTTTTCACCTTCCCGGAGACTCGAGGAAAGCCTCCGGAGCCTGGGGAGGGTGAAAAACGCCCCCCCCCACCGACGTGGTGCAGGTGGTTGACTAGGCCCCGCCCACCATGGCCCCGCCCCCCAGCAACGGGGCAGCAAACCCGTTGCTAAAGGATCTGAAGCCCATCCCTAAGCTATTCCGCCATTTTTAATATTCTATCCCCACACTCATTTGTGACTGGCAAACATTCAGGGTGTCGCCATGGCAACGGAATTCATAAGGCTAAACCAACAAGCTTTGATGTGGGGCAAGAATTTTAATAAATTGAAAACTTGGCTTGAGGGCATGTCACACATTAACCTTAAAAGTATGCTTTAGTTTGAAGTCCCTAAATTTTCAATCAGGTAGGCTTGCGAAGGTCTCTCTGAGGGAAGCGGAAATCTTAAAATCAGTTTTCACTTTTTAAATAAAGGAATACCGTTGATTATTTCCAGTGCTGGTTTTCGAATTGATGTGGAAGAGAGTTCAAATGAAAACTCAACCCATTGAATTGGCTGGTCGTAACCTTCAGGAAACCAGCGGCCACCGCCATTAGAATGACGCGGGCATGATACAGTCCTCAACTTACGACCACCGTTGAACCCAAGGTGTCTGTTGCTAGGGTGGGAAATTTGTTAAGTGCCCCATTTTACGTGATCTGTTAAATTTACTCTAGCTTTTCTTGCCACATTGGTTAAGTGAATGGCTTAACAGTCGTTAAATTGCTGATGTGGTTGTTAAGTGAATCCAGTTTCCCCATGGACTTTGCTAGTCAGAAGGTCGCAAAAGGGGATCACGCGACCCCGGGACACTGCAACCGTCATAAATGTGAGTCAGTTTGGGGTTTTTTTGCTTTGAAACCATTTCGCTGTTCAGTTCCAATAGAATGGAATGGAGTGGAGTGGAGTGGAGTGGAGTGGAGTGGAGTGGAATGGAATGGAATGGAATGGAATGGAATAGAATAGAATAGAATAGAATAGAATAGAATAGAATAGAATAGAATAGAAATCTAGAAGGGACCTATACCATTTCAGTTAAGTGACTGTCCAGTCTCTTCTTAAAAACTTCCAGTGATGGAGCACCTACAAAGTCTGGTGGCAAGTTGTTCCACTGGTTAATTGTCCTCCCTGTTAGAAAATTTCTCCTTAATACCAGGTTGCTTCTCTCTTCGATGAGTTTCCATCCATTGTTTCATGTCCTGCCCTCTGATGCTTTGGCAAATAATTTGACCCCCCCCTTCTTTGTGGCAGCCCCTCAAATAATGGAATACTGCTTGATTTGAATAATGACAGATCCCACCTCCTCCCCACCCACCCACCCTCCGCCTCTGTCCTCCCCATGTGTTCTTCGATTTTAACGTTTTGATTTTAGCTTTTTATGTTTTAGTCTGAGGTAACCGTAAGCCGCCCAGAGTTACCCTACGGCAGTGGTGTCAAACTCAACGCCCGCAGTCCGGACCCGGCCCGCGATGTGGTCGGATTTGGCTCGTGGAGCAGTCCTGGAAAATGTAAGGGGCCCACCCGTTTTGCTTCAGCCCGGTCTACCCAATGCGGCTTTGGCCCGGTCTACCCAGTGCAAAGAAGAAACATGCAGTTTGGGAAGTAGCGTCAAGCTGGCCACGCCCACCTCATTGGCCACGCCCAGTGAGCGGCATCAATCTGGCCACTCCCACCCAGTCAACCATGTCCGCCTGCCCCCCACCCCACCCAAGGTCAACCACAACCCTGATGCGGCCCTCAATGAAAATGAGTTTGACACCCCTGCCCTATGGTAAGATGGGCGGCCAATAAATTTTATCAATAAAATAATAAATAAATAAATTCCTTTCCTTCCCGCTCTGATGAGTCGGGTGGACGTAACCGGGAAGAGACAATCCTTCCGATAACCCGGTTCCAAGCCATGTTTGGGTTTGAAGGTAGCCACCAGCACCTTGCGTTGCACCCGGAAGGAAATCGGCAGCCAAGGCAGCTCCCGTAGACGAGAGGTGACACAACATGCACACCTGCGTCTGCACAAAACCACGCAGGTCGCTGCCTGTTTTGAACCCATTGCACAAGCTTGGCGAACTTGGGAGTCTCTTTTGTGCAGCTGCAGTCAGGGACGCGGTGGCTCAGTGGCTAAGACGCTGAGCTTGTCGATCGAAAGTTCGGCAGTTCGGCGGTTCGAATCCCTAGTGCCGCATAATGGGGTGAGCTCCCGTGACTTGTCCCAGCTTCTGCCAACCTAGCAGTTCGAAAGCAGGTAAAAATGCAAGTAGAAAAATAGGGACCACCTTTGGTGGGAAGGTAGCAGCGTTCCGTGCGCCTTTGGTGTTGAGTCATGCTGGCCACATGACCACGGAGACATCTTCGGACAGCACTGGCTCTTCAGCTTTGAAACGGAGATGAGCACCGCCTGCTAGAGTCGGGAATGGCTAACACGTATGTGTCAGGGGAACCTTTTTACCTTTGTGCAGCTGCAGTATGTCAATTACCTCAGACACTGGCAGCCTCCTGCTAGGAAAAACGCACAAATTGGCATATTTATTCCCTATGGGCGTATGCGTTCACCTTTTGCAAACCCCGGGGTGGTTGTTTGGCGCTTGTTGCCACATCCAACGCCGGAAATCTCAGAGCAGAAAAGACGATCATTCAGCAGGAAAAGCCGATGGGACCTTCTGGTCAAGGAGCAGCCAGACGTTCCTCGTAGCAACCGATCTAATATTTTCCCCAAAGGCTCTGCGCTTCAGAATTTCAACGCAACGCTTCTCTCCCTTGAACCTCAGCTGGGGCGCAAACAGGTCGGTCTGCTTTGTTATGAAACGCAAATCCGAATATGGCTGTTTGTTTTGATTTAATTTTAAACCAGTCTTCCTTTTTTTTGTAGCAACGCAATTCCTTTTTCTCCTTGGGTTGCAAACCCTGTGGCCCTTAGCAGTGGTGAAATCTAAAATTTGTTACTACCGGTTCTGTGGGCGTGGCTTGGTGGGGGGAGAGTAATGTGACTGGGTGGGGGTGGCCAATTTTTTTTTTCTTTTAAAACCATTTTTTCTACAACCTCTTTGGTGAAGAGGTTGTAAAAAAATGCTTTCAAAAGGCTCTGACGATCCCAGCTGAGTTGCCTGATCGGCAGAGGCTTTTTTTTCTTTTAAAAGCCTCTGCCGATCAGGCAACTCAGCTGGGATCGTCAGAGGCATTTAAAAGAAAAAAAACCTCTGCCGATCAGGCAACTCAGCTTGGATCGTCAGAGGCATTTAAAAGAAAAAAAGCCTCTGCCGATCAGGCAACTCAACCGAGATCATCAGCTGACGGATCCCTTTGACGATCCCAGCTGAGCCGCATGATCATCAGAGGCTTTTTTTTTTTACTTTTAAAAGCATTTTTTCGGCCAAAGAGGTTGTAGAAAAAATGCTTTTAAAAAATAAAAGAAAAAGCCTCTGATGATTGTGCGGCTCAGCTGGGCAATGGGGGGGGGCAGGGATTTTTGCTACCGGTTCCCCGAACCACCCGCCTCCATCGCTACCGGATCGAGCGATCCGGTCCGAACCGGGAGCATTTCACCCCTGCCCTTAGCGGGTCAACCAAGAGGCTGCTTCAGAAAATAAAACCGCATTTAAAACACATTCTGCATTTTTTTATACACGCTTCGGCACAAAAGGGGAAGCAAACATCTGTCGAAATTGAAAACTCACTTAAGTTTGACTCTCAAGGAAAAGCGAAGATGGTTTTTGCGCTGAGCGTCCACGGCAACTCAAGAGCTTAATGCCAGAGGGATAAAATCAATGGCTACAGGTAGTCCTCAACTTACAACAGTTTGTTTAGGGACCGACGTTACAGCAGCACTGGAAAAAAAGTGACTTATGACCGTTCTTCACACTTATGACCATTGCAGCATCCCCGTGGTCATGTGATCCAAATTCAGACGCTTGGCGACGGGTTCGTATTTATGACGGTTGCTGTGTCTCAAAAGTCACGTGACCCCCTTTTGTGACCTTCTGACAAGCAAAGTCAGGAGCCTTGGTTGTACAGTGGTCTAAAGACTAGACTAGACTAGACTAGACTAGAATAAAATAGAATAGAATAGAACAGAACAGAGGATAGAATAGAATGGAATAAGGAATAGAATAGAATGGAATGGAATGGAATGGAATGGAATGGAATGGAATAGAATAGAATAGAATAGAATAGAATAGAATAGAATAGAATAGAATAGAATAGAATAGAATCTGGAAGGGACCTATACCATTTCAGTTAAGAGACTGTCCAGTCTCTTCTTAAAAACTTCCAGTGATGGAGCACCTACAAAGTCTGGTGGCAAGTTGTTCCACTGGTTAATTGTCCTCCCTGTTAGAAAATTTCTCCTTAATACCAGGTTGCTTCTCTCTTTGATGAGTTTCCATCCATTGTTTCTTGTCCTGCCCTCTGGTGCATTGGAAAACAATTTGACCCCCCTCTTCTTTGTGGCAGCCCCTCAAATAATGGAATACTGCTTGATTTGAATAATGACAGATCCACGTCCCCTGCGATCGTCATAAATATGAGTCAGTTGCCAAACGGCTGAATTTTGATCATGTGACTGTGGAGAGGCCGCAACGGTCGTTAAGTGTGGAAAAACAGTCATAAGTCACTTTTTTCAGTGCCGTTGTATCTTTGAACGGTGACTAAATGAACTGTGGTAAGTTGAGGACTACTGCACCACCAATGTACTTAGATTTTTTTCATCCGTAAATTCAGTTTAATTTAAATTAATTTTCTTTGACTTTCTGTTGGCCTAAATCCATAACTCTGAGGCTTTTATTAACTCAAAACTGGGATGAAGCAGGGATGAAAAGTGAGAAGACGGCTGGCTGGTAACTGCATCGGAACGGAGCATCCCTCAAATCATTTTCTTCAAATAATTTTAGTTCTGCCTCTCCAATGAGTCTTTCTTTACTGATTTTTTTTTTTTAATTTGATTTATATGCTGCCCTTCTCTGGAGACTCAGGGCGGCTTACAATGCGTTAAGCAATAGCCTTCATACTTTTTGTATAAATTTATACCAAGTCAGCTTATTGCCCCCACAAACTGGGTCCTCAATTTACCTACCTTAGAAAGGATGGAAGGCTGAGTCAACCTTGAGCCAGGCGAGATTCGATCTTACTTTAATTGCAGACACTTGGTGTTAAATTACAGTGCTTCTGTCTGTTGAGCTAAATCAGGCTCCTTCATCCTTATCTGTGGAGTTGATTCACAATTCTCAGCTTTTTGTGTACAAAACGGGAGAGGCTCTTTTGCACAGTTAACAGCTTTCAAAATTAGTCCTTTAATTGCTTGTCCTTTTAAAGATTTCCAAGAATGAATAGTAAGAATTCCATCCAAACATATAATTAGTGAAGAATGTCAGGCAACATTGTTTTAATTCAGTCCCACTTAATGGAGACGACTCAAAATTGTTCAGTACACTATAAGCTACATCCAAGATTTTGATTTATTTATTATTTTTGCTGTCTACAGGATTGTAATATTTCAATTGTTTTACTCAATGTCTACGCTAGGTTTAGTCATAAACTCATAATTGAGTGCTACTACTGATCATTATGAAAGCAAGTTCGAATAATGGCAACGAGAGCTAAAAACTTACATTTACCGTGTCCCAACAATTACAACGATCTTAGGTAAAGCAGCAAAATTGTTTATTTTTTTAAAAGAAATCATTAATTGCCAACACTAGATGCAGGCTTAAGTCTACATAAAATAGAGGGAGGGAATTTTAAGATAAACAAAACTCCATAAATATCGAGGGGTCTATTCCGAATAAAATTAATTCCAACTCCAGTTCAATGAGTTGCAATTCATTAACACAAAACATCCCATCGCAAAGGAACAGATTCGGGCAGGCAAAGCCACATACAACTCTTTTGAGAGTTTGAAATGACACTTAATTTGTGCTGTGTCTTGCCAGAAGCTAACATACAATGTTGGCCGCTGTTTGCAGAATTTGGTAACTGCAAAATTTGACTTGCACAACAGGACAGAAATGAATAATGACCGGGAATAAAGACAGGCCCATTAATTGTCACAGTCTAATGCCGTGATGGCGAACATATAGCACACGTGCCAGAGGTGACACGCAGAGTGCTCTCTGTAGGCATGCGTGCCATCGCCAGTTGCTCTTTTGGTTTCTGGCACTCACATGTGCGCCTGTTCTGTCCCCTTGCCACACGCACACACACCAACAGACGTTCAAGAGTTAAAGACCAAACCAGCCGGCAAAATCCTTTTCCTTATGATAACGGAACTTGGCAACAACCTAGTGGCTGCCTGCCAAGAGTTTATTACTTACGAACAGGAGAGATAACTTCTCCCCACTTCTGGTACATCAAAAGAAACAGCTCAATCATTACAGAGTCAATCAAGTCCAGAGATAATCCAGCAAAGTCTATAGCAAAAGTCCAGCAATGCAGAATGGCGTGGAAGCTTTCAGCTTTGTTCGTCACAAGGTTTGACTGGCCACCACGCTCCCTTTTATATCCTGTGGGGTGTGGTCCAGTGACTCAGCCTAATCTCGGGCACGCCTTTTCTTCTGTTGCACGTGCTTATCTCTGCGACGCTGGCGTGGATCCAGCCAAGACTCATTACCCTCATCACTGTCCATCTGTGGCTGCGTGGGCGTGCTTGGCCCCGGCCCTATCTCTTGCCCTTCAGCGGACACCGAAGGCATTGCCAGAGAGGAGGGTCCTGGGGAGGGAGGCCTTGCCAACTTGACTCTCGGAGTCCTCTCCTGCCGATGACACAGGCTCAGGTAACGGAGCCACAACAGCGCCGGCCTGTTGGTCTTTGTGCGCACTGGAGTGCCGGAAACCCAAAAATCAGCTGCGCCAGCTACCTAGTCTTCGGGTTTCCAGCGCTCTGGCAAGCGTGAAGACCAGCTGGCTGGTGCACATGCGTGTGTTGGAAACCTGAAGACCAGATGGCTGGAGCGTGCATGCGCACTGGCCCGTTGATCTTCGGGTTGATGGCGCTTCGGTGCACTCGGTGCCGAAAAGATTCATCATCACTGATTTAGTGACTGTAAAGCTCACACTATTTTTCTCCAAGTTTAATCATCATCGTCATTTAACCTTATAATCCCTTGCAGGGTAGAGTCCGGGCAACTGAACAGAGCTAGCAGAGCGTTTTAATGGCCGGATGCTCTTCCTGTTGCCGACGTGGAGTTTTGTTCAGCGGAGATAAAGCTCCAAGTTTCTCCAAGTTTCACGGCCTTTAGATTATTTGGATGGCAACCAACAGAACCCTACAAGCAAGTTTGGTTCCTTGATTATGGTGGCTGAAGACACTTATTGGAACTGTAGCGATCCTTGGATGCTGAAGCTGATCTCTTATTCATTTTTACAACCGCTCAAAGACGCCCTTAAAACTGAGAAAAAACTGGAATTATTTCAGGACAGCTGGGGAATGTTTTATGAATCCACAAATACTGTATCTAAAAAAAGAAGAGAGAAGGATTGTCGTTTTCTTTTTTTAAGCCGGTGAATCACGAGTCTGACATGACAGATTCTATTTTGGGTTGGTTATAAAAATGGCCACACCTGAGTATAAAGGCTTGAAGGCCTTAAATTCACATCTGGCAACAACCTGCGTTAACCAGCAAGCAATTGTGGGTGCTAAATTGCACAGGACAATCTTCCAGGATGGGACACTCTTGCTTCTTCTACAAGTGGTCCTTATTTATTTTATTTATTAAATTTATATCCCGCCCTTCTCCCCGAAGGGACTCAGGGCGGTGAACAGCCGAGAATTAAAATAACATACAATATAAAAGTTAAAATAATTAGAAATAAATTAAATTAAACGGCCGCCCCAATTTAAAACCCCTAGCTATACAATTAAAAACTAACCCATAAAACCTATTCAGGCCAGGCCGGCTTGCTGAAATAAAAATGTCTTCAGGCCCTTACGGAAAGTGCGGAGATCCGGAATCAGCCGTATTCCGGGAGGTAGCTCGTTCCAGAGGACGGGTGCTCCCACAGAGAAGGCTCTCCCCCTGGGGGCCGCCAGCCGACATTGCTTGGCCGACGGCACCCTGAGGAGGCCCTCTCTGTGAGAGCGTATTGGCCGGTGGGAGGTTATCGGTAGCAGAAGGCGGTCTCGTAAATACCCTGGCCCTAAACCATGGAGTCCTTGACCTGGAGTGGGCTTCAAAAATGTTATCAAGGGGTTGTCTGCCCGGTTGCTGGGTGGACGTGGCCATGGTGGGCGTGGCCTACTCGGCCTCCTGCACCATGGCAGGGGAGAAGTGCTTTTTGCCCTCCCCGGGCTCCGGAGTCTTTCCTTGAGCCTCCGGAAGGGCGAAAATGGCCTCCCCAGGCTCTGGAGACCATCTGGAGGTCATAAACATGCCTGTTTCCGGCCTTCCCGAATTTCCGGTAGGCCTGTTTTTCGCCCTCCCCGAGCCTCCGTGCGTACCCTGCACTTACCTGCATCCAAAACGGGTCGCATGGGGACACCTGGGAGGGGAGGGGCAGGGGGAGGAGCCAGCCAGGAGTGGGATTTGGGAGTTCTCCGAACTGCACAGAATCTTAGCTAGAGGTTCTCCCGAATCCGTGCGAACCCCCAGCAGTCCCAGCCCTGTCCTTGACTTACAATTCTCTTACTGACCATTCAGTTACAGCACTGAAAAAAGTGATTTATGACCCTTTTTCAGTTATGATCTTTGCAGCATCCCCATGAGCATGTGATCAAAATTCAGACACTTGGCAGCTGACTCATCTTTATGGCCGTTGCTGTGTCCCAAAGTCACCTGATCCCCCCCCCGTGATGTTCTGACGAGCAAAGTCAATGGGGAAGCTGGATTCGCTTAACCACCGGCTTACTAACTTATCAACCGCAGTGATTCACTTAACCACCGAGAAAGGTCGTAAAATGGGCCCAAACTCACTCAGCAACGGTCTCACTTGGTGTGTCCCGTTTGACACCCGTGGGAGTAGCAGCCATGCTGGGGTCCCGTGATCACCATTTGTGACTTTGCCAGCTGGCTTCTGACAAATCACTGGGGAAGACAGCAGGAAAGGTTGCAGATTGCAAACATACATTATCGGCAAACTCAGTGTGGCCACGTGATGTCTTGCTTAACGACCGCACTGCTTAACAGTGAATCTTCCAGTCCCAATTGTTTGTTAAGTTGCAGTTTACCTGCATACCTGGGGGTAGGAGGTATTGTTGTGACCTAGGCTTCCTGAGTCATTAAAACACACGAGTAGTCCCAAAAAACTCTTTTATTGCAACAGCTGTGAATTACGTTCATTCACAGCTGAGTCCCAATTAGTTGCAAAAAGTCCTTCGGGATAATCACCAACCTTTATCTCCCTTGACAAGCTGCCAAAGACCTACTTGGCAAAGCCACACGGAGTCCAGAATCAAACAGAGATGCTGACTGGGAACAGAATTAACAACGTTGCTTTCCTGCATAGGGCCCACGTGCCTTTGCTCCTCTTTTAAGCCTTACGGGAGGGGCCAATCATCTCCAGGCCTTACTCCTGAGTCGTCCCTTTTGTTTTAACTGTTCGTGCTTCTGGCAGCTCTGTGCATGCGCGCACTAGGAACAGGCTCCTCCTGGTTCTCTGCCTCTCTGAAGGCTCCGGAGTCAGCGCATGACTCCCAGATGGCCCTGGCCCCATCTCTGCATCCGACGCAGAGCCCTCATCCAGGCCTTCAGGACTCCAGGACTGGCCCATGTTCCTCCCCAGCCTCCTCACTGTCCGACTCCGCTGCCAGCTACGTGGGCTGCTAGAGGACCACAACAGGTATAGATCGTTGTTAGGTGAATTCCGTCTCATTTTATGTCCTTCCTTGCCACAGTTGTTAAGGGAATCCCTGCAGTTGTTAAGTTACACGGCTGTTAAGTGAATCCAAAGGTCACATAACTCCGGGACACTACAACTGTCATAAATACGAACCAAGCATTGTGATTGATCATGAATTGTTGTAAGGACTTACAACTCCTGCCAGCACGGACAGGCAAGAAATTACGGGGACTTGCAAGCCAGGACATCTGTAGGGGCATTGAACTTTGCACCTTATGTAAATACGGGCGGTGGGTGGAAATTAATAGAACTGAAAGTGTGAAAACAGGAAGACTCTTCTTAACGGTTTTCCTCACACCTTGTGCTGCCAACGAAAGCTCTCCTCTCAAATTTGCAAGTTGCTCCTATGTTAGAAGGTCTTCCTTTTTCAACAGCGGTCTAAACCGCATTTGTTTTGAACCCGATTCCTGAATAGCTTTAGCAAGATTTATTGAAATACATGAGGCGGCAAGAATTCTAGCAATGGTACCATTTTCCAAATCAGAATAGAATAGAATAACAGAGTTGGAAGGGACCTTGGAGGTCTTCTAGACCAACCCCCTGCTTAGGCAGGAAATCCTAATCTGGATTAATCCCCCCCCCACACCAAAAGAGTAGATTTTGTGCCCAACTCTCTTGTTCATAGAAGAACTAGAGTTCTATGGCACTGCGTTTAGAATTTACAAAAAAAGAACCAATACACTTTATTGCATGCAATATATATAACTTAGAGCCTAGGCACAATATTCAATATGTGTAGGAAAGTATAAAAATGGAAGTGGGTGTTTCCCAGGGTCTTTTATAAAGATTCAGAGTAGCTGTTAAGCATACAGCACTGAGATATAGAATGCAGATTTTTAACATGTTATTTGGTGTGCATCGAAATGGCATAATTTTTTTGTTCATGTTTATGGTCATACCTATACTTGTTATCTTGTACATGTTTGACAAACAAACAAACAAATAAAAATAATCACTCTTAAAACAAGGTTAAAAAGGAAACAAAATGGAGGCAAATGAGGGCTTATCATATTTTAACTCCTAACTAAATATAGCCCCCCTCCCCAGGTTCATTATACAGTTACGGAGGTGAGGACTATGGTCTTTATGACTTGTGGACTTCAACTCCCAGAATTCCTGGCTCAGGAATTCTGGGAGTTGAAGTCCACAAGTCATAACAGGACTATAATTCCCGCACCTCTGATTTACTATCTTAAAATTCCTTTTACTGCCTCGCCACCCAGCATTTCAGCAGATCTGTGTGTCCTGTTAATAAATTCATTTTTCAACCGTCTATTCGTAATGTGAGCTGCAAAACAAAAATTATTCACGTTTTTGGTTTTAAAGCGCGCCTACCCTGATCCGTTTGCTAATCTAGACTTGCCACACCCCAAATTAAAACATTTGCCAGCATTTAATGGGATAAAATATATATTTATTTTCTTCCAAAGAAAAGTTAAGAGGAGTTTGTGTTTTTCTCAAGATAAAAATGATCCCGTCTTCGAATCAGAAAAGAACACTAGGGGGCATCAAACATTTTCAGCGTCCAAAAATTAAACTGTGTCTATCTATGAATTTTCACTCGCACACACACCTTTTGGATAAATCTCCCTGCTACAGCATGTTTCCAGCATATTTTCTTTTCCATCTTACTAACTTCCACAAAACAGCATTACCATCGCTTGGGTTATTCCACTGTGACTCGTGTTGGCAGGAGAGGTCATCTCCATTCCTCAATAAAAACATGGAAAATATTATACAGGTAATCTTCAATTAACCACCAAAATTGAGCCCAAAATGTTTGTGGCAAAGTCAAAATGAATTTTGCCCCATTTTACGACCTCTCCTGCCAGTCGTTCAGTGAATCACTGCAGTTGTTGAGTTGGGACAGCTGGTCCTTGACTTGCAACCACAACTCAGCCCAGAATTTGTGTTGCCAAGCGAGATTTATTTGTTAAAAGTGAGTTTTTGCTCTATTTTACGACTTTTCTTGCCACATTTGTTAAGTGAATCACTGCAGCGGTTGGGTTGTTAAGTGGCTTCCCCGTTGACTTTGTCAGAAGATTGCAACCGTCATAAATATGAGTCAGTTGCCAAGTACCCTGTTTCCCTGAAAATAAGACATCCCCTGAGAATAAGCCCAATCGGGCTTTTGAGCGCATGCACTAAAATTTATTTATTTATTTATTGGTTCAATTTATATGCCGCCCTTCTCCGGAGACTCAGGGCGGCTTACAATGCGTTAAGCAATAGCCTTCATACTTTTGTATATACCTGCTTAGTAGGGCTTTCGGGGGCCCCTAAGCGGTGTTCTTTTTTATACAAAGTCAGCTTATTGCCCCCACAATCCGGGTCCTCATTTTACCTACCTCAAAAGGATGGAAGGCTGAGTCAACCTTGAACCTGGTGAGATTTGAACTTGCAGTAATTGCAGGCAGCTGGTGTTACTTAACAGTGTTACTTAACAGTGCTTTAGTCTGCTGCGCCACCAAGGCTCAATATAAGCCTCCCCCCCCAAAATAAGCCCTCCCTGAAAATATTTAAAGATAAGAGCTGGAAATCAGGTAAGACGGCAAGAGGAGCCCCATCTTGCTCCATGCCCCCCCCAAATAATAAGACCTCCCCGAAAATAAGGCCGAGTGCTTATTTCGGGGTTCAAAAAAAAAAGACAGGGTCTTATTTTCGGGAAAACATGGTATCTGAATTTTGATCAGGGGGATGCTGCAACAGTTGTTAAGCGTGAAAAATGGGCAAGAAGTCCCTTTTCTCGGTGCTGTTGTAACTTTGGTCGCTAAATGAACTGTGTTTTAAGTCGAGGACAACTTATATAGCTTTCAGGATTGGGAGCTGTCAGTTTGAGCAGAATATCTTTGCACTACCTTCGTAGGTTTAGCTTTTGATGTTGGACAGCTGGCATCACTAAACAGACTTTTAGAAGGGATGCAAATGAGCCGGCTGGAAATTTGACTCCCCTTTTGCTCTGCATAGCACAAGAGGAACTTAAAAATAGGTGATCCATTAATGCGAAGGAGAAATCATTCAACGTTTGGTAAGAGTAATATGTACGCAAGCTGAACGGAGAATAAATTCAAGACCCACGAACCAGATAGTTGGGACAATCTCTTTTTGTGTGATTTAGACTGGAAAGTTAAAAAAGAAAAACAAGTTGTAGGGTTGAAGTGATTTTACGACTTTTCTCTTCATATTTGCTAAGTGAATCACTGCAGCGGTGAAATTAGTAACACGGTTTTTGGCTTTGCTTGTCAGGAGGTCGCAAAAGTGCGAGCCCTGGGACACGGCGACGGTCGTTAAGTATGAACCTGTTGGCAAGCATCCAGATTGTGATCACGTCAAAAAAAGGGCCACAAGTCAACTTTTTTTCAGGGCTGTTGTTAACGTCAAACGGTCACTAAATGAGAACCGTTGTTTAAATCGAAGGTGGCAGATTGTGAATAGAATTCCCTGAGAATGTCTGGATGGTTCATTTCCACGTTTCTAAACCAAAGCAAAACGTATTTTTAAAAAATGGAAAATGGGTTTATGGCGGTGTTTTTTTAAAAATTATTATTTGCCCTGGCGTAAATATTGTTGAATTAGTTACTAATAGTCACCACTTCCTGCTTGGCAAGAGAATCATTAACTCCGTGAAAGTCACATTTCTGCCTTAGAATTGCATAGGAAGCTTTCACAACCTAGTACACTTGACAGGAGGATTGGATCAGGAGTTCCATCATCCCCGGTCAATCCAGCCAATTGTTATCGTGACCTTGGACAAATAAATGTATACTCCCGGCGTAGGGAGAGAATAGCGGATTGAAAATTAACTCATCCGAATGCTGTGTTTTTCTGCTTCGATGAAACACTCTGGCTTCATCCACTCCCTTTAAAAAAAAAGAAATGTTACATTTTGAAGAAAATCAAAGTGGTCAGAAAAAAGAAAGAATTCACCAAGGACATTCCGTTGTCCAATTTTAGGAAGTTTTCAATAGTTCCGAGGGAGGAGATGCACACCAGATTTTTGCTGTAATATCTCCTCTCTTCCTGCAGGTTAAGAGTCCAGTGATCAAACTACAACCGAAACAAATTTTGAAAGAGGACCATGCTTTAGAACAGGGGTGTCAAACTCAAGGCTCGGGGACTGGATTCGGCCTGCAGGGTGTTTAGATCTGGCCCGCGGGGCCGCTCCGGAAACAGCAAGGGACCGGCCAGCAGTGCCTCTGCCAGTGAAAACGGAGCTTGAGAGGGCTGTGTTCGGCTTTCCCGAGCTCCGTTTTCACTGGCAGAGGGTTGCAGGAGGACGTTGCAGCCGGAAATGGAGTTCGGGAGCCTGTTTTCACTGGCAGAGCGCTTGGGCCGCCACAGGCGCCCCCAACACGAGTGATATCAAGCTGGCCACGCCCACCCCAGCCCCCTGAGGTCAAACACAACCCCGATGCAGCCCTCAATGAAATCAAGTTTGATGCCCCTGGTTTAGAAGGAGTAGGAATAAACCTCATATTATTTATGCATTCATCTTTAAATTACGCCCACAAGAATCATAACCGAATAGGCATACCTAAAAGGCCGCAGTGCTATCAAAAGTATACACCTAAACTGTGTGCTTGTCAAAAAAAAAAAAAACATTTTGTTTTAAAGTCAGCGAATTCTTTTAACTTTACGAGCAGTTATTTGCGGTTTGTTTTCTCATATGTAGATCTGCATCTTTAAAGCTGTAAAATGCTCAGCTTGTTTGTTCGTACAAGGGCTGTTCCCTCCAGGAAGTGCCAAAATGCCTTTTCAATTATTACATTTTCCACCCGGCCTTTTGAGAAATCAGATTAGATGGCAGCAGAGCAAGGCAGAACAATGGGTATTCCTGTCAGCTGTTTTGGTGGCAGCCTATCTCAAGAGCTTGTGTAACCTGTCTCAAAACCTCTCCTTTAATGAATAGCCAGTATACACACACACTTTTAATCGGTTTTATTGCACACAAAGGGAGAACACACGTCTACATGTATTTAGTCCAAATTTAATTAATGGTGAGGAAAACCAGTTACACAAAAGGACAAGGTTTGGGTTTTTTTTTAAATGGAAGCAAGAGAATTTCAGTGGCTCCAACTTTTCTGGTTTTTTAACAGATGTTATGCCAAATCACTCATATATTTTTAAATAAAGTTTTTATTTTTATCTCCAAAGTTAAAATACAAAATAGAATGGGGGAAAAAACCAATTATAAACAAAAGCATCCAAACAAAAAAGTAATAAAGATATGCTTATAACAAATATAACGTCAACATTAAACATGAAATGACCACCTTGGTTGAATGCTGAAAAATATATCTGATACATACATCTCCCCCGCCTTTTGTAATGGGTCTTCAAAGAGTTATCAACTTTCCCATCTATTTTTACCAAAAATCTTATATAAAGATGTCACTGATATGGAAATCTATTATCAATCAAATCAATCCACCATCTATTCACTTAAAAAGCGAACAGGTAAACAACCCCCAAAACAAAACTAATCTAATGGTATTTAACACAGGGAAAGTCCACAAACAGCTTCTTATAAATTTATTTAATCCATTGCCTCTAATCAATGCTGTTAATTTTACCATCTCTCCCAGTTCAGTCAATTTTAAAACCTATTCTTCAACTTCCCTTTTTCTTTCCAATACTTGGCAAAGGCAAATCCTTGCAGCAGTCATCATGTAAAGAAAAGGTAAAAAAAAGAGAAAAGAATGCAGATTAAATACATAACCCCAAAAGTCTATTTATTCAGAAGCAGTCCATTAAGAAATGACAAATACCTAGGAATACCTTGCCTGCCCTTAGCGGTATAAGATCTGGCCAACTTAAGTCAACCTTAGGAGATAAGCAGGGTTGGGCTGGTTTACTATTTGGAGGGTGGGCACTTCTATAGAATACCAGAAGTGTAGGTCAGATACAGTAATTAAGAAAACAAAAATCAGATGAAGGCGATGACAAACCACTTAAATCTCATTTCCAAGAAAATTACATGGACATGAGTTCAATTCAAAGAGACTATTTGTAAAGGTAAAGGTTCTCCTCACATATATGTGCTAGTCGCTCCTGACTCTAGGGGGCGGTGCTCATCTCCGTTTCAAAGCCAAAGAGCCAGTGCTGTCCGAAGACGTCTCCGTGGTCATGTGGCCGGCATGGCTCAACGCCAAAGACACACGGAACGCTGTTACCTTCCCACCAAAGGTGGCCCCTATTTTTCTACTTGCATTTTTAAATGTGCTTTCGAATTGCTAGGTTGGCAGAAGCTGGGACAAGTAACAGGAGCTCACCTAGTCCCGTCACGCGGCACTAGGGATTCGAACCGCTGAACTGCCAACCTTTCGATCGACAAGCTCAGCTTCTTAGCCACTGAGCCACCGCGTCATTAGAATATAATTCCAGTATTTTAATAACCATATACAGGTAGCCCTCAACTTACAACAGTTCATTTAGTGACCGTTCGAAGCTACCAATGGCACTGAAAAAAAGTGACTCGCGACCCCTTTTCACGTTTCCCGGTGCACCTACTTTACGCCTAAAGAAATTGATCTGGATGAATGGATAGGAAAGGAGCAAGATCCCGCCGAGAGAGAGGGTGGCAAGGAGCAGACGATCAATACCGCAAATTAATTGGCAATTCCCTCCAATACAAGACTTGTGATAATGCAAGCTAAAACGCAGGGCTGCCTAAGGCGTTCAGACTTTCAGCCACCAAGGGGCTGCTTTCGGATGAAATGTTTTGAAACGGGATATTTATAATATTTATTCCAGCTTTCCAAACCAAGGATGACATAAATCATGAAAGCGTTAACAGAATAGTAGGCGCTGAGCCTGAGCCACTTGTCTGAATGAAGATGAAGCCAAAGAATTAACTAATCAGGTAGGAATTTGTAAGTCTTCCCGGACAGTAAGTGAAATAGCCTTTCCACCACTTTCCAATGACGTCAGTAGCCTCGGAGCCTCAAAGTCCAAATGTTGACGCTAACCAGTAACCCGTCATTTGTTTCAGGCTTTACAGAAATACATACTACTACAGGTAGTCCTCAATTTACAACCACAATGGAGCCCAATATTTCTGTTGCTAAGCGATACTCTTAAGTTTCCCACGTTTTATGACTTTTCTTGCCACAGTTAAGGGAACCACTGCAGTTCTCAAGTTAGTAACACGGTTGTTAAGTGAATCTGCCTTCCCCCATGGACTCCACTTGTCAGAAGGCCGCAAAAGGGGATGGCGTGATATTCCCCTGGGACATTGCAACTGTCATAAATATGAGTCAGTTCCCAAGTCTCTGGATTTTGATCATGGACCATTGGGGATGCCTCAACGGTCGTTAAGTGTGAAAAATGGTCGTCACTTTTTTCAGTGCCGTTAATGTGTAAATGAACTGCTGTTAAGTCGAGGACTAGCTGCCTAGGGTAATGAGCCAATGGAACATAAGCCAATGATAGAACGAGCAACTTTCAATATCTACAGATTGTCCTCGACTTATGACAAGTGAGCCCAATATTTCCATTGCTGAGGCGGTTCTTAAGTAAGTAGTGCCCTATTTTATGACCTGTGGAAGCAAATGGCTGCAGTTGTTAAGTAATTTGTGTGGTTGTTAAGTGGATCTGGCTTCCCTCGTGGACTGCTTATTAGAAGCTGGCTGAGAAGCTTGCAAATGGCGATCACATGATCCTACCCTAAATACATGCTGGTTGCCAAGTGCCAAATTTTGATCATGTGACCCCCAACAGCCGTTAAATGAGAGAACCAGCCATATGTCACTTTTTCAGTGCCATTGTTTAACTTCGAGTAGTGACCAAAATGAAACAGGTTGTAAGTCGAGGATGACCTGTGTGTGCTTTCCTGAAAAGGGCAACTTTCAATTCACTTCCTTATTTCACAAAAGGAAGCAGAAGCATAATTTCTGAGTTATTTTCCTTGCTTTCTCCTTTTGTGGCTTCCATTTACCATTTCTGTAAACTTGTGACTATCTCGCTGGGTGATTTACTTTAGAGCAATTTGTGTTTAAGGTCATACAAATACACATCATTGCGAAACTGCTTTTTGAGTGCAAACCGCTCTGCTTTTAGGCCCCAACACTCTGGCGGAAAATAACATTAAAAAAAAAAAAATCTAACCCAGTTGAGTTTTTTTTCTCTTCCCCAAGGGGGACATGTGGGTAACGATGAGTAAAAAGTTGGGACCGAAACATCTTTTCTCTCTCTGGTCAGAATCTTGTTACACAAAACAGGAAGAATTTCCCAATTACATCTTGACAACAGCCATTTTTTTATAATAATAGCTCATTGCGTACTTGTGAAGAAACCAAGCAAGAGATAGGAAGTTAGCAGGATATAGTATTGCCTGCTAATATCACATAGTTGCAGTCTTCACTTGCAAAGGACTATTTAAAAAAACCCGTCAGCTGCTTTGGCTTCCCCATCTGAAGCCTTGCTTCTGTTTGTTGTCAGACACTTGTCACTATGGAGATACTTCTACTGCTTAAGTCACGCTCTTTTATTTTATTTTTGCTGGGTTGATGATCAACTGGATTTAGCAAGGAAGTCGACCTATGGAAAAGCTTTTTCCATTTCTCGCACCGAACGGCCCAAATTTTAACCATTTCTACTTGCCCTGTTTTAATCTGTGGATTTTTATTCTGCTAGTCGTTGCTGACTTTAAGGGGAACGATGCTCATCTCCCTTTCAAGGCCATTGAGCCTGCGCTGTCTGAAGGTTTTTCTGCAGTCATGTGGTCAGTATGACATCACAGAGCGCGACTACCTTCCCATCAAAGTGGTACCTACTTATCTACTCGCATTTGCATGCTTTCGAACTGCTACCGTGTTTCCCCGAAAGTAAGACCGGGTCTTATATTAATTTTTGCTCCCCCCAAAAAACGCATTAGGGTTTAAATTTCCGGTTAGGTCTTATTTTGGGGGGAAAGGGGCGTTGGTCCTACCTGATACACTCCTTCTCAGGGTTCGGGGAAGGTCATCAAGAAAATACGGTACTTAAATGCATCTGTCTGGCTGACAATCTTAACTGGGGCTTATTTTGGGGGTAGGGTTTATATTACAAGCAACCTGAAAAAATCATGCTAGGGCTTATTTTCCAGCTGGGGCTTATTTTCAGGGAAACGGTAGGTTGACAAGAGCTGGAGTAAGGATGGGAATTCATCCATCGTCCGAGTCTCAATCCTGGGTTGCAGACTTTCCAGCCGGCAAGCCCAGCGTTTTAACTAAGCCACTGCGTTGCCCCTATTTTAACCTAGACTTGGTTTTAAATGCAGTTTGACAATCTTATCAAGGCCGATTGTGCCTCAACAATACATTAATTTTGATCTGCAGGTTGGAATATCCTGTGAATTAAAGCGACAGTTCCCTAGCTACTGAGGAATTAATGGCTTCCCACAGAACTTAACCAGGTTGATAGAATGGGCACCAAACATAACACATTAAATGGCTGAACTAGCAAGGAGTATTTTACAAAGTGACTGTTTTCCTTTCACACCTTACAAGTCTTTGGAATGCATCTCCCCATGTATGGAAGATTGGCATTTAATTGTTTTAAAAAATAGGGGCCCTACACATTGTGCGGGGTTAGACATGATTCCTGCATGCTCCATATAGCAGTTTCCTAGTTTCAGTGATGGTACTTGGAAGCTTATTGGTAATTGCAAGTTGTCCTTGACCTACAACCACTCATTTAATGACCATTCAAAGTTACAATGGCACTGAAAAAAGTGAGTTGTGACCACACTTGCGACTACTGCAGCTTCCCCACAATCAAGTGATCAAACTTTGGGTGTGTCCTGGGGTCCTAGGACTGTCGTTTGCAACCTTCCTAGGGAGCTTTTGACAAGCAAAATCAATGGGGGGAAGCCAGACTTGTTTTAACGACTGCATGGTTCACTTAACTGTAGGAATTTATCTAACAATCACAGAGTAAAAAGGTTGTATAATGGGGCATGACTCACTTAACAATGGCCTTTGTTTAGCAATGAAAATTTTGGGCTCTATCGTGGTCGTAAGTCAAAGACTATTGTAGTTAGGTAAGGGACCACATAGAGAGAAAGAGAGAGAGAGAGAGAGAGACTGGGAAATGCTGAAACTAAGATCTAGCCTTTATTAGAAAGACCAGAGAAACCGAAAACCTTCATTTGCATGAGAAAATATACTCCCAGCTGCTTTTTTAAGCAGATTTGTGGGAAACATGATACCCAAAGGCCAAAATAAAATGTCATTCGTGGTATGTAATTACACTAAGTGATTTGTTCAAGACAAGCTATCAGAACTGTGGCAGCTTCATGTTGAGCTGTCATGTCACACCTCCCCTCCCCATCCTCGACAAATCTTAAGATGACCCATCTTTTAAGATTGAAGGAAATCATACAGAATAACAACCACATGACAGTCAATTAAGAATTTGGCAACAGAGAGATGCAGCTGAATTTTAATAGCCAGGAGAAAAGCTTGAGAGCTTCCCAACTCTTTAGAAAAAAATAATAATAATAATAATAATGAAAAAAATGAACACAACATGGGAAAACAGGCAAATATTTTATAGAGCTGCAAACTCTGTATTATTTCTCCTTCAAGTTGTACGAGGGCAAAGCAGAAGGAAAAGAACCATTTATTTCAAGTAACAAGGTAATTCTTCATTCTGCATGCACTTGGGAAGCCTCTATAATGAAGAACAGGAACCAGAGCTATTTTGAAACTGGCAAAACTGGGTCGGCCTCTTCCCAATTTACCCAAAGTCCTCTTTTCACAACATTCTCTGTGTCGCCAAACATTGTTGGTCCATCACGAACCATGTTAAATTCTGAATCCAACAAATGATGTTCCAATCTTCTCGATTGCCGATCGAAGCCAAAGTAACAAAATGGTAATGATGCCACTGGTCCCCACTGAAGTTAAACGAATTAAAAACGAGTTTTTAAAACACAGACGAGAAGGTTGTATACTACACGCAAATTTTGAGTTCTTTACGCAACCAGGAAAACCTGCCCAGTTTATCAACTATTAAATAAGTAGCAATTACAGTATCAGGCATCCATTATTTCTGCTCAAAAGCTAGGGCAAAAAACTAAGTGCACTGATGTTTTTACCTAGTTTGGTAATGAAACGTCTGCTCAGAGAGCTCCGGGATCTCTCATTTCAACTCTGAACTACAAATATTCTTCTTTATCAAGAAATCTCTTGCACGCCATTCCCTGTAGCTGTTTTTATTCACTTAAGACACTCAACTGTGAAGGAACACACAGAGATGCAAAAATGGCTGATAACAATATTATAATACCAATGACTCGTTAGCTGCGCTGGCTCTCAAAAAGTATTTCCTCAGAAAATTCATAGAATTTAGGCTCAGTTTAAACTTGCGGTTAAACTCTCTCCTCTCCCTCTTAATTTTTAGACATGGGAAGGTGGCCCTGAGGAAAAACTGGTTAATGAACACCGGCTTCACAGCCTTCTTGGTGAGGAATAGGATTCAGAAGCTCGTACGTGACCTCCTTGGGTTTATCCGCAGGATTTGGGTAAATCCACAGTTAAATAAGATTGCTTCATGTGTTCTTGACCAATAGCCAATGTTTGGAAAGAATAAATACCCAGAATTATACGTATAACGCTGATAAATCAAATCTGGGCTCGATCTGTAGACTGAGACTGCTGACATATGTTGCCAATTATTATTTTTTAAAGAGGATTTTCAGACAACTTTGGACTACATTTCTGGAAGTGTTTTGTTTTGGTATAATGTTCCGGGATCCTCTTCTCTCTTTCCATTTTAAAACTGATCAAGAACTGCGGGATCCTCTTCTCCCTCCATTTTAAAGCTGATCAAGAACGTTTTTTTTTCTGCAGAAATCTGAGTGCTACCGTGTCTCCCCAAAAATAAGACCATGTCCTATATTTTTTTGAACCCTGAAATAAGAGCTTGTCCTTATTGCCATGCGCTCAAAAGCCCGATTGGGCTTATTATCAGGGGATGTCTTATTTTGGGGGAAACAGAGTAGTAAGGCTAGGGATGAATGGTTCTGTAACCCAATGAAATGCCTTTTATAAATATTGCAGTGTTTTCTATTCACACATTTCTTCTGGTGTGTGTGATCACAGCTCCACTCAGCACTATAAGGCTTTCTAAATTTTAGTCTGATGTTTTATATATATTCCCCCCCCCCCCCCCCCGGCTAAAAGCTACTCCAAGTGAATCTAAGGAGCTGCAGTGCACTGCAGTTTGAAAACCACTGTTCTCGCTTAGCTCCGGACTATATAGGAAAAAGCTCTCCCTAATTCTGCAAGGTAGAGAATATTCTAGGTCCCTCCATTGTGTTAAAATACTGTAAGGCGGAACTCTAGGATCTGTTTTAGTCCAACGTTATAAAATAACCCAGAAGAAAAGTATTCACACTATGTGGCAAATACTCCGTTCATTCCACATGCCTCCTTTTTCTTGCCACCAGTTGTAAGCCGGAAGGCAATCATGCACAACAGTCTGTTCCAGACTGTTGGCTGTTCCAATAATCAAGCTAACTCTGGGGCATGACGGTAGGAAGATACTGTGATTTCCTACGGAGGGATGTGCAGAATTCACTGACTTGGGAATTAAATATTTTGGAAAATTCCAGAACGTTCCACTAATCATGCAGTTCCCGGGACAGTTCAATTGAAAGTAAATCCTCTGAACCGGAAGTTGTTGTGATCCCCGAACAGGTTGGTTTCATCCAGAGCGCAATGTCTGAGAAACTGAGGATCATGTCTGGTTTGGAGGATTTACTTCCAGAAATTGTCAAAATACCCTTGAAATAGAGCCATCTAAAGGAGGACGGAATGCTCTAGAAAACTCCAGAACGTTCCACGTTTTAATCAACGAGTTTCACATCTCCTTACTGTAGTGCATGATATTCCTTACCTTCAAAGTCACTACTAACAACATTATATACGCAAAACGGTTTGAAGCCAAAAGGCTAACACATTTATCACGGTATATATATTTTTTGAGAATCACAATCAAGTTGATTCTATGCCTCGTGGAATGAAGCATTAAATGTTTTAGCCAGCGTTTCACACAAGCGCGTAGCACACTCAATTATGGCTTTAATAGTTAATTTCACTAGGTAATTCTGCCTCTCCTCTCAATATTTACCTGGTTTGCCTCCCTCATAGGCAAATGTGTGCCTATATATTTATATTTTCTTTTAGCCTATATTCCAGACTTCTGATGCAATGGACTGTGACCTCTAAAAGTTACACAATATTTCTCTTTTGTTAGCTTTCAAGGAGGCACAAGGCTTTTTATTGGTTTTGCTAGAGCCCCAGAATCAGCATTTCAAAATCAACACAGAATTCTACCGTACACTTCACCCAACTGCTACAGATGAGGAACATCTGGAAAGAGTCTCCATATAATCTCCATGGGTGGTTCAGTGCACCTGAAAAGAAGCAGGCCTCCAAATCTATAGTATGGTCCATATAAAAAAAGTTATGTGTATGTTAAGTAAGAAACAAAGTTTACCAAACGTTTAATAAGCTGCTGGCTATAAAAATGCACCAGTAACTCTGTTAAAAAGTCATTGTAAATTGAAGAGATTATTACTGAAGGGTCAAATGTATTATTAGCTATGTTATTATTGTATTATTGCACCTGACAATGCAGACAAGGCCTAACTATCACAAATAGTCCTTGTTTAGAGATTGGGAGAAGGATTTCCATTGCCAGGGGAAGCGATTGTTAGGAAAAACTCCACCTAGCAACATTAGTCATTAAGTGAGGACCTCACATTTCTCCTGCCCTGCTACACTCGCTTCTGCTTCAACTGCCCTTCCCGCCCCCTTTATCTACCCGCCTCTGCCCTTTTGGCTGCCTTGAACTCCACTACTGCTAATCCTCAACTTACGACCACAATGCAGTCCAAAATTTGTTACGAAGCAAGACAGTTGTTAAGTGAAGCACTGCAGTTGTTAAAAGTTACCAACATGATTGTTAAGTGAATCTGGCTTCCCCATTGACTTTGCTTGTCAGAAGATCGCAAAAGGGGATCACGTGACTCCGGGCCGCTGAAACCGTCATAAAGATAAGTCAGTTGCCAAGCATCTGAATTTTGATCACAGGACTGTGGGGATGCTGCAACAGTCGTAAACTGTGAAAAACGGTTACAAGTCACTTTTTTCAGTGCCGTTGTAACTTCAGATGGTCACTAAAAGAACCTAAGTCAAGGACTACCTGTACCACTGCCTATCCCTACTGTGTCCCGCTGCTCCCAACTGACTTATACCAGGGGTCTGGAGCCACTTGTGGCTCTTTCACCCCTCTGCTGCGGCTCACTGGCACTCAAAATATGCATCACAACCACCAATGTGACACCTGCCGGCACGCGATTTATTGAGCTTTTCAACCTCCAGTAGGCCAACCATGGATAAATCCAAGAAAAGAAAAAATTTCAGAAGAAAACAGAACGTTTAATTCAACTACATATTCTAGTTTTGTGGCCGCTCAAGAAATAGTCAGGCACGGGAAGGTTTTTGTGGCTCCCGGTGTTTTCTTTTCTGTGGGAAACGGGTCCAAATGGCTCTTTGAGTGTTTAAGGTTGCAGACCCCTGACCTATACCATCATCTACATCCTCCCACTGACAAAAGCATGCCCAATCAATGGTCCTCCATAGGGGTAGGTAGGTGATAGCGGAATGCAGGGCAGCCAAAAGGGCAGAGATATGGGGAGATAGGCAGCTATTGCAAAGATTTTATAAAGGGCCAGGATCTTCCATGGCTGGGCAAACCTCAACAAAAGAAAGGACATTAAGCCTTCCATAAGCCATACCAGAGCAACAAAAATTCCCAACACCACTTCTGGAAGCGTAACGTTGCCCATTGTACAGGTGGTCCTCGACTTATGACCACAACTGAGCCCCAAATTTGTTGCAGGTGTGTAAGTGAATTTTGCTCCATTTTATGACCTTCCTTGCCCACAGCTGTTAGGTGAATAACTCCTTAAAAAGTTAGCAGCAGTGCTGTTAGTTGAATCTGGCTTCCCTATCAACTGCTTGGTCGAGTCACCAAGCATGATCACATGATCCCGGAGACAGTCGTAAAGACGAGTCAGTCGCCAAGCATCCAAATTTTGGGTCAGGTGACTGTGGGGATGCTGCAGTGGTCACGTGAAAAAACGGCCATAAGTCACTTTTTTTCAGGGCCTTTGTAATTTTGAACGGCTGCTAAGAATGGTTGTAAGTTGAGAACTAACTGTACTGTGGAATTGGGCCACAGCATGTAAAAACCAAATTGGGCCAATTAAGTATATATAAAAATGGTAGTTTTAGCAATACTGCTATTCCTAAAAGTAGTCCTTACCCTCTACACAAAAGAAGTGCAGTTCAGAATATAGAGATACCTGCTAAGAATTAACACTGGAGTAATATAGCAATAGCATTTAGACTTATATACCGCTTTACAGGCCTCCCCAAGCGGTTTACAAAGTCAGCATCTTGCCCCCAACAATCTGGGTCCTCATTTTACTGACCTCGGAAGGATGGAAGGCTGAGTCAACCTTGAGCCACTCAGAATCGAACTCCTGGAGTATCACAAATTTAACTATAGACAGAAACCAGACCTTTTTCAATCTAGCAAAAGCTTTCCTACACCAAAAACAGCTAGGTACGTCAGCATCTTTATCTTTTCACTTTAGATTAGCTTTTTGCTGTATACGGGACTAACAGACTGATTTCAAGAACCTTATAAAGGTAACTCTTTCAACACAATCACATAGCAAGCTTAGATCTAGTTAGTTTCGATGCGGTGCTCTGGAGTCCATGAACTGCACATTTTGTATTTTACTCAGAAAGCAAACTGTCATTGTTACTGACGCTTCAGAGATCATGGAACAAAACAAGTTTACTATGTATTTTTACAAATTGCCATAGGTCAGCTCAAGCTATTGTGCATTTTGGGGTACAAGAGTGTGAAATGATTTAACTAGATTGTTCTTCCCTCTTGGCTGACTAGGAGTAACTGATGGCCAATAGAACCCTGGCCTACCTCTGTTTTTTTCCATGAGTTATTAATTTTCCACAAACATAATGACTTTATGGAAAGCATTTCTACAGTGCAATATAAATAACATTTTATTGATTAGCCATTAGGCCGTATCTGTTTAATATATAAAGAAAAGCAACAGGAGGACTATGGCTGATCAAATCGTGCCACATATCAAAGTATAGAACTCTGATAGGTTCAAAACAACCAAATGGAAGCTACTAATGTGACAAGAAGCTTGTTTGCAAGGGAGGTTATGCAGCTCAACCATGCACTTTCCATATACTATAATACAATGGAATGAAAGCCCAGTTATCAAGTTGTCATTCCAAAATTCTTTATAAATTTGTAATTTATGTATCACCAGTAATTAAAACTAAGAACTTCAGATGGAGTCTAACAGAAATTTTAAGTAACCAGCCTCTAGTGCAAGGTCATAATGTGTATCCTATAATGGCCATTAGCTTGATATTTTTAAATATTTAGATGACATTTAATTAGTTTATTAAAATGATTAAATGTTCCTGTAGAGTTAAGGCTAAGTAGGAAAGATTTAACCATAAGGCTAAAATGAGGATTGTACTCCAATGTCCAATGCAACACACACCAGCTACTTTTCGCTATTACAGAAAGACTTGCTACTTATAGAGCTACTTAAAAGATTCCTCCAAAAACAAGTTAGTAAGAACAGAACTCTTCTTTTATACAAGTTGGAAAAGCAAATCGGCGAAGCACAGCTTTCACAAAAAAAAAACCCCACAAAAAAGCAAATTTCTCCATCCTAAAACCACGCAACACAAAATTATTATTACCCTGATTCCCCCAAAATAAGACATCCCTTGATAATAAGCCCAATATGGCTTTTGAGCGCATGGCAATAAGGCCAAGCGCTTATTTCAGGGTTGGAAAAAAAAATAAAATAAGCAGGGTCTTATTTTCGGGGAAACACGGGTATTTTTTTTGCAGCCGATTTACTTTCGGTCCTCTTGCAAAACAACAAAGGCCCTTTTGGTACAGGGCGGATGCACAGACCTAGATGGCAGCTACCAATTTCCTGCTTCCAATCTCCATCCCAAAGCGGTGCCAAGGCCTGGGTTTCCGATGCAACGAATCCATTAAAGACCGGGGGGGGGGGGGAGGCAGGGAAATATATATATATATATTCCAAGATCGGACAATGCAGTTCCCAGTACTAAGGAAAATGCTACCATCTTTGACCTGCTTTCTCTTGCCAAAGACCTTTAAAAAACCGACTGCTCCTACGGCTCTTTGCAGCAGCCTTCTTTTCACTCACACACACCCCAAACGCCCTATTCTGCACCCACAAACACACCCGCCGAGGCTTGGCTCTTCCAGCCTGCAACTCCCTTCCATCCGGGCGGGCTGTCGCTCCTCCCGCCGCGGAAAGGCACCAGAGCCAGAGGAGGACGCGAGAGGACCGGGGGGGTGGGGGTGGGGAGGGAGGAACAGCCGCTTCCTGGACGCACCTTACGGCGCAAGCGGAGGGGGGTGGTGGCGGTTTCTCGGCACAGCCGCGCACGCTAAAGAGGGCCGGGGGTTAAGTGGAGGGGGGTGAAAGGGGGGGGGCAAAGGCTCCATCGCTCCACCGCCTTGAAAGGGAGAGCCGGGCAGCCCAGCCAAGCTCGCTGCTGCTGCTGCTGCTGTTTGCAGCCGGCGCCGCCTTTTCCGGAGCGAGCTGGGGCGCAGCCAAGCCAAGCCGTCGGAAGAATGCAACCGCCTCGTCACGTGACCTCCGGCCGACGTGCAGCAGCAGCAGCGCCCTTCGCCTCTCCAGGGAGACGTTCCGCCATCTTGGATTGACGCAGTTACGGCTAACTAACCGCTCGAAAAAAAAAAAACCGCCGCCACAAACGCCCCCTCCGTTCTCCTTTCCCCACCCGCCAAAGGAACAAAAGTTGGCGTGGGGGGGGGGGGGAGAGGGAAGGGGAATTAGAACCGCCAGCGGACGACCCAACGCGGCTGCTTCTGCCCGGCGCCGCTCCGCTTCCCCTCCCTTGCTGTCATGGCGCCCGTTTTCTTCTCTTCCCTTTGCGCCAGCGGCCAAACCCCCCGACCGTTCTTTTCCCCCCCCTCCCTCGGCCCTACCCAAGCGGAGGCGTCTGGCCCTGCTGCAGGATGATGTCAGCATCTGCCAATCGGGACGCGCCTCTTCGGGGCGTCCTTACAAGCCGATTGGCTGCCGCTCTTCCGGCTACCTCCCCCCCCTCTTTCGGGCCCCGCCCCTTGACTGAGGGTTGCTCGCCGCGGTTCGCTGCGGAGAAAAGGCCCGGCAGGAAAAAAGGAGGCGGGAAGGGCAGGGAGAACGTTAAAAACGCCACACGCGCCGCCGACACACAAGACGCTCGTCAGCCGCCGCCATTTCGTGCTGAGAAAAACACCCCCCCCCTTCCCAGACCAAAAAAAATAAAATAGCCAGCGGGACCAGACAACGGGAGGAGGGGGAGGCAAAAAACATCCATAGATACACTCACAAGACATTTAATCGCCCGCCCTTCTTTCACCCCCCTCTGCGTACCCAGCGCCCTATTACAGCCGCCGCCTCTGGGTCCCGGCCGGGCAGCCAGCAAAGCCTCTCCCGCCGCTTCCTCCTCCTCCTGCTGCTGCTGCTCCGACGGGGAAGCCCCGCTGAGGGGACAAGCGAGCTACTCTAGCCTGCCCATCAGTTCCTTCTCCTTCCTCCCCTCGGTTCTCCCGGCTCCATCAAAGCAGCGCCGGAGCCGCCAGCCCGGCTTTTATCTGGTGCCCCGAGTTTGCGCACTGAAAGGAGGCTCACTCAGCCCCTGGTGGGCGTCGAATGAAAACCCCAGCCGGCCTCCCCTCCCAAGCTCCGCAGCCGCAAAGACGGAGGCGCTTGTCTGGGGCCGGCGGCGGCGCCCGCGGAAGCCGAGGGGTGTCGAGGCGCCAAGGCGAACCTCCACATCCTATGTCTCTCCCCCCCAGACGCTTTTTCTGTCAGCCGCTCTTCTTCCCCCCCCCCCTTAAATAACCCCTTGAAGAGAAGCTCGGTGCGTCTTCCTCAGTCCCGACGGAGGGAGCGGGATGGGAAGCCCCTGCGCCTTGCGAGAGCGGAGCGGTCCCTGGTTTTAGGAAGAAGAAAGGCGCTAAGCAGGGTCGGGGATAGGCGCGTCCTCGGCTCCTCCGCGGACACTTTTTGTCAGCCAATCAGGCCTCCTTCCTTCTATCCCTCACCCGGGGATCCGCCGGGCCCCGTGCCTCCCACGCCGGCTGAGGGAAGCTAAAGATAGCGCCGTCGTCCCGTTTCTCTCACCCACCCACCCCGCACCAACCACCAACGCAACCCAAACAAAGCGGCTCTTTTTCAAACCCTCCGGCCCGGCCTCTTCGCACAATAGCCCCCCCCTCACTCACTCCCTCCCCTTCCTTCACCCCCCCTCCTCCATTTTCTCTCCCCTCAGGCGGCACCCTGAGAGGGGGGGCCCGCGTTCCTCTCTCACCATCACCCCTCTTCCCCAGGAGAGGCTTTCGTCGCCCCCCCCCAACCCATCCATCCCCTTTCCATCTCCACACGGACCCATCCGCCACGGCTCGCTTTCAAGGGGCATCCCCTTGCCAGCTTGCAAGCCCACAAGGAAAATGGCGGCTGTTTGGCTTCGCCCTGGTAACCCTGCCCCTGCCAGGCGGGGTGGACGAACCCGTACGGCAGCTGGAAACGGGGGAAGGGGGGGGGAGAGGCGACGCCATTTTCCCAGAGAGAGAGAGAGTGAGCGAGCGAGCAAGAGAGAGAGAGAGAGAGAGAGGGAGGTAGTGACATCGGAAGGAGCGTAGGCGGCTGCGAGGAGGGAGACACGGGAGCCAGAGGAGCAGCAGCAGCGGCGGCGGCAAAGGGGGGCAACCAAAGGGTGGTCCAGAGGTCCGAAGCGGTTCGCAGCGGGGCCCTGTTGCAGCCAAAGCCAAGCCAAGCCAGCCAGCTCGGGGGGGGTAGCTGCCTTCGACCCTCCTCCTCCTTCTCCTCCTCTCCCCGCAGCCTCTCGCTCGCTCGCTCGCTCGCTCTTACCCGCGGGACCTCCGCAGCGGGACGGTTGCATTGTGGTGGCGGGGCCAAGCCAGGGGCTCGGGTCGGGGTGCCGCTGCCTGGCCGGTGATCATTCCAGGTGAGTTTGGGGCCGCCGCCGCCGCCACTATTTGTTATGGTGCGGTTGTCATGCCCGGGGAGGGGGGGGAGAGAGAGGCAGAGGGAGCGTCTCTTCTTTCCCCGAAGAAGGGCAGCAGCAGCGGCAGCAGAGCATCGCCGCCCTCCGGGGATGGCGGGTGGGGGTGGCGCGTCCGTCTGGGGAGAGACCCTTTCTTAACAAGGGCCTTTTATTATATTATTATTATTATTATTTATTATTATTATTAAACTCCTGGCTTTTGCGTCGTCCTCGTAATGTGTGTGTGTGAAGGGGGAGGGTGTCACCTTTTAAAACAGCCTCCCGTCTTGCGAATATGGCGCGTTTTATTGTAAAGCGGCGGAGATTTGTCCTTCATGGCAGTTTTTTCGCGACGGGCTTCATCATCATATTATTATTATTATTTGGGGGAATGGGGGGGGTGACGGGGCCGCAGGGGGAGAAACCCCCCCCTCACTTGACCCTGAGGGATTAATAAAAACGGGCTTTTCTGACAGGCTCGTAAGGAAGCCCCTCAACGCCGACTTTTGTGAGGGGAAAGAAGGGCGGCTGTTCTTCTTCATCGCCGTCGTCGTCGTTCCCTTCAAACCTGCCTCCTTTTTCTCCCGGTCCGCTTGAGAGAGGGGCCTAACTTAATCCTCCTCCGCTCCGGGCCAAACAGTTCTCGGGACTTGGCTTGGGAAAGCGAGCCCGTCCCCGCTTCGTTGTGAGGCGATGGGAAGCGGACGAGGAGGCTTTTTTTTTTTTTTAATTATTATAATTTATTTATAGCCGCCTCCGGGCGCGGGCGAAGGAGGACCGCTCTTCCCTTTCAGGAGGGAAGGGCGCGGAGGAGAAGGCGAAGCAAGAGGACGAACGAGAAAAGCCTCTTGCCCCGGGGAAGAGTTGAAGGGAGAGAGGGGGTCGCTCCTGCTGCAGAACCGGAGGGAGGCGGGAGAGAAGAAACAAACGGTCGGCGGAGCGAGGCGCCCGAAGTCCCGGTCTCCTCAAGAGTCCTTCTCCCGGGAGGGGGGGGGGAAACGGCTGGAAGGTGTCTCTCCAAAGCGGTTGCTGCAAACGCCTCTGGCTGCCTCTTTCGCCTCAGTTTTGTTTCGGTTGCCCGTCAAAAGAGCGGAGCGCGCGCCCCCTTCCCCCTCCTTTGGCCCCCTCCCCTTAACGGGTGGGGGGGTGGAGACAAACAAACCCTCCCCCCCCTCCCACAACCGAGATCCGAGCGGATAAAGCGGGGCCCGCCAAAGAACGGGTGGGGGTGTGTTTGTTGGGGGGGGGGAAAGCAGGGTCGGGAGGGCGCGCTTCTCCTCAAGAGACTCGGGGTTAAAACAAAAATACGAATAACCATCACCGCCATCATCATCATCACCACGACGGATAATAATAAATAAATAAATAAATAAAAAGTGTCAATACAAGTGTACGGTTTTTTTTTTTGTAAAACACCCCCCCTCCCCTCTTTTGTCCTTTTAAGAGATTCTAAAAATGGCGGCCCCAAGGCTGATGTTGTGGTAATCTAATCAGCTCGGGTCCTCCACACCCCATGCAGTGCGCTTCTTTCTTTTTTTTTTTTGTCTGCAGCAACATTTTATATAGATATAGATATATAAGGGCTGCTTCGTGTCCCTGGATTAATTAAATAAAAACAAATTTTGTAAAAAAAAAAAGGGTTTCTTTTTTCTTTAAAAAAAGGGGAGGGGCTCTCGTCAGATCGTGGACAAGAAAAATAATAATAATAACCCCTCACTGGGTCGCTTTTTATTATTAATATTTATTTATTTACTACGGTGGGAAAAGATGCTGCTGTTTGTTCCGCTTGATTAATTTTATTGGCTATTTTGTGGGAAAGGCGAATGAGCCCCAGAGCAATCTTCCTCAGGGAGGGGAAAGACGGGTCCCTTGAAGCTGCTTGCGGTTTTCTCTCTCTCTCTCTCTCTCTCGTGTGTGTGTGTGAAGTGAGTTCAGATGCATTGCCATATTAATCTTTCCACTTTATTTTTAAAATGGTGGACAAGTTTCCTTTGCTAGATTCGTGTGGGACCCGTCTTCTCCACACGCCGAAAAAATGAGGCTGAGGGGAGAGCCAATTATTTTAAAACGGTATTCCTATTGAAATGAGGATGGGACGGTCAAAAAAAATGTTTTTTTTTTTAAAAAAATCTATTAATAGTATCTTGCTACAGGACAAAATATTCCAGTGTTCCCTGTTTCCCTGCCTCCCTCCAGGAAATTACATAGATTTTAAACTTGTGCTTTGCTTCTCTCCTTTTTGGATTTAAGTATCTATATTGAATGTTTCTACAGTTTTTCCTCCTCTGTATCTGAAATTCACTTTTTGTGTGACAATTATACTTAAGCTAGTAATTAACATTGACCAATGAATAGTGATTAATTCAAAAGACAAACAATTAGCAAGCTGCTTAGCTTCTCTCCTCCATAGTCCCCATCAAAAAGGTATTTCCCTAATCTTTTGAAGGACCTTTGAAGAAAAGTGTAGGGAACTTTGAGTTCCTTTTATTTATTTATTTTACTGTGCTATTTGTAGCGAAATACAAATATTACCATTTTCTCCAGTGGTTATGGTGCTAATATTTACTAATATAAGACTACTTTACATTAGTGCTTTCTTTCTTTTAGGCAAATGACAGAGAAAATGGTATTTAGAAGGCTGATCATGTATGGCTTCAGTATATTGTGAGGCCTATAGCATGCAATGTATTGTCCATAAATACTAATTTTGTCAGAAGGAAAATTCATATTTTACGAATATAAAATCTGGAACATATATAATTTCAGAACATGGTTCCCAAGAGTAGTGTAAAGATTATCACAGTTTCTTGATAAAAGTGGTACCCATATCTTCATTTTGGTCATAATTTGTAATTAGTGAATTTTATTCATGCCTAAAAATTGATTGGCTTAATTTTATTGCTAATATTTGATCTAAATGTGACTGCAAAACAAAATTTATAGTGACTTTCTGGTTTGCTCTCATTGGTTTCTGACAGCAACTCTATGATTTCTGTTTAATTTGCTTAAGGAAGCTATGAGTAGAATTCTAGATTATACAAAAACCCATCTGTCAGTTCAGTCTTTTATATAGAAATGAAACCATCTTAAACCCTTTGTTCTACATTGCTCTCTTCTGACAATATTGCATTCCCTAGTAATAGACTTTAAACTGCTCAAAAAAATTTCTGAAAAATTATTAATCCAGCATCCCAAACCTATGCATCCTTAGTTTGAAATAAAACACTTTCTTCTACAGGATATTCTCTGTTCATAGAATTGTAAACAAGTATGACCCTGTGTATGTCTATTAAGGAATAAGCATCTTGAATTTCCTGGAACTTGCTTTAAAATAAATAGAATTGCAATGTAAATGACAATTTTGCTATAGATTTAGTTGGCTTCAACAAATTCAAAATACTGTCTTTTAAAAATACTGTTCTTGCCCTTCTATTTCACTGATTGCATGGCAATCCTCTCTGTTCTTAGTGAAGAAGCTCTGTAGGCAGATCTTGACTATTATGATGGTGAGTAATACATCATAGTAACATTATTTTTCAAGAAGAAAACAAAATAAATGATAATGCAGTGCTTTTCCTAATGTATGAAGATAAACAATGAGGCCTAACTTAAGAATGTTTATTAAATAATTTCAAAAAATATTTGGCTATTTATGTATAGAGCAGAAATTAAGAAAATAAAAATCTTGAATAATAGTCATCCTGAAATATGATTGATCCCTTGGATCTTGTTGCATTTTTAACACAACACATTATGTAGGACATAATGGGTTTTAATAAATTATTACATGGTGCACATTATTTCCATATATGGATATTCAGGAATAGTTCTAATTTCCAGAGTCTATTCAAAACCAAGTCCTGTAATGTTCAGTGAACCTTATTCCCAGGTATAGGACTGTGAAATTGTAATAATAGTCCATCACAAAATATTTAATTTTTTTTCAAACTGGAAATGAAAACATAAAAATACGACCCAGATCTCACTAAAAACTTGCATTTTGGTATGAAGTAAAGTAAACTTTATTCCTTTATTCCTGCTAGACTAAAAACTGCATATATTGTTTGATTTGCAACACATTTTAGTACCCCAAATTACATTATAGTATGTGGTAAGCCCCAAAATATTCGAGTGGTTGAGCCTAGTTTAAATTCTAGAACTTGAGTATTGAGTCAAAGAATTACGAAATACAAGAATAAATAAGTTTAAATCAGTAATATGCTTTCTAATACACTAATTGGAAGGTAATAGATTATATTAGAAGGTTTTCTGATACTAATTATAGGATACAGAATACCTTGGGATGTATTGGTAGATCTCTAGGTAATTTAGAGTGGATTGGCAAGGGTTTCCAATTCCCCATTGTTTGACAATAATAACAACATCAAGTCTCACCCCTTCCCCAAATAGGTTACTGAAACTATTTTGTAGGAAAATAAAGTGGATTTATAATGTGTAACTATTACTCTGACCTTAATTCTGGTAGTGAAAATACCCAGAGGTTTCCTGTTTTGGATTAATGCCAATTGTTTTTGAACCCTGTAGAGTTCAGATTTTTTTTAAAAAGTTGATCTCCAAGACTGAAATTCGTCTACTCTTACACCAGAATAAATCGAAGCTATACCAAATGAATTTTTGTAGTTCATCCTAAGAAAAAAGTACAGAATAGTTATGTTTCAGATGTTATAGTCCATTCTGTTCTATGACTGTCATTAAGTGTTGTACCTTATGATTCTTGATAAATGTATCTTTTCTTTTATGTACACTGAGTGTATATGCACCAAGACAAATTCCTTGTGTGTCCAATCATACTTGGCCAATAAAAAATTCTATTCTATTCTATTCTATTCTATTCTATTCTATTCTATTCTATTCTATTCTATTCTATTCTATTCTATTCTATTCTATTCTAATGAAAGGAGCCTCTGGCCATAGAATGGAACATGACAGAACTTTTGGCTTTTGCCTGTGTAGAGAAAACATCTCCATGCTGGAGTTCTCCTCAAAATATTGACCAAGCAAACATCACAATAGAATTTCTGTATAATTTCTAGTATAGTTAATGCACAATACATTTTTGCTCTGGCTATCAAATATGTAATAGAAAACATAGTTTATTGTGCTATGTAATACTGGCAGTTTTCACTAGCTACCTTCTCAGTAGCTATCTTTTCACTGGGCTATCAACTTCAGTTAGTTGTGAATCCCAATATCTTTGAAATCAATCACTATTATGCTTTCTGATTTAATTGATTTCTAAAATTAATCTCATTTGCAGATTTTCTGTCGGGATAATTTTTATATGTTCAAAGCATCTACTTTGAAGCAGTTACTGTTTTGAAATATTACATTAAAGAGATTTTGCATGTAGAATTGGAGATAGGTAATTCCTATTCTCATTAATTGAAATGAAATGAAATGATTTTTTTCATGTGAATTGAAATAATTGACAACTCTAACAGGAGTGATCTGTCAATTAATCAAAGCTTAATCTCAAAAACATAATTGGGACTAGTTTCCTTTTTCCTTGATACTGTGATATAAACCATTTTGATTCCTAGGCTTCCATTCTAAGAGTAAACTTTGGGATCTGCACTAATGATAGCATGTGTTATATAGCCACTGTTATGAAACCAAATAATTGTAGCGCTAAAAAATATGCTTATTTCACTCTGGAAGACAACTGTCCTGTCATTTATTATATTTAAGAGAGCCAGTTTGGTCTAGTGGTTAAGGTATTGTTTAGTAGCAGGGAAACTTGAATTCTAATCCTGCTTTAGGCATGGGAACCAACTGCATAACTTTGGGGCAGTTGCTCTCTCAACCTTAAGCAAAAGACAGTACCAAACCTTTTTTCAAAAATGTTGCCTAGAAAACTGCATTTTGTTCATGCAGTCTCTTGGAATCAAGACTCTCAAGAGGGGGAGGGGGAAACTTTGGCAAACATTGATCTGTATGTCTTCTATTTAAAAAAAAAAATCCTGCAGTGTTTTTATTCTGTGTCAAACAATAAAACTCCAATAATACAATGTTTTTCAAAAATGATGAAACTTTTCCTCATAACATTTGTAATGTTGAAAACCCGACAACATTTTTCTGTTTTCCTCTCGCAGTTTCTTTAATAGAGATGGAAAAGATTCTCAGTATTTGATTTCTATACATAGCATCTTGAATTGCCATATTACAATACTGTGTGCGTTCCTTTCAAAATGGCATTCTATCCTTTAAAAAAAGCATTCTTCTAGCTGATCATTCCAAAATTGTTTTGCCATTTTTACATATTTTGGGTGACTGCTATGTCAGGAATATTAATCTGTTCAGATCAGTTTCTCTGAAAAATGAGGAAAGATATTATAAATACTACTTTATTTTGGAAACTAGGGTTTTTCCTATAATTACTCTGTAATGGTATGGGTTATTATGGCTGTAGAAAAAAAAATTCTGTGCTGAATTTTGAAATACATCTGTGAAAATAAACATTTAAATGCTGAAGATTGTCTGATTCAATTTAAGGACTAGGAGACAAATTCTTTGGATAACTGTTTCTGGCATTTTGTCTCTTATCTATAGGATATACAATTCAGAAAGCCTTGGTTCCTTCATCCTGGACTGAAAGGCTGTAAACAGTGTGAGAGTCAACACACTACAGATAGGATTGCCAAGAGAACAAGGTTATAGATGTGAACCAAGATACCCATAAATATAGGTTGGAAAAAGTTGATTGAAGAGAGCTACCGTGTTTCCCCGAAAATAAGACCCTGCCTTATATTTTTTTGAACCCTGAAATAAGCGCTTGGCCTTATTGCCATGCGCTCAAAAGCCCGATTGGGCTTATTATCAGGGGATGTCTTATTTTGGGGGGAACAGGGTAGCTATCTTATATCCCAGTCAGTCTACTGATATTTACCATAGCAGCTTACAAGCTTAGTAAATTGCTGACCTGTTCTATTTGTTACAGTGCTGCCTCTGCTGCACACTGCTAAACTGTTCTTCTGCAGCTTTCAGTCTAGTAAGAATGAGATGACATGAGCAGTTGAGTCCTTTCTGACCTTTGAAAGCTGCTGATTCTGGCCTAGATCTTCAATCAAAACAGCTCTTTGTTCATAGACTACTACTCTGCTAAGCCACCTGTCTGCTTCCGGATGCCCAGGTTTAGCATATATGAAGTGGGAGGGGAGTGGGGGGGGAGGATGATATTAGAAAGTGAAAAGAGAAGCAAACATCGTAAATAAGAAAAAGCTGAAATTAAAAGTGCCATGGTTGGTTTTTATTTTCTAATAACATTTTCTATTCTTAGTGGCATGTCGAATACAAAATTCCCAGCTGGAAATATTTAGAATTCTTTGTACATAAAATTATAAGTTACCTGGTACTGCAGAGAGAGAGGGAGAGACTGAAAGGCAGAGGGGGAAGGAGGGAGGGAGAGAGAAATACGTAGCATGAGTTAGCATTCATATATACTTCTAAAAAAGCTGATCAGTAAATCAGATTGTGATTTTAGTCATAATTAGTTGTGTTTATTTTGCTTTCAAGATGTTAGGATCAGAATGTCTTCTCAAGCAGTCTTACAATTTAATATCAGGAATAGTAATTTAGTATGTAACTTAGAATTCATTTAAGCTGTCATTGGTTTATCTTTCTACTTTTATTATATTTATGTTTTTATATTCTGGAGGCTTATGGCAATCCATATGAAAGTGTCCCCTCAGCTTATCCTTTTAGCAGCCCTGTGTGTTATATTAGGTTGAGAGATGGCAACTGGCCTCAAATTATCCAAGTAAGCCTATTATCCTACATCGTCTGACTTTTGGTTGCTGGCTTTTGGGGTTTTATGCTTTGTTTTATTTGGTTCTTATCACAGCAGGTGGCAGTATCTAGGTGATCTTGGCTGATCATTTAAAAAACAAAACAGACCTAGAGTAAATATAGTTGGTACTTGGATGCTATCGACACAAGGGTTATAGGCTAACCTGAAAAATGCAATGGCAAACTTTGATAGCCTTGTCAAGAAAACTTGAATGTTGCAAGAAAACTACTTTGATGTGTCATCACCAGGAATTGAGTCTGACTAAAGAGACTCTTTACCTCCACCTTAATACAGTTCCTAGCTTGATTTTGCATATTATATATAGTAGATTAGTAGCTTTTGAAGTCCTGAGTTTCTTTAATAGTACTACTGAAACTACCAGTTATAAAAAATAATATTGGAATACATTATAAAGGGTACTCCACATTTAGGTGTGGAAATGTACATTTGTAATCAATCTGATTAATTGCTACGTTATTTTTGGCATATTTATTTATATCCTTTATTTATTTTTTTTACAAATAGATCAAAGCAGCGAACATATCCAACGCAGTATTCTCCTCCTATTTTCCCCACAACCCTGTGAGGTGAGTTGGGCTGAGAGCCTGACTGGCCCCAGGTCACCTCGTGTGGCTTTCATGGCTAAGGCACCCAACTCACACAACAGAGACTCCCTTAATCAATTTAACATGTTTTCCTGTCAGTAATTTTCTAACATGCTGTGTTGTAAAGATTTGTGCAGCAGCGTGGAAGATATGCAGGGTATTGTTATTTAATATTCTCCATTTTGTCTCCACAAGTGGAAACATATGAATTGCTCAGAAAGGACTGCATCTCAGTGTTCTAAACTACTACCTATCTTTCCTCATTTGAATGCCTCTTTTTCCTTTGGGAAAATCCTCTTTTGCTTGAAACAAAGAGGGCTGTGTCTGCTACCTTGGCTATCCGTTGGAAACTACTATTGCAGTAGTGATCCATCAGCAAATTTTGTTCCAAAACTATATTTTAGTCACTGCTATGCGATAAATATTTGTATGAATTATTTCCTTGTTTGAAATATTAGAGTTGACTATGAGAGCACAATGCGTTTAAAATAGCTCCTGTTACTAAATGAAGTTATATGGACAAGTTTTAATCTTTTAGAACATTGATATTAACAACATGGTTATAAGATGCCTATTGCTTTCAGGTAATAAAGATGGGTTACAGCAGTTGGTTGAACAACTTCATCCAGACAGTAGTAATGAATGGAACAACATCAAACTGCAAAGAGGTATCTAGTGAGAATTCCATAAAAAACAGTTCTGAATGTAGTGTAGTTATCTTCATTTAACTACTTAACTGAACACCCAGAGTTTATGTCTTAACCAATTGGAAAATTGTTTGAAATTTTTCCAGGTGCAGACAGCGGGCCAGCAATTCTGTTCTGGGCTATATTTAAAAAAGTAAATTATTTAATAAATTTTAAGCAGCAGAACTGACTGTTCTTAATGCCCCTTAAGTTCTCTTGATATGCTTCAAGATTTGGCATTTTTTTAAAAACTCAGGAAGACGAGCACACATATAAAAACCCTTTTGATCTTCTGGCTAACAGGACATTTTTGGCTTTTCAGCTAAGTTCTGAAAGAATATTTTACGCATATTAGTGCTACGGTCTTGGAGTTAGCTGTTTGCCTATTAGATCCTCTTCTCTTAAGTAGTAGTTGGAACCACAGCTAATGCTTTCCCCTTATAAAAATGTTAAAAGGGGGCAAGCATAATTGGGATATGGAAGGCTTTATAACCTATTATGTTTGATACATTAATTAAATTTAACCTTACTGATCCAGAGATAATTTTTTTAACTGAATACGATGCTGTATTTCTTAAGTATTTGCATCATTACAGCCAGATAAGATCTTAGCTAAAATTATGTGGGTATTCTTGCATTTTATGTTCCTAATGAGCAGAGTGGAACATAGAAACCACTATTTATTTTACAATTTGGAGGGCTAACTTTAAAAAATAGCATTATTCAGAATACTGAGTTAGATCTAGGTTTAGTTATAGCGAAGAATGGTAATGGCTAACTTGTCCATTTGATTTCAGTTGGGCCTATTCTGGACATGACTAAGCCCAAATCCAATCCATTAATTTAAAAATTATAATTATTGCAAAATATATATATTTATAAGTAGTATCTCCTATTCAGTGAGACTTTTTCTGCTTAGAAACCAATTTTTTCTATTCTGCATTTTTCTGGCAGATGTGTCAGTTTCATTCCTGCTGAGGCAGTCAGAACAGATGGTAAGCAATGTAGTAGTTCAGACAAATTAGGTGTGCTTGGTATGTCCTGTTCCATACATCTTTTAAGTTAGCAAATGTTTTCTAATAGGGAGAGCAATACAATGAATGTAAACTTTACAGCTCAATTGATTAAATAAGGCTTTTTAAAAAAAAAACTGGATAAAATAACTATATTTGAATGGGCATCTTCATTTAAAAAATAGTTCATTGCAGAGGCAGAAGTTTAAGGAAGATAAAAACTACATTTCCATAAGATCTAAGCATCACACTAAGACCAAAATTTTATCAATATTATGTGTTCAAATACCATGTTTCCCCGAAAATAAGACCCTGTCTTATATTTTTTTGAACCCTGAAATAAGCCTTATTGCCATGCGCTCAAAAGCCCAATTGGGCTTATTATCAGGGGATGTCTTATTTTGGGGGAAACAGGGTGCTAATTATAATTAATAGTGATGAAAGTAACTTTTGGTTTTCTGGAACTATAAATCCATCTTGCTCACAGTATTAGGATTGTCAAAAGATAGCATATAGATTCAAAGGAATGTAAATAAATGAGAACACATAAACAATAAAGGTATATAACATTCTCCAGAAATATCATGCAGGTGAGGTTTCATATTGATTAGAACTTGGGATAGATGGCCATCAGTTGAACCCTTAAGAGCAAAATCCTAATGCATTTTCCCCATTTATAGACATTTCTATAGGTGTTATAACTCTTTGACATCAGAACAGAAAGGTGATTTACTCAGGTGGATATTGTGAGGGGACTGGGGAAGACCTCAGAACTATAGGACTTCAACAAAGTTCGCCAAAAAGGGAAAAAGCAGGGTATCTTTCTATCCCCAGCAGCAGGACTATTCTTGGCTGCAACCCTAAACATACTTATTGGATTTTGAGTTCTGTTGAAGATCACATTTGACTAGAATCCCGACAGCTGCAGTGGAAGCCAGAGTTTGTCAGACTGTCAATCCTGAGACTTGGAGGGCAAAAGGTGCATGAGAATTTGACTTCCTCTGGCTGCTATGTGGTAGACAGAGAAATTAATTGTAGAGGACTAATGAAGGGAGGCCTTCCATGAGCCACTCACGTGATGAATCTTCATAATAAATCAGATTTTCTAATAGGCCACATTGATTTGCTGAGAAATCTCCAGTTCTGTCTGTTGGGATATAAATATTAGAGCAGAATAACGCAAATGAATCTATAGCTGGTAATTTACAAATTTTGATGTCTGAGCATTCTGCAGTTAAAATAGAATTACTAAGCCAAATAAATAAGTTTATTTTAACATAAAGTTAACAAATGTGTATCAGGTTAGAAAAACAGGCCAGAGGCGCTTCAACACTGAGATGCGTGGCACATAATTTAATTAAGAAAAATAAACGTACTCGTATTATATATTAGACTGCAATACTAAACACAGTCAAGAATGTATCATTGAACTCAGTAAGATTTTGTTTGAATATAATTATACCATGAATCAATGTTTTCATTTTTAATGTTAGATTCATTCTGGGAAAAATACGTGACTTTTCAACTTTTGTTGTTGTTGAACAGAGTTTGTGGATGCACTTAGATGTTTGCAATGAGCACTGTGGCTGGCATGCCCCAGTGTTTTGGATACCAATGCATAGAAATCCGTAGTAAACGAATTTATCAGAAACGAACGTCATGAGCATAGTGGTCCCGTTGGGGGTTGACACAGCAGAACCATCTTATTTGGAAATGGCTGCAGGCTCAGAGTAAGTATTGTAGCATTATAGCAACTTTGTTTTCCTGTTGTGTTACATTGTTAGCATGCAGTATTTGTTACTGAATTCAGTAGATTAGTTTTCTGCACAAAGTCAGTGTGCAGAAGGATTAATATTCCTTGATAAAATAGATAAATCAGAGTTTTTTTAAAAAAAATACCTTCTTAAAAGTTTCAGCTTGGTAAACGTGGTAATTTAAATATGCTAAGGTATAATTATGTGATGTTTAAGAATAGATTTTTTAAAATGTTAACACTTCAACTTTTAAAACAAGTTTGTTAATTATATTTTTCATGAAGAAATTTTATATTTTACGTCTGGGTTATTTGGGCTGTGCAGAATTAATATGTTCTAGTAGAAACTGGGAGAAGGTGAATTTCAGGTTGCTGGTACATCCAAAAGGATGACTTATAAGATCTTTTCATTGAGTTTCTGTTACAATAAATATGTAAAAATCAACTTCTGTGGGAACCTGTGGAACTACTCTTATGCTACCACTAGATGTCACTGATGGAAACTACTGGCATTTCAGATACTGTTAGCAACATATGGGATGACTCCTACGTCTCATATGTGATCACAGAAACAATAAGGATTATTGATGCTAATGTACCCTCTGCCTTGCAATCATTTTTTATACAGCTGTGTTGTGTTGTACAACATTGTCTGCGTTATTAAAATTCATACAGTGTTGCTAGTATGTGTGCTTCAGTGGCAGTTTGGTATGAGTGACATAAGCAACATTTTTTTTCCAGTTTCTTCAATCGGTTCCTTCAGAATGTTTCTCTGCATTGTATTGTATACATTTTCACAGTTGTTATATATTAACAGCAGCATTAATAAGCAAGAGAGAAATGCACGCAGGAGCCATTGAATGTGAAATTGTAATGTTTATCCACCTTTCTTGCTTTTCAGACCTGAATCTGTAGAAGCTAGCCCTGTGGTAGTTGAGAAGTCAAACAGTTATCCACACCAACTATATAATAACAGCTCTCATCATTCACACAGTTACATTGGTTTGCCTTATGCGGTATGTTCTTTTTTAAAAGCCTTTATTGTAGGTCCTTGTTAAGTTTCCAGACATTTAATTGTGTTTTGGCTAGTTCGTTTGGCTTGATATGAAAATAGCTCACTGACTTATCCCAATTCTCAACATCAGTATAAAAGAAACTGGTTTCAATGGTTCTTTACAATTTTTATCTCAAATTCTTCTATTACTTCTGTCATTGTTCTTTCTTAAAGCATTGCTTTTATTACTGTTTTTACTAAATTTTTCTTGAATAATAGAATTGGACTTATAAATAAACTTGAAGCTAAAATTACAGTAGTTATGCCCTTGGCTAGCCTGATCTTATAAACCTAGTCCTACAGCAATTAAAGCAGGAGCTCTGGCCAATAGAAAAAAAAGCCAGCTCTGCCTTATTTGACATTACACTTCCTTTGATTGTTATGCCCTTAAACAATCTGCACAAGTTACATTTTCCTTTAAAACGCAGCAAAGCTTTCCTACAGCAAAGTCTCCAGTTGCATGTAAAGGAAACAAGCAAGTTGGAGCACCGAGAGTAATAACATCCATTTAAGTCCATTTTAAACACGCATTACTGCTATGTCTTGTGCTCAAATAGAATTTGGCACAATTTTCTTGGCTGCTTTATCGTTACACAATCATCTGATCCTATCTCTATTTGCTTTAAAGATAGCCTCTTATAAAATTGTTGCTTGCAGTGATGAATTGATAATAGTAGGCCTTTTTTTTCTTCTCTAAGTAAATACTCCCCTAAACCAATTATTATAACTATGTAGAAAAGATGGAAATTTTAATCCTGCATTGAAGGATTTACCTTCTGCTTAAATGAAATTGGTTTTTATACTAAGAAAGAAGATGTGCTTTCTCTGATACTTTAACATTCGGCCTGAATAAGTATTTATGTGGTATAATAATTGAACAACCCTGGTTTGTATTTAGTCTTAACCAGCAGCATGCTTTGTGATACCTAACTATTTCCCTCGATGTAAATATTAATGATAATCAGATTTTGTTTATTCAGGACAGGCAAGAAATCAATATTATAAAACCTCTTATTAGTAATGTCAGAATGGATAAAGTAATATGCATTTACTTTTTAAAGGAAGCTAATTCGCTTCAGAGGTTTTAAACATATATATTTGTTTACATGATCGTGAGTGAGTTGAGTTGGTGGGAGAAATGTTGAAAAGGCCAGGTTTATAATTCTATGCATGAATTCCAAAAAAAAAAAAGAGTTCTTATGAAGAGATGGATGATTTTATGTAACCAATTTTTCAGGACCATAATTATGGCGCTCGTCCTCCTCCAACACCCCCAGCATCGCCTCCTCCTTCAGTTCTTATAAGCAAGAATGAAGTAGGCATATACACTGCTCCAAATTTTGATGAGACATCCAGTGCTACTACTATCAGCACATCTGAGGATGGAAGCTACGGCACTGATATAACTCGGTGCATTTGTGGATTCACCCATGATGATGGCTATATGATCTGTTGTGACAAATGCAGGTAAAATAGTTCATACGCGCAAGCTTTTTGAAATGTTTATACCCGGTATTATTACTACCAGCTCTGCCGGTCCTCTGGTTGCTCAGTGAGAATTTCCCTCCTTAACAAAATATGTAGGCTATTAAGCAAATGTGGGAATAATAGAAGCCACCACCATTTTGTCATTGTGTTGGCCACCCTTTTGCTCACAGGATGGATGGATGAGGGGACAGGCCATCAAGTCAGCAGAGACATTCTGTAAGTGGGGATTGTGCTGAGGATCATAGCTCAGAACTCACTGTTGACCCCACAGTAGAGCGAGCAGGAGGCACTGGGTGATAAGTAGATAGGAGCCCTGGCGGCTCAGTGGCTACAATGCAGTATTGCGGGCTTACTCTGCCCACTGCCGAGAGTTCGATCCTGACCGGTTTTAAGGCTGACTCAGCCTTCCATCTTCCAAAGTTGGTAAAATGAGGACCCAGATTGTTGGAGACAACAAGCTGACTCTGTAAACCGCTTAGAGAGTGCAGTTAAGCACTGTGAAGCGGTATATAAGTCTAAGCGCTATTGCTAAGGAACAAAGCTCTGTTTTATGGACTCCTGGTTATTAATGTCACTTGTATAATTCTGAAGGTGCTGTATGATTGACAGACATAGTCGAAGTTAAAAATCTCAGAGCATCGTAACGAGAAATCCTGAGGGCTATATAGCATTTACTGTATATTAGCAGCAACTTTCAACTTTTTTTTTTTGTTTTAAACACACATTAGTGAAACTTCAGGTGGCAAATGTGGGTTTTGTTGGAGAAACTGTTATCCAGAAAAGTATCTGTGCACACTTTTATCTCTTCGGTCGGAAAGTGACTTTCTGAATGATCATATTGTTAAAAATAAAGAATACGCAAGTGCATGAAAGAAAGAAAAAATGTTTGTACCTAAGCTTGGAATAAAATGATCCCATCAGAACATTCTGTCCAAGCAGTGGGAACTTGAAACAAGCTCATTGCTGTTATCTTTTGTCCTAAGGGACCATGCTGAGTGCTACCTTCTATCCCACCTGCAGAAGAATTAGCCAACATAAAACAAAGCAAAACATTTTAAAAATTACCAGAGCAAACAAAGGAAGCCACAGCTAAGAATGGCTTTTGCAGTCTGACCTGCTTTTACAAATAGCTGTAGAATAAATCTAAAAGGAAGCTGTAGCCATGTATTCACACGAATACAGCCCACAACCAACAGCAAAAATATACTTTTCTGGCAGTTGCCTTAATACTTCTTCCAAACAAACATTCCCGATGTACATATGTTGCTTTTGCCAACCTGCTTGTAGGTTAAACATATTAACAAAGCCATAAATTTTGCATTTGGCTATCTTCACATTTAAGAGTACAGCAACATCCTTTACAATTCACATGCAGACTATAAACTGCCTGAAAATAAAAGCCTCATCCTAGCCCTGTTCAATTAGCTTTGGCCGATGGCAGAGGGTTGAAACTTGTGGCTTCTGTTTAATCAGCTAATGCTTTCTTCAAGGCTTTGTGGCTTTAGAGGAATTACAGAAACAAAACAAGCCACGTGCAGGATATCCAAACACTCAGAACGGAGTAATGTAGCACTTGCTACGTTGTTTAGAAACTATTTGAAACAGCGATAATGGAACACTCCCTGCATTTTGCATATCATCATTTCAAGTGATAGCAGGCGTTAGGGAAATTAATTTTTTTTTTTTTTTTTGGTCACAAGGAAACTTGACTGAACTATCTAAACCTTGAAAAATATGAAAATAACGCAGTATTCTCTCCTTTTCTTTATTTTAAGCGTTTGGCAGCACATTGATTGCATGGGGATTGATAGGCAGCATATTCCTGACACATACCTTTGTGAGCGTTGCCAGCCTAGGTGAGTGGTACATAATTGGAAATATATTATTTGTGTCGGCATATGATTTGAAATATGGACAAAATATGAGCAGATGAAGACAAACCTCTCCATTATATTAATACATTTGAATATTATATTGAAGAGTACAATTTAGTTTAAAAGGTGGCACTCTTCATTCAGTAAAAGGGGTGTCCAAAATAGTCCTTTTTCATAATGATATTTGAATTAAAGAAGATTTGATATTTATTCTCTTTGAAACTTATCGTTTACCTTAAAATAATATTTTGTGATTGCTGTTCTCTGGATTAAGATTACTCATAGTTAACACTGGTTATTTTATCTGAGAAATAATCCACTTCTATGTACTGGGGAAAAACTGTGATCCTTTAAAGAAGGAGGTTTGTGTATGTCCTCACTTTCCAATGGCCAGTCAACCTTTGGAGGAATAAGATAGGATAAAACCAGTTGGAGCGCCTTATCAACAATTAACGGAAGAATGAGATAGTCAGCCTATAACAGAGCAATGCCAGAATGTGGCTCATGTAACCTTGATTTACTGAATATATTTCCTTTGGTTCTGTTCATACAATATTTGCAAGAATTTTTTTAAAAAAATACCCATAGTGTAATATAGGCTGTTATTGTGTTACAAGAAACAGAGCCAGTTTCAGGTGGTTTCTAGGCTTTGAATATTGTCAGAATACACGTTTTGCTTTAGGGCAGGGGTGTTAAACTCAAGGTCCGCAGGCCAGATCCCCCTGCTTACATCTGGCCCGTGGGGTTGCCTTGGAAACAGCGAAGGACCGGCCTGCACTGCCTCTGCCAGTGAAAACAGAGCCCGGGAGGACTGCACGCACCCCTCGCAAGCTCCATTTTCGCTGGCTGAGGGTTGCAGGAGGCTGTCCCAGCCAAAAACGGAGTTCGGGAGCCTGTTTTTGCTGGCAGAGCGCTAGGGCCACCACAGGCTCCCCAACAAAAGTGACGTTGCACTGGCCACAGCCACTCTGGCCACACCCACCCCAGCCCCTGAGATCAAACAAAACCCTGATATGGCCCTCAATGAAATCAAGTTTGACACCCCTGTTTTAAGGGATTTAGTCTGTATCTTTACGCATGAAGCTGGAATGCTAAAGTAACAGAGATTTAGATGTCACTGCATTGCTAAGTTCTTTGCTTTGAAATGGATGCTTTCTACCAAGTATAAAATTCCCAGAGTGGAGAGCTCCAGGTTAAAAATTTGATACATTTCCTCTGGTTCTGTTCACACAATATTTGCCAAAATTAAAAAACAACAACAATGTATTCAAACAGCAAAAAATGAATTAATTAGTATGGTGAGTGGATATAGCCATTTTTATTTTAATTGTTTATTATAATTTTATTTAGTACACGTATACCATTCATTAAAAAAAACCTTTGATGTTCCATCAAAATCTTAATATTTACTTAGTTTCTTTTTTCTCCTATTTTTAAAAGGAGCTTAGATAAGGAAAGAGCAGTGTTGCTCCAGCGTAGAAAAAGGGAAAATATGTCAGGTAGGTAAAAAAAATTTCATTAAATTCTAAAGTTTGTTCTTGATAAGTTACATTGATGCCAAGCACTCTGTTGCTGTTGACAATCTCCCCCCTCTCCCTTTTTTTTTTTTTTTGGTCTTGCATTTTTGCTAAAAAAAATAAACATCCTTTAATAGAGTAGAGATGGAACGTTTTTATTTGCTAATAAAAACCTGTTTGTATGCAAATAGCTCACCAGTTTTTATGCAAATAAATTAAGTATTTGTTTACAAAACAACTTTTGAATATTTTCCTTGCTAAAACAAATGCACATTGTTTAAATTAACAAAATCTTGTAAAATTACTTCCTGTATTTTTAATTATTAGTATTATGCTTATAATAAAAATAACTCAGCAATAACTTTTGAAAGAAGTTTGGGGGCTGTGCCAAGTCCTTATGTCTTGCTTCTCAGTTTTGCAAAAATTGGTTGTCCTACTGTAGATACGAAGATGCTGGAGTTTATTTATTTTGCAATATTTGTCAACTATTCCGATCATTGAACACTCGGCTACAACACAAAGGAATAAAATACAGAACAAAAGTAATGACAAAATACAGGAACCAGAAATCAGTCAGAGCCAAATAGAATAAAATGACATTAAGCGCCTTGTATAAACCAGGATGCATTTTCTTATATAATTTTGCCGCAAAATGAAGTATTAGGTTTATATACGGTTTATCCTGAAATGGGGAAATACCAAATCTGCTTATCTGGCAATATCCTGTCTTCAGGCTGCTATAACAGTTAGCATGCCATATTCTCTTAACTTTCTAGGTCAGATTTGGTTTATTTTGTTTGGGTTTTTTTTTCTCTGAAGATTGTGGTGTATTTAAATATGCTCGATGAATGTTGCTGCAATCTTTTCCTGCTTCAGGAAGAAAAGGTCTTGGTTCTTATAATGGATGCTGGGTGATAATTTTTTTTTTTTCAAAAGTGGAAGGTTTTTTTTAAGGATTATAAAATATATGATTGAATAAAAATATGTATTTCCAAACAGCCTTAAATTTGAGAAACTGATGAAGACATATAGGAGACATTTGCATACGCTAAAAAAGACCTTACTTCTTTGCTAATTGTTCTGTTTGATTTCTGCTGACAGTTCCTACAAGCAGTGAAGCCACGAATAATTAGAAGTTGATGGTGACCTTTTGTTATAAAGATCACCATGTGTGTGATAGCCTTTCCTGTTTTTAATTATTTTTTGCATGATGAGTTTACAGTGGCATTAGAGAGGCCTTTGGGAAAAAAACATAGATGACAGCCAATGTTTCAAATTTATTTGGAATCTAAAGGAATAAGTCTTAGCTTTAGGAAAAGTTGTTGAATAAGATTGAATAAGATTAGTTTCCTCATTAGTTGGAAGGCTTCATCTTTATTTTATTAGTGTGATTGAAACATATTTTCCTGTAGACATTTTTTTTCTAAGTTGTTAATACTTGGTCTAAAACCTTGCATCCTAATATTTGTTTTAAATACAAATATGAGAAGAGCAAGAAAGCCTTACATTTGGGTTAAAACTTACATAAGTATATGAATTTATAATTAAGATGTAATTTGATATAAAGTATGTTCAGTATATGGAAATCTTTCAGCTCTTTTGGAAAAATTGAAGCTTTATTGAATGTAAAGAAACCATAAATCTAAACAATGTTTTTTGTCACTGGGACCCATAAGCTAATGAATGTTAATATTACTAACTCCTTGTTTTCCTTTTTCATACATTTGGATAATTGCATATGCAATTAGTAGTTTAAACAATCAGTGACTTTAATTCATGGAATATTTTAGTACTGTGAGATCATTTCCTGTTTCATTTGTATTTTAAAGATGGGGACACCAGTGCAACAGAAAGTGGTGATGAAGTTCCTGTAGAATTATATACTGCTTTTCAGCATACACCAACTACAATTACACTAACTGCTACACGAGTTACAAAGGTCACAGATAAGAAAAGGAAAAAAAGTGGAGAGAAAGAGCAAACCATCACAAAATGTAAAAAAGTAAGCTAAAACCTAATGCTGATTTTTATTTATCAATTTTAAAACTGCCTATCACCTTCACGAAGTGTGTAAATGTTAACAAGAAGCTGAGAGAGCCCTGTGGCAGCCTACAAAGCAGAGGCCATGAGCTGGACTTCTCACTCCCTTTCCATACCAATTGGGACTGGCCTTGGGGGAAGGAGGTGAGCCAGCACAGAACTGTGTGCCACCTCACCCCACAACTCCTTAGGTCATCACAAAAGAATACACATGGTCAATGGTATTGGAAGGGCCACCATGGGGTCAAGAAGAGCAAGGATGGATGCACCACCTCCATCCTGCCACTGTTTTGGTTCCATACCTGGGCCTGAAACCTAACTGAAAGAGGTCCAGATGTTCCATTTCCTCTGGGGTTGCAACACTCCAGCTTCTGGATGAGGGAGATTGGATGGAAATTGTTTAGAACAGTGGAATCCAGCAATGGCTTCTTAAGGAAGAGATGGCACCAGCGCCTCTTTAAAAAGAGCCAGGAATACCTGCTCCAGCAAGGTTGATCTTCAGTTGCTCAGCACCTCTTAGGCACTGTAGTATCCACAATATAATCTCTGATATTTAGAAATAGAACATTAAAAGAGGCAGAGTAAATAAAAAGAAAGTTTGAAGGATCTCCTCCTCACTTGATTCCAAAAAGGGGTATTGGTAACAAGAACTGGTCAGTGTTGCAACCAGTTGATATAAAGGTGACAGAAATAGCACAGGGAGATGGTGGTCCTGAGATCGGGTGAAATTGGCAGAGGAAAATATTAGCCAGGAAATAATATTGCCTTATGAAGTTACGGCCTCTTACTAATTGCTATATATACCCCCACTATTTGGTGGAACTCACATTAGGCTTCCACACATAGAATAATTATATGCTAGTACCGGCAAAACATAAGGAGAATTTATCTGTGTTTTATAGTGCCACAGAAGGATTTTTGTCTCTCAAGCATGATGAATATATTCAGGCGAATCCTCCTTCAGAGAATATTTATTTTAAACTTGTATGCTGATATAACTTTTTTTTCCAGGCTTTCCGTGAAGGTTCTAGAAAATCTTCAAGAGTTAAGGTAAAACATTGTTTATGTTCTTGTTACTATTTATTTCACTATACTCTTTTGTTCATTGATCAACGGGTACCAGACCAAGCTATGTTTTATACTGTTTAAAATCTTTAAATCTTCATATTTCTAAAACTAATGCCTAAGGGGGCCAATAGCATCAAATGTTCATGAAACATTAACACTATTAAAAATACATACGCTGTAAATGCTATGTAATGCAAAAAACCCACAGAGATGTATAAATATTATCTGTAATGCAATTAAGCTACTACAGTAACTTGAAGGGCAGTTAATAAACTAGTATTCACCAGCATGGATGCTTGCTAGATGTGTGGATTGCATACCCAATCTTCTCTACACTGGGCATGCTGCCTGGGGAATTTGAGGATTTGAAGTCCGCATATCTGCCAGATGCCAAATATAGGATAGCTGTAAGATGACAGCTTCATCTAGAGCATATACTTTCAAGGGCAGCTTTGTGTTCCTGAAGGTAGAACACTTGTAGAGATGGAATGAGGTAGATTGCTGAGAAAAGGATTTCCAGAGCCAAGGATTAAAAGGCCCATTCTAATTATGTGGGTTGATAAATGCCCTTTGAAATCCTCTCACAGTAGAGTTTATATAAACTCTGTATATTGTTTAAGGGGTCACAAAGAAATGTGTTGGGAGGGGAAAACAGACTACATTCAAACAACCAAATAGGAGATAACTAGCACTGAAGCTCACTTATTTAAGAGAGACTAGAACTACAACAAAAAAAATGTCCCCAAATCTTAATTAAAGAGCTGTGGGGGTGCGGTGGTTAGAATGCAGTATTGTAGGCTAACTCACTGCTCACTGCCAGGAGTTCGACCCTGACCAGCTCAAGGTTGACTCAGCCTTCCATCCTTCCAAGGTCAGTAAAATGAGGACCCAGATTGTTGAGAGCAATATGCTGATTCTGTAAACTGCTTAAAGAGAGCTATAAAGCATTATGAAGCGGTATATAAGTCTAAGTGCTATTGCTATCTAGGCCGTGCAGGCACAATGCTAGAATGCAGTAATAAATAAATAAATAAATAAATAAATAACTATTGAAAGCTAACTCTGCCCACAGCCAGGAGTTCGATCCTGACCGGCTCAAGGTTGACTCTACCTTCCATCCTTCCGAGTTTAGTAAAATGAAGAGCTAGATAGTTGAGGGCAATATGCTGACTCTGTAAACTGCTTAGAGACAGCTGTAAAGCACTATGAAGCGGTATATAAGTGCTCTCTAAGTGCTCTAACTCTCTACGTGCTATTGCTATTAATCTAATAGAAATGTCTGTATGTTGCAACTACAGAAACGCTGTCATTTGTGTACAATTGTACTGGACCATTAGCACTGATCAGCTGAATAGCGTAGTATCGACAGCCTTGCTTCCATAAGTTAAAGCAGTTGGGTTTCGTGGGATTAAGAACCTGTGAACAGGCAAACTGACAAAAACCTAGGAAAGTGAAGAGCATCTTAACTTTGAGGTTTTTATTTCAGTTAAAGATGAGGCGCAGGAGCAGAATTTGATTGAAACTCCAGGGGAAGGTATGGTGAAAAGAGACCATATTATTGAGCCCTTAATTTTGTAGAAAAATTGCTAAGTTTCAAACATCTTGTGCACGAATTAAGTAATTATGTTTTTCGCAGATGTTTTGAGTCAGCTGGCTCTGAAAACACCCTAACTTTATGTTTATATTTTCACATAGGGCTCGGCTCCAGAGATTGATCCTTCCGATATTTCAAACTTTGGGTGGGAAACTAAAATCAAGGCATGGATGGATCGATACGAAGAAGCAAACAACAATCAATACAGTGAAGGTGTTCAGAGAGAGGCCCAGCGAATAGTTTTGAGATTAGGAAATGGAGATGAAAAAAAAGACATGGTTACCAGCAACTCAATCTTCAAACCTCCAGTAGAGGTATATGAATGCATATTGAAGGAACCTTTAATGTAACATGGTATTAAAATTTTGCATTTCTTTATACAAAAACATATAGTATTGAAGGTGTGGCTTCCCCCTTCCTTATGAACAGCCATTTATTTATTTATTTGTCATGTATTTATTTACTTTCTAAAATAGCCAGCTATTGGTGGGAAATGGTGTCCAGTCATGACTTTCAATTATGACAATAAATACTTTACTATTTAAACCCAAATTGTCGGGGGCAATATGTTGACTCTGTAAACCGCTTAGAGAGGGCTGTAAAGCACTGTAAAGCGGTATATAAGTCTAAGTGCTATTGCTATTTATTTATAGAGTACAATACATAGCAACATTACAAATTGATGTTTTAAGGTATACGAACATTAATGAAGTGTTCGTGGTTTTAAGGAAGATTAAATTCTAATTATCTACATAACTATTACAAGCTACAAAATTAAATAGCCATCCTTATCTAACTTGGAAGTAGAAAAATATTGATTAAAATGGAGAATTAAAGCATTCAGACACTATCAGTAGCTGACACCATTCTGTGTCATGCAGAAGTTGTTGGAGAAGGAATTGTGTGAGTCTGGTTAGCCTGTGACTCATTGTCAGCTTTGGGGCATCTCATTCATAAATGTTTTCCCTTAATATTAAGAACAGTTCAACCTAACTAGGAGAAAATAGATGTTTCTTTGATATAAAAGAAAGAATTGGCAAGAAATGTTTTAAGATTTTTTGTTACAAAATAAAGCTTGCACTGTCTTCATTTCCATTATAAATCCCAGTGAAGCTCTCAGTCTGTATTCTGATGTGTTTATCTCTGCCAAAGGCATTTCAATCATATATTTGATGATTAATATTGATAATTAAAATAAGGATAAGGGGATGGAAGAAAACGGTTTGCATGTATGCTATTACATGTGTCCATGTACTTGAAAACACATCTTGTTATTTATTGGATAATTTATGGATTCAAAATTCAAAAGTATCTGTGACCATCTCAATTTCAGTGAGACAAATAGCATTTCAGGCACCCTAGGCTGATCATTAGCATTCCTGATCTGTCAGCTGTTAATCAAGAAATCAATATATATAAATATGGAAAATGATATTTTTATAAATGGAGCATTTGTTTCTTACATTTTATTTATTTATTTATTAGATTTAGAGATTGTGTTCTTCTGGACACTGGATAGCTCATGGTATAAACCATGAATATGAAAAACATATGCATAGTCTTAAATTTAAAAAATTGAGACCAAAAGTGAGCAATACTGTGTTTAATTAAAGGATTCCTCAAAACCCTTTTACTGCTGTATTCATTTTGCAGCCATTTCAATTTCATATTGTTTTAAACACCATTGATCAAAACAAAGATTTGATTTTCCAATCTCTCCCACTGGTAGAACTGATTATAATAATTGAAAGCTATAAGCTTATTTTTCAGTGGTGCAATAGTTATAAAATATGGACAATGAACCCATACTTAAGTATTGAAAAATAATGTTTACTTACAGATAGTAACAAAAGATATTTATAAAACATTTTAAACAAAGTTTTGTTGGCCCAAAAGTTACTATGTAGATTTTGAACTTGGGACAAACATTTGCATTCTAAAGGTTTTGCTGAATTGTTTCAGATCAGCCATGTTTTAGCAGAATCAAACCCAAACCTGAATCGCTTAGGTTGTTCCAGGTTTTGACAAAATCTAGAGAGAGCAAAGAGGGGAAAAGTGGTCTCCATTGCCCAAACTGTCTGTCCAGAGCATCTAACATAGCACATCCCACTGGCCTACTAAATCCTTGATCTTCTGAATCTCTGATCCTCCTCCTTTCAGTTACCACTACCGCTCATGTCCCAGCACATCCTGGCAGCTTTTCTTACCTAGTCCCTTGATTTTCCCAGCCTTTTTTCTCTTCCTATCAGGCACAGACACAGTGGGGTCCCAACCCTCTACCTGTGCTACCAAACCTCCGAGTATCTTTTTCTCAAGCCTTCTTCCTAACCACTTCTATCTGGAATAGAACATGCACCATTTTTTTTTTCCTGTCCGTGGAACAAATCAGCCCAAATGGGCATGTTTTGGTTCAGACACAACTTTTCTAAAACCAGCTGTTGCGCACAGAATATTTTGCACGTCCCAATTATTGGCTCTGGTAGTGTATGCAGGCCTCTGTTTCCACAAAACAATAGACTCAGTGTAACCGAAAAATTGCAATGACAGAAATTTTGTCTCCTTTTGGAATGCATGTTGCTTCCTCTTGTGGTGTTATAATTTCTGAGAGGATAATCACTGGCCAAAATTGCCACTGGCTTAGAAGGACTATCAAACTGTTTTGTTCAGAGTAGAAGCAACACATAGGAGGGTTCTTACATATATATATATATAAGAATATAGCAACAGATATATATATATATCTGTTGCTTTTCTGAATGCTTGTTCTCCTTATTTCGCAGTGGCAAATTTCAGGGATAATCAAAATTGTGATATGTAACGCATTTTAAGAGAGTTGATGTAAATATAAACGGATATCCCCTTAGCCCTGGAAGACCTCATCATTTGGATAGAAACAATGGTACTTTCAACACAAACAATCAATCCACTGGAACTAATCTGTATTGACATAGCATATTGGAATGGGTACAGCACTTAATGTTTTGTCCTGTTCGTTGTATGCGATTGGCTATAAATGGCTAGGGAGGTGCTGTTTGATTTGCATACACTTTTAAAGTACCACACTGATCTACCTTCAAATATATCCTGCAGTATTTCCCCCACCCCCACCCCCCAATGCCAAGTAAATGCTCCTTGACAGTTAATTATGAGAAAATAAAAGAGTGCAAAATTATGCCATCAAAACTACGTGTCCTGCAATCTATGGAAGGGATCTGCAAGCTATTTGATAAATTTAATGTCGGTAGAAAGAATAAAAGGAACTAAACAATAAAAGGAAAAGTTACATTCTCAGCTCTTGTAATAAGAAGCATCTTTGCTTCTTTCTCTCTAGCATCAGCATGGCGCACGTGACGCACTCCTTGGAGGAATGTCCCTGCTTGCAGAGACCTTCGCCTAGATATAGGCCAATTCTCTTTTGATCAGAAGTGACACAATTACAAGAGGTGTGAGTTCCTTAGTTGTTGTGTCAGAGTACAGTAAGACTTTTTCTTAGAAAGGCATATTCCCACCCTAAGGCTATCCAAATGCAGAAGAAATTCCCTTTTACCTAAGAATCCGCATGTTTGGCATTTTTTGTTGAAATGTATCTTATTTGGCACCTGTCCTTTTGCTCTGGTTAGCAAATGTAAGAGACTGCATATTTCATGTGTTTTCATTCCTTCTGCCACCTCAATTCTGGCCTTTTTAATAAGATGATGTGAAGCATCTGTAAGGGAAGAGCTCCCCCACCCCCCCAACCTGTTTTGAAAAGTTTGTCTTGATTTTCAGTTTTATAGAATTTATACATGCATTCAAGTTGTTGTCCTTTCCAATATGTAAAATTAAGATGTCTGTGTAACTATGATAATCAAAGTCCTTCCAGGAATAAAACCAATTAGCTTTTTAAACAAGAAAACACATTTAAAATTACCAAGCTGTTCTATAAAAGGGTACATTATATCTGTATCAGTGTGCCAGTTAATAAGATTCTTAAATTTTTCTTTTCTCCTTTTAGAGCTATATTCAAAAAAATAAGAAAATTTTAAAAGCTGCCAAAGACTTGCCTCCAGATGCACTTATTATTGAATATCGTGGAAAATTCATGCTGAGGGAACAATTTGAAGCTAATGGATATTTCTTTAAGAGGTACTTTTCTCTAAACCTTCTTTAGTTACTCTCTTTCACCTTCTGTACTTATTTTCTCTCTCCCTTACTCCCCTCCCTCCCCCTGTCTCTCTTAAACATATTACAATTGTCAAGCAAATTAAATATTTTTTTTCACCTGGTCTTTGCCTTGCAAAGCTCAGTCAGCTTTTCATTTGAAAATTCAGTAGCTATTGTCATTCACTTTGGTAATAATTAGACAGTGTTGTTCCTTCTCATTTCTACTTTATATATTCAGTTTTATCTCCTCCAGCCTTTGTCACTCGTCTCAATATTTTTATCACTATGCCTCAGTCTAGTACCATCATTTGAAGTTGCTTGTTTTGACTTGACATTTTTGCAAATGAAAAGTAAAAGCTGCATCTAGATAGTTACTAGGTTAGCAAACGTTAAAATTAAACCTTATGCTTATGAAAGAACTAGGCAACTTCAAAGAATAGACATTACAGCAGATGTTATACACTGCCTGAATACATCTCAATACCTCCTTGCTAGATTAAATTAATTAGCAATGATAATCACAAGGATTGACATGGTCAGTATTATAATTCAGACACACAAATTTAGCATATGACTGTGTATTTTCTTCTAGACACTTGCATTTGTCTGACATCTTAATGGGTTTTGGGGTTTTTTTTATTTCTCTCTGTTTCTTTGTCAAGAAAAAAAAATATTTTCATTCTCACTAAGCATGCCGAACGTATAAACAGTATTCGTTCTCAGTTTAAGTTTATATTTTGGTTTTATTAAGAAATGTCTTAATGGAATGATTGGAAGCTAAGCAGGAAAGCAGAAATACAAAATCTTCACTTTGATTTAAAAAAAAAAAACAACAACCCATCCATCTGTAGATACCGAATCTCCCTCCCTCCAACATTCTTAAAATATTTTACTTACAGCATTTATATATACTGATTTCACAAGGATTCCTGGCACCTGAAAAAAATGGAAGCATAAAACGATAACAGAAGCACAAAACCTTAAACTCGCTTCATAAGCCAGCATCTAAACGTGCGACTCTCTCATTTATTAAAAGCTCTGAGGAACTGCTTGGCTTCATTGCCTTTCAGAAAATAGGCTAAGAAAATAGGCTAAGATGCCCGTCTTCTGCCCAGATCAAAATAGCCCTAGAATGCCCAGGAAAGTCATCAGTGAATCTGATCTAAAATATTAAAAATAATATCTTAAGTCTCCATAATGGAAGCTGAAGTGCAGGTAAAGCAGGGTCGTGCCAATTTTCTTGATGCTGATATGAGTCGAAACGATTACTCACAATACTGCTTTTTAAGTTTACTATCTTATGAAGCCTCAGGACGTAGAAGCCATTCGACTTTTTAAAAATTGAATTTAAAAAAAAAAAAAAAAGCCCTTGATCCCCCCAAAAAGAAGAGACAAATAACTTGTCAAGACGTCTGTATGTATGCCTCCCAAAGTTATCAGGAATTAAATTCAGCTTTTACAGTATAAAACTATCATGAAGCCGATTAAAAGCCACTTTCCAAGTCACGTTGTAAATGTGCTAAAGAAGAGACATTGATCCCAAGCGATCTTCCGCCTGTAATTCTCCTCGTCACAGATTGTAATCTTGGAAGATGACAAGAGAAAATGCAAGCACGATGGGTAGAAGTCTTTTTAATTTTCTGGACCGTACAGGTAGTCCTCAACTTACAACCACAGTTGAGCCCAAAATTTATGTTGCTAAGTGAGAAATTTGTTAAGTGCATTTTGCCCCATTTTTTGAGTTTCCCCACCAAATTTGTTAAGTGACTCACTGCAGTTCTCAAGTTAAGAACAAGGTTGTTAAGTGAATCTGGCTTCCCCATTGACTTTTCTTGTCAGAAGGTCGCAAAAGGAGATCACATGACCCCCGGGACACTGCAACGGTCATAAATAAGAGTCAGTTGCCAAGCTTCTAAATTTTGATCACATGACCATGGGGAGCTGCAAAGGTCAGAAGTGTCAAAAATGGTCATGTCACTTTTTCAGTGCCGTTCACTAAATGAACTGTTGTAAGTCGAGGACTGCCTGCGCTCTTAACAACTGCATAATCATTTTAATAACTGCTTGGCTGTTAATAAACTGGAGTGAGTTATTTCAGCATGCCAGAAAAATCCCACTTTGATCATAGCTCTGAACTAATAAATAAAAAGTTGCAGTGAAGCTCCAGCCCCAAAGTTTCAACAGCTTATATGACATTGCGACATATTTTCTCCATGGTACTAGGTTTTCTACACATTTGAAAAAGTACCTTTTAGCTGTACTTTAAAATATTTTTCCTGTGACAGAATGTTTATTGTTTTTTTAGGCCATACCCCTTTGTTCTGTTTTATTCTAAATTTCACGGGCTAGAAATGTGTGTGGATGCACGAACCTTTGGGAATGAAGCTCGGTTTATCAGACGTTCTTGTACACCTAATGCCGAGGTAGGCTTTTATTATGATAAATGTGACCTAATAAAGCTTTACTCAACAAACCAATCTTAATGTGACCCAGCTGTATGTAGCTGTTTTCCAGGAATTAAAATATTTTCCAGTTTTGAACATTTCAGGGAATGTAAGCTCAAGTTGCAGAACCTTATGTTTATTATAAAATGAGGCAAGAATGTGTATTGTGTAACTGGTATGGCTGCGCTGTAATTAGACCACTGAAGCTAGTACATTATTTTATTAACATTATAGAAGGGAAGGGAATATTATCCAGCCCCCAAATTCTAAAACCAAGGGTTAGGCTTAGATATGAATCTAATGCAGCAAAATTAAGAGTTTCGGGACTTTTTCAAGACTGCAGATGCAGTATTGGGTCATTCATGTTATCAGATGCAAGGAACTATTCTGAGCAGAGTGTATCTATACTTGTAAAGTGGTACATGCATAGGCATGCAGTAGAAGCCACCTTGAGGTCAGGCATATCATGACATTAAAATGTTCTTATCACATATATAATTCCTCATCCCTGGCAGATGCCCCTGGAAAAGGAAACAATCAGAAAGAATGAAATTGAGAATATGAGTACAGGGATACTTACGTATTGACAATCAGCATTCACGGATGAATATGAAAAGGACATTTTTGTATTAATGAGTTGATTGGCATATGCGGTGTGATAATAATTCCTAATATTTATTGGTGGTAAAAGGAAGGGAAGGGAGAGAGGGAGGGAGGGAGGGAAGGAAGGAAGGAAGGAAGGAAGGAAGGAAGGAAGGAAGGAAGGAAGGAAGGAAGGAAAAAGGCAGGGAGGGAAGAAATATTTTGGTTGTATTTCTTATGGAGAAAATAAGGGTAGAAAATGAAGTGAAAATACTTGGCCTTAAAAATCAGGATGTGAAATTTCAGGAAACATTTTACTCTAGTTAATCCCTTAAAATGGTGCTAGAAATTGTAACTGAAAAAACTATAAAAACTTGAGTTTGTTTGGATTCCTTAGTTAGGAATCTTTTTTACATTTGCCATTGGTACTGTATCTTAGATAACGTCCTAAATTCTTAAATAAAATTAACTTTCCATTTAACTGCATTTGTACGATATGAAAGTTGAAAGCCTGTATTAAAATTTGGACTAGTGTTTCAATAGAAATTCTAGAAATTAATAAATTCATTTGTGTTCTGCTTATGCAACCCTTCATGCAGGCAAAGAATTAGGATATAATAAGACCTATTTGTTATAGCAATTTGAGAACTCTTCCAAGATATGATGAACAAAAATATTGCACCATTTTCCCTTCTCTCACATGTGAACGTCTGAGATGCAAAAGCTTGTTTCAAATTAATGGCTGAAAAAAAGCACAGAAATGTGTAAAATACACAACGTTCATTTCCAAGAAATTGTTTATTCCCCGCCCCCACCCCGGTATTGTGTCTTCGTGTTCGTAACTGAAGGAAGGTTGACAAAGCCGCTGGGATTGGCTTGATTTTAAAAATTAATATTGTACTATTTTAAACCTGATAACTGGAGCACTCCATTTTATGAATATAAATCTTCATTAAATACTGATGCTAGCTAAATTGGTTTTTTAAATAACCAATTCCAAATGAAAAGTTGTGGCTCATGCATTCTTGACAGGCCCCAACTGAGAAGTTTCCTTCGCTGCTTGCTAGCCAACTGAAATTAATGGAATGTTTTGAACCATTGAACGTGGAACATAAGAGTTCTTTATAATGCTATGAGGTATATATATTATCAACAGACTATATTTATTTCATTAACGATATCAAATGATCTTATTACTACTGTTCTCACCTATTTTGGAACAGAAGATTTTACCAAAGCAATAAGAAGACAATAAAAGTCTTTATTTGGAACAAATCTATATTTTAAACACATAAAAATACTCTGTGTTTAAATACCGGCTTTTTTCCCATCTAGGTTAGACATGCCATCGAAGATGGAACTATTCACCTCTATATCTACTCCACCCAGGACATTCCAAAGGGAACAGAAATAACTATAGCCTTCGATTTTGATTATGGAAATTGGTAAGTAATGCTCAGCTTCAGAGATGCTGCTAATATTCCCGGGTGATATATTAATAATGTTTTTTCAGTTGTGTATTGTCATAATCTAGGAATTAAATGCAGACTCATAAAAGTAAGCGAAAAATGTCTAGTTGTATCATTAGGCTGCAATCTAGGCACCTGTATTAGATTTAGCAATAAAACTGAAATCTCCAGATGCTTTCTTCGACAGCTCACATATCATATCACAAAATGATGTGAACACCTGAGCATAGTAATGTTGGTAACATAAATCTAAAAACCTTTGGTCACTCGAGACATATTGATCTTTTTCCATCCTCATCTTTTTGGCCATACAGTGAAAGTTTTAACTGAATCTAAATTATTATTTAAAATACCAATTTGATTGTCTTTTAGTAATTATGAAAGTACTGGTGTAATGGTTGTAAGAAGCTAGACTAGGAACAGGGAAACCAAGATTCTGCCTTCAGGCACAGAAACCAGTTGGATGGGCCAATCAATCAACCCGTATTTGACCGGTGTGATAAATCATAGTCCACACCAATGGTGGGTTTCAAAATTTTTTACTACTGGTTCTGTGGGTATGGCATGGCTTGGTGGGCGTGGCAGGGTAAAATCTCCATTCCCTCCCCACTCCAGGGGAAGGTTACTGCAAAATCCCTATTTCCTCCCGATCAGCTGGGAGGCAAAGAATAGATGGGGGGCGGGTGGCCAGCCAGAGGTGGTATTTACCGGTTCTCCGAACTACTCAAAATTTCCGCTACTGGTTCTCCAGAACTGGTCAGAACCAGCTAAAACCCACCTCTGGTCCATACTCCCCAGTGAGTATCCAGTAGTGGATTGATTTGAGCTGATCATAACATTCATTAAAGTTGCTAATCTGTTTAATATAATGGTGTTCAGTTCTGAGTTGCTGCAAAAAGAGTTAGCTTTCCATTTGTGCGTTTCCTAGAAAATCTAATCATAGCCACAAAGCTTTTCTTAACGTTAATTTTCCATTTTTTTAAACAAGCAAATACAAAGTGGATTGTGCTTGCCTCAAAGAAAACCCAGAATGCCCAGTGTTGAAGCGTCCCTCTGAGCCTACCGAAAATATAAATACAGGATATGAAACCAGAAGGAAAAAGGGGAAAAAGGAGAAGGAAACTCAAAACCAGAACATCACGTTGGATTGTGAAGTAGCAGCAGGCAAAACAAAGTTTCCAGAAAACCGACAGAGAAAACTTTCTCCCCTTCGATTGTCAATCTCAAATAATCAGGTATTTTTTTCCGTTCTGTGGTTAATCTTCTCACCTAGAAAAACTTCAGCAAAAGCAGGGTGTTTTAAAAAAAAAATGTTCTTGTGTACCATATTTACAATATATGGCCACGCATTTCACAAAAATGGGACTTGGTGGGCTACAGAATGGGTTAAGAACTGTAGCTTTTTTGCTTGGTTCCTGAACCTACCAAAAAAATAGGTTCTGGTGCCTTTTTTAAAATAAAGGCACTAATTTAAATCCTTGCTGATTTCTTCAACCTTAATCAGCTATTCTTGTTGAATTCCATCAGTATACAACAAGGGTTCATTTTGAATACTTTTGCAGATCACTGATGTAAGGATATCATGCTGTGCCTTGAATTATCAGGATCATATAATGTATTCCAAATGAATACATTGGGAGGGGGGTGTTTAACTTTCAACTTTTATCCAAGACAAGAATTTACAGAGATGTAGAGATGATTTTAACGCAAGGGAGTTTTATAAATTTACCCACATAGTCCAGAATCTGCCTTAACATTTTAAATAATTTGACATGTACACAATCACCATACCAATTGGTGTTGGAATGAAGGCTGGGATTGAACCAGAATCTAGGGTTTAATAATAGTTTCCTGAAGGGTATTCGTCCTTTCAGAGGACGAAGCTGGTAGGAGGTCTAATCATTGATAAACAAGATTATACTGTATTTTACAATTTGTAGTCCTGAAAAGACCACTTTTGTGCATTTGCAATTAGAAACATCAGTCACTCAGTCGGGTTATTTGGCTTTTTTATTTTTTTTAAATGGTATTGATTCTTACCTTGCTGATTAGGAAAACAGGGGAGAACTTGTTGCAGCGTGCCTGATACGGTTAACAATACACACAGACGCCCACAACGCTCGCAGGCAATAAAAGCAGTGCTGCTTTGAGCAAAACAAAACTGGATATACTGGGAATTAATTCCTGCCTATGCACACAGCTCCTTCACCCATTTTCCTGGTGGATAAAATAAACCAGGAGTAAAAATCCTGGGGTCTTGTCTCCCTTGTTTGAGACTTGCAGCCCTAATTTGCTAGCTCAAGAACTCCAGCACCAGTAACTTGCAAAGCTTTGAGGTGGTTGAGCAGCTTCTAATGATGGGAGCCTACGGGCATCCTCCTCGGTTTATTCCTGACAGGTCAGCCACGGCTGCTGTTTGAAGGAGCCAGATTTGAAGGAACAGATCCAGACCCAGCCCTTTTGCATGGCGAGCCAGAATTCTAGTTCTAGCTTACATATGAGCATGGCCAGGGTCACGCTGAAATGCTATTTAGTTTGTATCAACTCTCTTTGAGGGTGCACCTCTGAATCTTCAAGGCCTTTCTGCCAGTTGCGCATGATACACAGAATGGGACAACCCACCAATGGGCAACTCCCTACAGGGCAACTCTCTGCGGGACCATTCAACCATTCAATTTTATTATTTAAAAGAATTTTGAAAAATATTTTAATTTTTTTTTTTTTTTTTGGTCATTCACATTTCATTCTGTCCCTCCTTCGGCATCCTTTCTTCAATGATTCTATTCCACTGTTTCTTTGATATTAGTTTAACTCTTGTCCCGCGGCGAGTTGGCTGCAGCGAGTTGTTGTAGACCACATGGTACAGCATGTGATTCCTACAAACAGTGATCTATAGCAACAGTGTATTCAGCTTACTCTTCTAGTAAAGACAGATCACATATTGAAAAAAATGCTCTTTTTCTCTTTTTTTTCTACAATGATGTAGTACGTGTTAAATGCCTCTCAGACATCCTCATGGTGTTTTGTGATTTAAAAAAAAAAACCTTATTCCTTCGAATTCATTGCTTTAACAAATGGGTATGTGTGTATACGCATACGGGCATCACTGCTGTGTATCACCCAAACCCACTAGAAACCAGACCAATGAACTTAAAATATTAAGCCAGTTACTGACTTAATTGGAAGGCAGGCAACTGGCTGTGGAGTTGTTGTTTTTTTAAAAGAAAATATAGGAAAGCACTTAGGATTCCTGCAAGTAAGCCCACAGCATCTCAGCAATCCTTTTTCATGTAAATGGCACTAATTGAATATGTTCTAAACAAGATAAAAATGAACACAAAAAGGAATAGAGTTTGCCTTCCCAGTTTTGGTAGTAATTTGTAATACAGATAAAGTACACAAGGATGAAAGTGAAACTATGCTGACAGGTGTACTATGCTTTGCTTTTGTTTTATTTTGGCAACTATAAATTTTAACATCAGTTGCTAGAAAACTGATGGATGATACATAACATTAATGTGTCATTATTAGCTCCTTAACTATATTCAATATGTGTACTCTTAAAAATTTTGATCGATATCTAAATCAGCTCTGAGGTTTTTCAGGGTAGGATAAATGATATGAATTATTAATGTTTAATACAACTAAAATAGCTATAAATATGATACCCTATTAAATGCCATTTGTGGGAAATACCTCATTAGATAATTTTGTACACGTATTAATACTAAACCTTGTAAATGTTTTATCTGGGAGAAAGTCCGTTGTACTTAGTGAGGTAGGAAAAATGCATAGGATTGCACTGTTAGTAAAACAACTGGAAAGCACATGAAGTTAGTTAACTAATACTTTAACAAAGTTTCGATGCACATCATTATCTTTCAAATTGTAAAATTAATCTAAACAAAATGAAATATTTTACACATTCAAGTTAAAATACTTGCTAAAATAATACATAGCTTGAGATGCTGAAGTTTTTAAAGTAAATCTTACTTCGCTGTTTTGGTATGCAAAGATATCAAAGATACTTTGGGAAGGTATCATTTATCTAGATCAGGGCTGTCAAACTTGCGGCCCGTGCGTCAGATGCATCATGCGCTGGCCACGCCCGGTTTAGCGAAAGGGGAAAAGTTGCAATATGTTGCGTGACGTTGCCGTGACGACGCGAATTTGACATCCCTGATCTAGGTTATTAATTGAGTGGGCTATTAAACGAGTTGCAGGTTCTGCATGTTAGATCCTCTCCTGCATTAGCTGTGACGTGAGATTTTTTTTTACAGTGCAATCCTATTCCTGTCTACTCAGAAGCAAGTCCTAATGATTTCAGTGGGACTTACTCCCAGGTAAGTGTGTATAGGATTGCAACGCTAGTGTCATAGAGTTCCCTAGGTTATACCAGCAGCAGTAGCGGCAGCAGTAGTAGAGCTTCTGTAAAAGCAGTCATTTCCATCTTTCAGGAGCCAGATTTTATTGATGATATAGAAGAAAAAACTCCTATTAGCAATGAAGTAGAAATGGAATCAGAGGAGCAGATTGCAGAAAGGAAAAGGAAGATGGTAAGTTGGGAAGCTAGTAGCCGCTTAAAGCTGTCACTAAAGATGAGTGACAGTTGCTCTTCCCATGCTAATCATTGCTGCCTCTCCTAGGTACTTAGCATTTGAGAATATTTGAAATCTGCTCCTTGATATGTGCTAATTCTATATAAACCTTCGTTTGTGTGTGTGTTTTTCTTTTGGTTCCGTAATTTCTGAAAAAAAGTTGTATATTTTCTCAAGGATTTATTTTTCTGAATTATTTCCTGTATCTGACGCACTGTCGTCCTCTGAAAATACTTTCTATATTTATATTTTTATTATTTTAACCTATCTTGGTTGGCCACAGTGATAAAGAGCCCCTGTTTTCAAAACTAGTTATGAATATATTTCTCTAACAAAAATAGAAAGCAAACATCGCTATAAAGACAGGAGTCCTTGAACATGATACACCAGATACTTGTCTTTTAATATGTTGAACAAACATGCTGAATATTGTTTTATTTAGTGAAATACAGAACTTTGAAGGTAGCCTGAACAACTTAGATTTTAACAAGAGTCATGTGTTTAGGAAGAACCGTGAAAACGAGAAAAAGAATATTTCAATAGCAATGGAGTAAAATTGAAGCAGTTTTTTAAGGGTCTTCATTTAAAGATTAAAACAAGCTTAAAATAATTTATTCCATGTGATAGCTACATGATTATTAATCTATTCTGTACTGATCTATAGACATACAAGTAGGAGATATTTTTAAATACTATTTTCATCTTCTTTCTTGGCCTCTGAGTGAGTCTACCGTGTTTCCCCGAAAATAAGACCCTGTCTTATATTTTTTTGAACCCTGAAATAAGCGCTTGGTCTTTTTGCCATGCGCTCAAAATCCCGATTGGGCTTATTATCAGGGGATGTCTTATTTTGGGGGAAAGAGAGTATTACAGAGCCTGGTGTGTATACCTCCTATTTTTCTTGGTTTACATTCTCTTCTCACAAAATTAATTAATCCTTAATTGTTATAACAGGTTTTTTCTTAAGCATAATACTTAGTGCTTTTCTGCTTAAAGATGTTCCTCCTATTTTAAACATTGAGTTTATAGCCAAACCCTTTACCCTCTTCAGCCTATTTTTTCAGGAAATAATGTTATCTATCATAGTGATCTTAAAATCTTGACCATTGCCCTTCAGTTTTAGTATCTGCTTTGGGATACTAGTAATCATCATTGCTTCCTCTTTCTGTTCAGTAGCTAAAGCATTTGCCTTGTTTTAACGGTTTTGTCTCCCTTTCTATTTAAAATTTGAATATATTCAATATTTCGTTACTGCAGGGCTGTCAAAGTCACGGCCCACGGGTTGGATGCGTCTCGCACTGCCCAGGCCCTATTTAGCATAGGGGGGGAAGTCGCGGTACGTCACGGGATTCCGCTGTGACGATGCGAGTTTGACACCCCTGCGCTACTGTGATTGATCCTCATTGCCCTCAGCTTTTCTATATGCACTAAATTATTTACCATTAAAAATCTATAGCTAACTCTCATAGTCTATTACTTTGTGGCTGTCTGGCCCTTATATCTTTTGTCTCTTGTCTGAAAGATCAGTTCTAGTTGCCCTCATCTGCCCTCATTTCTATTCTTTGTGCAGTTTTCCTCAAAGAAGAGAAACAAACATTGAAACATCATCTACTGGAGGTTTCTGTTTGTTTGTTTCCATCTCAAGTTATCCTAATCTGAAAACAGGAAAATATTCCTGTTTCCTCCACTGTTTAATACATTTAGTAAATAAATACAGGTAGTCTCGACTTATAGCAATTCATTTAGTGACTGTGCAAAGTTATAGCAACACTGAAAAAAGTGACTGATTAAAATAAAGTGTGTGACTGCAGCATCCTGATAGTCATATGATCAAAATTCAGAGGCTTGGCAACTGGCATGTGTTTAAGCCAGTTGCAGTAGTTCCCGGGGTCATATGATCCCGTTTTGCGACCACCTGACAAGCAGTGTCAATGGGGAAGCCCGATTCACTTAACAACCATGTTATTTACAGCAATGATTCACTACCATTGGGGCAAGAAAAGTCATAAAATGGGGCAAAACTTGCTTAACAACAGAAATTTAGGGCTCAGTTGTGGTCACAAGTTGAGGACTACCTGTATTTAACAAATGAGGCCCAAAACAGTTAATGGAATTCCATCTGCTTTGGGCTGCAAGATCATTTTGAAAAGTAAGTACAGAATCCTGCATGTGTATATAGGAGGAAAAAAAACATGCACATATATATATATATATATATATATATATATATATATATATATATATATTCATGTTTGGCTCTTATTCATATAGTAAATTAAGCTGGGCAGAAGAAGCTGTCACCAGCACAGTTCTCAATGGCATGAGAGTACAGATCAGTAAACTTCCATTTCGTATAATGGGCTGTAAGGCAAGTGCAGGAGAAAGATGGCTTGAAAAGAAATTTTAGATCTTCAGCTTTGAGTGTTTGATTCCGCTCACAATACATAATAATTATCTTTCATTGTTTATAGACACTGAGGACTGAGTAGGGCATAGCAAATGCACTTTCCCTCCATACTCTTATAATTGAAATGTAAAGATGACGAAATTTCTTCAGCAGAGATGAGAGAACTACTAAATTAAAGCATCAGGTCAAGTTTGGGGGGTAATTCTTTTGAACTTTGGCTTTTCTTCCCATAACGGCTGAGTTAAAGCCATCAAATAAAAGGCGCTACCTTGCACCTTTATTTACAAAGAATACATTGGCTTCTGCTATGCTTCTCCTGCTTTATTATAAGTAACTCTACTCATGCTCTTTCTCAGTTTGTTTATCTGCAAGGAGAAATCTTATGGCCATGGAAAGCAACCAACACACTGGATTTTTTTTTTCATATAGATCTAGTAACTTTTTCCCTCAGTGCTGCATCTTTTCCTTTCTCAAAAAATCTGCAATTCCTAGGCCAGATTTTATAAACTGGAAAAAAGTGATGGACCATAAACTAATTAGGAAAGATGGAAGAGAAACAGAAACTTCCGACAGCAGTAGCTGGAAAGACTTCCTCCTATCTGAAAGATCAACTTGCTCACCTTAGGAATCTTAGAAGATTTTGATGCCTGATATAGATAACAGCAGAACTATCAAAGCAGGCAGACGAAGAGTAAAAACAGAAGCCGTTCCTGTGCATGTGTATCTACAGTTGCTGGGGAAATTCAGAAGTGATGTCATAATCCTGTCAACCAATAGGAAGATATTTCCAAGGCTTCAGTTTTCAGCCAATTTTTAAAGTAGATTTTAATAAAAAGAATAGCTGAACAATTTCTAGCGTTGTAAAATATAAGAGAAATCCGTATTAACGGTAGAAGCGGAGTATGTATGGCCATTTGGGTAATACTGGCACTTGAATCAAATTAATATCTTAAGATTGCATTCAAGTATGTATGAAACAATACACATGCTAGAATCTTCGGGAAGCATTTTCGGATCTGTATATTCGGTGGCAACAGTAGTGGAAAACTTTATCTTACAGGTATTGGCCAAGAGATGTCAAAATGGAGGGCTAGAAGACTAGTTATGGCTGTCTACAGTGATGATGTATAGAAAACTTTGAACATACTGTTGCCATCAACAGTGATCCGAGTATTATTTCCAGAGGATATTTTTATTGTGTGTAACACCGAAAGGGCAAGTAATTGTCCAAAGTCAAGGTTGACTCAGCCTTCCATCCTTCCGAGGTGGGTAAAATGAGGACCCAGATTGTTGGGGGCAATATGCTGTTATTTCCAGAGGATATTTTTATTGTGTGTAAGACCGAAAGGGCAAGTAGTTGTCCAAAGTCAAGGTTGACTCAGCCTTCCATCCTTCCGAGGTGGGTAAAATGAGGACCCAGATTGTTGGGGGCAATATGCTATTTAGTATACTGTCTTTAGTGTAAGCCGCCCAAAGCCCTCGGAGAGTGGGCAGCATAGAAATATGACTAATAAAATAAATAAATAATGGGATTAAGTGTTATCTTTATAGGATCCTCTCTAAGCGGACCGTTGGTTGGGCTGCTGTCACGAACCCTGTGACAATGCCATACATGAAGTCAAACGTTTTAAAGTAGCCCGTTGAAGGCTGGGCTCACTCTGGAACTACAGTGGAGGCAGACTTATCTATTCTAGTCATAACTCCAGCTGTTCCAGCTGTCTGGATTATTGGCAACGGAGGGAATGGTGTTTGGTGAATACTTGCTGGCAATAAAGAAAAACAAGGCACAGTTCTGACTGGTTGCTGAGATAAAGAGCATTAAGGTACAGGTAGTCTTCAATTTATGACAAACAATTGAGTCCAAAAATTTCTGTTGCTAGTTGTTAAGTGAGTTTTGCTTCGTTTTCTGACTTTTCTTGCCACAGTTATTAAGTGAATCCCTGCAGTGGTTAAGTTAGTCACACAGTTGTTAAATGAATCTGGCTTTCCCAATTGACTTTGTCAGAAAGTCGCAAAAAGAGATCGTGTGATCTGGGACACTGCAACCGTCATAAATATGAGACAGTTGCCAAGCGTCTGAATTTTAATCCTGTGACCACAAGGGTTGCTGCCCGATCGTAAGTGTGAAAAACGGTGATGTCACTTTTTTCAGTGCTGTTGTAACGGTCACTAAACTAACTCTCGTAAGTTGAGGACTACATGTAATTTCTATAAGAGGTTGATAGGGCTTTAATTTCCATGGAAAGGAGTGTTGTTGGAAACTTAAAGACCTGGAGGTGCAGATCTCATGTGCTCCCATCAGTATAAAACCTCACAATTCTCTTGTTCAAGTTTCACTCATCACTCAACAATTTCTGTGTATGGTCCCTGGCCACAGTGAAATTGTTATTGTCACTCTCCCAGAGGCATGCCACCATCATGCCTCCTTAGCTGAAAAATCTCAGTAGCTCAGCACTAGCTTATTTAAAGTTTTCTCTTTATCTCTGGAAAAAATGAAGAATCAGAATAAGATTCATAAACTCAGGGATTTGGTGAGTTAATATGTGTGCTTGTGACATCTGTAATAAACACCATCACCTGAATGTAATGATTTGTCTGACGTGATGATCCTTAGAGGGCTAATTGTATACCTCAAATAAAGGAGATAATGTTTTTATATTCTAAGAAGTTTAAATCCTAGTCATTGTAAAAGCACTATCGAAAGTTGCTTAGATATTGATACATGCATAATCTGACCTCGTTTCTGATAGAGAAGATTAAGATGGGAGACAACATGTTTACTATTCATAGATTATAATATTTTATATAATGCAGTTGTGAAATACCAGTGCATTTAAAATAATATTTTAAATTATTTAGTTTATTAAAATTACTTTAAATCTAAAATTAAATAACTGTTCATTTAATTCTAATCCATACAGGGTCCCCATCATTTGAAACTTTTAATACGTTATTAGTAAATACCGTATACATGTGCACGTATATAGCAGGTTTCAAAATGTAAATGTCATATTACTATGGAAGAAAATGTGGATTCAGTAAAATTGATTTTATGAATGTGACCTGTCAAGAATACTTTGAATGACTTTTTTTTTTGTATTTTAAGTCATTTAATGTACGAGTTATTTAAGCATCAGTGTTATTACATTCTTCAGACCAGAGAAGAACGGAAGATGGAAGCCATCCTTCAAGCTTTTGCCAGGTTAGAAAAAAGAGAAAAAAGAAGAGAACAAGCTTTGGAAAGAATCAGTACAGCTAAAACAGAAATAAAATCAGAATGCAGGGATACCCAGATCATCAATGAGACGGAATTTGTTCAGGTATATGCCTATGTTTTATTACGTGATTATCTCCAGAAATTATCTTACCTGTTTTGATGCTTTTCACATAGAGTCAAGTAGTGTTATTTCTTCATTGCTCTGTTCCTATCCCACTCTTCTTGGGAAAATACATTTGGTGTCCCTGCTCTGCTAAGCAGCAATATAGTGAGATGGGCTGGGCTGAGACAGAGTGACCAACCCAAGTCACACAAGAGTCTCTGTGACTTCAGTGAAGGCCTGAGCCCCTGTCATCTGGTCATCAAACTGGTTGTTTCATTCTAGTTCACCAACTTTTGCAATGCTTAACGTTTGCTTAAGAAAGTGAATTTTGAGATTTGGAATTGTATGTGAATGCAGTCCTAGCGTTCATAATAATCAGTGGAAATAGTACCAAAAATAAAAAGAAAAATTCTGCCAAGGGACAGAAACGCTAAAATGATCCTAAATAAGATGTATGAGCAGTACTGCCAAATGTGTATTTTTATCCTTTGTGTATTTTTTCCCGATTTGGGAAAACGCGCAAAGTTTATTGAAGGTGTATAACTTTGGATTATGTGTAATGTTCAGGAACCAGCAAAAGAGGAAACTGCCACCAAACCAACCCCTGCCAAAGTCAACCGGACAAAACAGAGAAAAAGCTTTTCCCGGAATAGAACACATATCGGGCAGCAGCGACGAAGGCACAGAACTGTTAGCATGTGTTCGGATATCCAGCCATCCTCTCCTGACGTGGAAGTGATTTCACAGCACAACGAACCTGAAGCCACTGTGCTTTCCGCTGAGCCTGAACCAGAGGCACCCGTGGCTGAAATAGTTCCTGAACCTGAAGCCCCAGCACTTAATAAATGCCCCACTAAATACCCCAAAACAAAAAAGGTACGTGGGACTTACTTCATTGCTGCTCGGTCTGAGATGAGAAGGAAATATATATATATATTTTACATATATATTACAACCTATTCTAAAAATACGAGTTCCAGGAATATTAGTAAAAAAAGAAGCAGACATACTGCGAACTCCGGAACTTAAGATTTTAAAATTTTAAAAGAATTAAAATTTTATTTTACTAAGCTTTCGTCAGCCATCTGCTGACATCGTCGGAGTATTAAAGTACCATTACAGAGATCTCTGCCTTTATATGCCATTGATTAATGGGCATATAAACTGGAAGGCGTGTAATAGGCCCTTCCAGCCGTCTTCCACTTGTAATCAGCTGTGTTGTTTTTGCTGTCGTCATGCTGGATGATGGAGGCTTGGTTCCTGCTGTTTCCTCCCTCCTAGCTTGCTTATCAGTGGGGGATGATGTTAACCTGTCAGCTATTGCAATTTGCTGCCTTGTCTGCGAACTTGTGGTCAGCCAGTTTGTTTCTTAGTAATCCTATCTGTTTCAGTTTGAGACAGCCTTGCCAGGTTGCTCTGTGTGTCAACTTGCAAAGCTTTCAAGTTGCCATGAGCAGGAGGGAGGGAGAACTGAAGTGAATTCCATACATTCTTTCTGACCGCAATCAGAAGGAGGGTGTTAGGTTTCACAGCCAGCCAAAGTGGGTAATTGGAGAATGTGATTTATGACATGGCCAGAGAGGAGGGGAGAGACAGGGTCATAGGGGAACGTAAATCTACGTGGGATCAGTCCTAACTGCATCCGAGTATTGCCGGAATGTTGCTCCTAATAAATGACTATATTTCCTTTGAAGTTTGGATCATAGCTCATGAATTAATTAGGGCATCTTTCGGAAACTTGACACTGTGTTTGGTCAGGACTAACTGTGTCTTCACAGGCTGAGTCTGCATGCCCAGAGGTGGGGGGTGGGTGCCTTTGACTCCATGTGCTGAGAGGATGTGTGTAGCAGTTTCGGATATCCCCTGTACATATGGGAGTACCCTCCACGCAGCAGTTCCACTGGCACCTTCAGCAGGCTGCTGAACCTTAGGTGTAGCAAGTATCCGTTGAGCTTGCAGACCTGATAAAGATATGCCCGCTCCTTGGCTTTAGCTGCTGGTGTACTACAATGAGTGTCTATCCTACTGAACAGTGCCAAATCAATGCACAAATGGTAAGAATTAGGCAATGCCGAGTACAGTGTCGGGCGAGATTGACAGATGCTCACTTTGATACCCTTAACTATAGAATATCCCAAGTGGCACGGGAGACACACATATGAAAAATTAGCACTCTTTAAGACGAAAAACAGAAGCATTGCGGTCCCAGAGAACCCACCAGATGAAAAAAACATTGATACATAATCTATCCTTGAAAGTACTTACTGATGCACAGATCTGGATTCTACAGCGGGATGCTGGTTTCTATTTGGCTGATGCTAAAGCGATCGATTTTGTGGCGGCCCTTGAGATAACGATTCGCCAACTAGAAGCCACCGAAGAGGTAAAAAATTCCATTAGACAATGGCTGATAGGGCCTCTTACTAGCCATAGGCAGACAGTCACTTTATCAAAATAAAGGGCCTGGTGGCTCAGCAGACTGATAGCATTGTGCTTAACACCAGCTGTCTGCAATTACTGTAAGTTTGAATCTCACCAGGCTCAAGGTTGACTCAGCCTTCCATCCTTTCTAAGGTAGGTAAATTGAGGACCCAGTTTGTGGGGGCAATAAGCTGACTTTGTATAAATATACAAAAGTATGAAGGCTATTGCTTAACGCATTGTAAGCCGCCCTGAGTCTCTGGAGAAGGGTGGCATATAAATCAAATTTAAAAAAAAAATTGGAAAGGTCGGCCCTCCAGGAATTGAGAAAGGACAATTCCATTGTTATACGACCAGCAGACAAAGGTAGAGCGACAGTAGTCATGGACAGGACGGACTATAACAAGGTTTATGACCTCCTCAATGATAGCAGTGCCTACCACCCCCTTGGCAAAGATCCCATGACATCACTTAAGAACCAAATTAACAAGGCAGCCGATAAACTTAAAAGGCAAGGGAAAGTTGATGATGAAGATCTAAAAATGATTCGACCAAGAGACACAGCCATGGCACGATTTTATCAGTTACCAAAGATCCACAAGGCAGGGGTACCCCTGCGCCCCATTGTCTCCCTTTGTGGCACTCCTACATTCGGCTTAGCCAAATGGTTATATGAACAACTACGACATCTGGTTGAAGACGCCACTACCACAGTGAGGTCCTCCACTGACTTTTTACAAAGGTTGGACGGAGTGGAGTTGGGGAAGACGAAACCATGGTGTCATTTGATGTGTCTCTGTTTACGTCCATCCCCTAGGAGCTGGCAGCCCTAACTATAAGGGAATTATTAGTGGAGAGGGAGTCACACAGTCCCAAATCACCTAGCACAGACGACCTCCTCCACCTGCTGAATTTCTGCCTTCGGACCTATTTCACATTTGGCAGCAATCGGTACGAACAGATAAAGGGGAACGCCCATGGGATCTCCGATCTCGGAAGTGGTAGCAGAGGCGGTCTTCCAGAAATTGGAAAAAGAGGCTATGAAAAGTTACAAGGCCAGGTTTTGGGCACGTTATGTCGATGACACGTTTGTCATCATTAAATGGCGAGATAAGACCAGCTTTATAAGAACCCTCAATTCCATATATCCAGACATTCAATTTACGATGGAAGAAGAGACCAACAACACGCTGGCCTTTCTGGATGTGCTGGTCAACCGCAACCCAGACGGGAGTCTTGACACACGTGTGCATCGGAAAACCACGAACACGGACTGTATTTTACATAATGAGAGCCATCACCCCATGGCACATAAAATCAGTTGTATTCGGGCACCGTTCAGTAGGATAGACACTCATTGTAGAGTGTAGAGCCTTGATAGTACAGTGGTTTAGTGCACCCTGTCATTAACACAGCTGCCTGCAATTTCTGCTGGTTCGAATCTCTCCAAGGCTCAAGGTTGACTCAGCCTTCCATCCTTTCTAAGGTAGGTGAAATGAGGACCCAGTTTGTGGGGGCAAGAAGCTGACTTTGTATAAATATACAAAAGTATGAAGGCTATTGCTTAACGCATTGTAAGCCGCCCTGAGTCTCCGGAGAAGGGCGGCATATAAATCAATTTTTTTAAAAAAAAAAAAATTGTGGTACACCAGCAGCTAAAGCCAAGGAGCGGGCATATCTTTATCAGGTCTGCAAGCTCAACGGATACTCAGTGGACTTTATCCGAAGGTGTGCTACACCTAGGGTTCGGCAGCCTCCTGAAGGTGCCAGTGGAACTGCTGTGTGGAGGGTACTCCATATGTACAGTGGGTATCCGAAACTGCTGCATGCATCCTCTCGGCACATGGAGTCAAAGTGGCGCAAAAGCCGGACCAAACATTGAGAATGAGAGTGATGAGCCCAAAGGAAGCATTATCCAAGGAGGAGACATCTTCAATAGTTTACCGCATCAACTGTAGTAATTGTGAAAGCAATTACGTAGGGGAAACGGCCAAGCGGTTACAGACCAGGGTACACGAACACGAACTGGCTGTCCGACGCAAGGAACAGCGCTACCTGATCTGGACGCATATGAAGGAGCACAACCACACATTTGATTTTCAAGAAGCTGAGGTTGTTGCCCATGATAAGACTAAAGGAGGACACCTACTAAAAGAAGCCTGGTTCTCCAATAACAATTCCATCAACAGGCATATCGAACTGCCACCGGCCTACCAGGCTTTGAGACACCGGGAAAGACCCTGCAAGAGGAGCAGAGACGGCTTTCCATCATTGAGCAGAGACCAAAGGCACCCCGCCCCCCCCCCAACCTCTGGGCATGCAGACTCAGCCTGTGAAGGCACAGTTAGTCCTGACCAAACACAGAGCAACCCGGCAAGGCTGTCTCAAACTGCAACAGATAGGATTACTGAGAAATAAACTGGCTGACCACAAGGTCGCAGACAAGGCAGCAAATTGCAATAGCTGACAGGTTAACATCATCCCCCACTGATAAGCAAGCTAGGAGGGAGGAAACAGTAGGAATCAAGCCTCCATCATCCAGCATGACGACAGCAAAAACAACATAGCTGATTACAAGTGGGAGACGGCTGGAAGGACGTATTACACGCACAAGGGCTAAATAGATTAATGGCATATAAAGGCAGAGATCTCTGTAATGGGAGTTTAATGGTCTGATGATGTCAGCAGATGGCTAGCGTGTTGTCTGGGTGCAGTTAGTTTTAAGTAAAAGTACAACAACAATCATAATAGTAATCATAATAGACATATTAATCAGAAAGTAATAATATATTTAATTTATCCTCCTTGCAAAATTTTCAATACAAATTTTTTTTTAAATTATCTTTTTAATCTTTTTAGTTTCTAACCTCTGATCCTATTAGTTAGCCATTGGTAAAACAAGTCCGATGTTAAAGAGAATTCTGTTTCTTCCTTTTCTTTTAATTGTTAATCGATCCATCTCAGCACATTCTAATATTTTTTCTAATACTTTCCTCTGTCGGGATCTCTTCATTTTTTCATTGTTGTGCAAACACAATTCTTGCTGCCGTTAATACATCTAAAATTATGCATGTGTTCCCTTTATTATACTATTTTGGTAATATACCCAACAGAAACATTTCTGGTTTCAGATCTATTATTGCTTTATCATTTTTTCTATCCAAGTATTTATTTTTTTTGCTTTTGACCTTGAAATTTCTGTTCCTAAACGAGACCGTTAGTGAGTTTTGCCCCATTTTGTGATCTCCCTTGCCGCAATGAACCAAGGCAGTTGTTAAGTTAGTAACCCAGTTGTTTAAGTGAATCCGGCTTCCCCAAAGGTCTGAGAAGACCTTTGCTTGTCAGAAGGTTGCAAAAGGGGATCACGTGGCCCTGGGACTCTGCAACCGTCATAAGTATGAGGCAGTCACCAACTCTCTGGGTTTTGATCACGTTACCATATCATGTTACTCTCTCTCTCTCTCTCTCTCTCTCTCTCTCTCTCTCTCTCTCTCTCTCTTTTTTTTTTTTATGTTCACCGGAACGCCGAAGTAAGGGCTCTGTTCCTTTTTCTATTTTAGCACTTGGTGAGTGAGTGGTTAAGCGAGAAGAACGAGAAGCCGGGAAAGCCAGTGGAAAACCTCTCCGAGAAGCCTCTGCGCATAACCACCGACCCAGAGGTTTTGGCGACCCAGCTGAATTCTTTACCAGGCCTCACTTTCAGCCCGCATGTATATACGACTCCGAAGCACTATATCCGTTTTACATCGCCCTTCCTTTCTGAAAAACGGCGGAGAAAAGAACCGGTGGAAAGCATTCTGGGTTCCTGTAAGAAGGTAACATATCTGCTAGCCTAGAGTTTATCTAGAACGTTTTTTTAAAAAAAACCTACGATAAATCTGTTTTCTGGATTAGGAAGTGGCAAGGGATCCCCGATAAAATTGCTTTTCGGTAGCAGCAGCGAATCAGTTGTCATTCCACCCTTGGGCGAAGACCTCTGTTATTTTGTCAAGCTGGTTACATTTATTTTGCCCCCTATTTTTGAGCTACAGATTATTTATATTTTGTCTTAATAATGGCAGTAGCTTAAAAACAATGTTGGTATAAGGTGAGCTTTAAGTGTCCTTTTGTGCCATCGTCACCTTCACTGTTCCTGTTTTGCAGCGTTGGTTAAAGCAAGCTATGGAAGAAGAAAACTCGGTTGTTGGGTTTTTCATTTCCTCGCCCCACGAAAGATGCAGAAGTCCTACAGTCAATGGTGAAAGTAGAAGCCCCTTATTACTGACCGACAGCTGTTGTTTGACAGGTGACATTAGCGATGTATTTCACCCTTATCCCATGTTCAGGGCTGGTGTGGCTTATGGTTTCCAGACCACCAGTTGGGAGCCTCTGTTTCTCAAGTACCCTTTTAACAGGCCGTCCTCGACTTATGACCAGAATTGAGCCCAAAATGTCTGTTGCTAAGCGAGACAGTTGTGAGGTGAATTTTGCCCTGTTTTACAACTTCCCTTGCCACAGTTGTTTAGTGAATCATTGCGGTAGTTAATTTAATCACGCGGTTGCTAAGTGAATCTGGCTTCCCCATTGACTTTGCTTGTCCGAAGGTCACAAAAGGGGATCACATGACCCGGGGACACTGCAACTGTCATAAATGTGAACCAGCTGCCAAGCGTCCCTATTTTAACCACGTAACCATGGGGACGCAGTGGCTAAGAGGCTGAGCTTGTTGATCGAAAGGTCAGCAATTCAGCGGTTCAAATCCCTAGTGCCATGTAACAGGGTGAGCTCCCGCTACTTGTCCCAGCTTCTGCCAACCTAGCAGTTCGAAAGCACGTAAAAAATGCAAGTAGAAAAATAGGGACCCCCTTTGGTGGGAAGGGAACAGCGTTCCGTGCGCCTTTAGTGTTGAATCATGCTGGCCACATGACCACGGAGACATCTTCGGACAGCGCTGGCTCTTCGGCTTTGAAACGGAGATGAGCACCGCCCCCTAGAGTCGGGAACAACTAGCACGTATGTGCGAGGGGAACCTTTACCTTTAATCATGGGGATGCCACATTGGTTGTGTGAAAAACGGTCAGAAGTCAGTTTTTTCAGTGCTGTTGTAACTTAGAACAGTCACTAAATGAACTGCTGCAAGTCGAAGACTATGCCTCAAGTACTGATAGAGGCTCTCCTCCCCTCCTTTTGGTGTGTATGTATATAGCAATAGCACTTAGACTTATATACTGCTTCACAGTGCTTTACTGCCCTCTCTAAGCTCTTTGCAAAGTCAGCCAATTGCCCCCAAACAACCTGGGTCCTCATTTTACCGACCTCGGAAGGTTGGAAGGCTGAGTCAACCTTGAGCCAGTCAGGATTGAACTGGCAGTGGGCAGAGTTAACCAGCAAGACTGCATTCTAACCCCTGCGCCACCATGGCTGTTATTTTACATACATATTTATATATATATAAAAACGAAGTTTGTGTGGGAAGTTGTATTTATATATATCAGTTTCAGCTCCTGAAAGAAGGGAAGACCTCTTAACCGTATATTAGTTTTAAATGGTGGAGCAAATGCTTAAATTGGCCCACAAGTGTTTATTTCTTAAAATGATAGGAGTTCATTTTGCAGCCGGTGACGAGTTCATGAACCTGTTGTAATCACACAATTGTTTGAAACTGGCTACATACCAGTACGGCCAAGAAAAATGACTTAATTGGGCTTCTGCTTTTTCTCCCCATCGTTACCTGCAGATCTGACGACGCCACTCAAAAAGCGAAGACAGTACCAGCTGCTGGACTCCGCCTACTCAGAAACGTCGACGCCCACTCCTTCTCCCTATGCCACGCCCACCCACGCCGATCTCTCTGCCTCAGACCCATTGTTGCTCGCCACGCCTCCCAGAATAAAAACGGAAGATGAAACCTGTAGGAATGGTTACAAACCTATTTATTCATCTGTTACTTCGGTGATTCCATGTGTCCATGGAAACGCAGTGCACTTTGAGGTGAGCCTTTGGCTACTCCCTTGTCAGGTAAAACAACCCAGGTAGCTTAATGGCTTTAGGAGAAAAAAAATCAGCTCTGTTCATGAGGAATAACGCTATGCAGGTAATCCTCGACTTACAACAGTGGCTGTAAAAGTTACAACATGTGACTGGAAAAATGTGACTTAGGAAAGTTTTTCATAGTTACGACCTTTGCCCACCTACACCCATGATCATGTGATTAAAATTCAGACGCTTGGCAGCTGGTTCATATTTATGGCCTTTGCTGTGTCCCAAGGTCACATGATCCCCTTTTGCAACCTTCTGACAAGCAACGGCCATGGGGGAGATAGATTCACTACTACTACTATTGCTGAGCACATTGTAAGCCGCCCTGAGTCTTCGGAGAAGGACGGCATATAAATCAAAAATTAAAAAAAAAAAACAAAAATTACTTCACAACCAGGTTACTAACTTGTCAACTGCAGTGATTCACTCAACTGTGGCCAGAAAAGCCATAAAATGGGCCAAAACTCACGTAACAAATGCCTCACTTAGCAACAGAAATTTTGGCCTCCGTTATGGTCATAAGTCAAGGACTACCTGTAATCTTGTCGCTACTGTTGCCTTTAGAAGCCTATGAAGGATGCTTCTAAAGAGCCTTTCCTAAGAAGGAAGGGTCAGAGTGGGTCATGGCCCCCATGTCGTTTTTAGGTTCTCTTTTCAGCTCCTGCAATGCAGTCAAACCTTAACTAAACAATAGGTAGCTTTACACGATTGAAGAGAAATTATTTCGTTCCTTGTTTTCAAAAGTCATCAGAATGCTTTGGTTCTGCGGTTTTTAAACATTCCTGATTTTTTTTTTTTTACTGCAGAATATTTCTTCACCTGACAGCTCTCCAGAAGTTAAGAGGCGAACATTTAGTCAAGAGGTAAGTTTGTGTGGGAAGTTTTATTTGGTCGGCTTTGCAAATCTTTTTCTACACCCTAAGTTCGTAGAATGTATAGTTCAGGGAGGTTTGTAAGAATACACATTTGCAGACAGTAAATCCTAAGAGATAAGAAAAGATACGTGAAATCCTGATGAATCATTAATTGTTCCTAGGGTCTAGCTTCCCAAGCTCCTACTTTCACAATGTAAGTAGGATTTTCTTTTAAAAGAAAAAAAAAAGTTGATGGAATGTACGTAAAAGGTTTAATATACTAAATAAAATAAACTAACAGATATACAATCTAGATATGGCAAAGTGTTCAGACAATGTTGTCTTTTAATGTAATTCACAGTCATAAATAAAGGAAATCCATTTGCTGTCTACCCCCTCAGGTGGTCTCAATACAATTATTGGAATAACTAGCTTTTGTTATTCTTCCAGAACTTTTTAGTTCTTAGGAATGTGTATAGTCACCAGCTATGATTCAAAGACTGTTTCAGTAAAGCAGTTTTAAAAGAGAACAATTGGAATATTAAAAATAGAATAATATGAAAGAACAAAGAGAAATAAAAACTTACGAGTGTCTAAACAAACACACCTGTAACCTTAAGGGAAAAGTCCCACATATTTTATAGATCTCCATTGAATAGATCTACAAGTTAGAATATTGCATGATAGGAAAGGACAAAGAGAAATAAAAACTTACGAGTGTCTATACAAACACACCTGTAACCTTAAGGAAAAACCTCACATATTTTATAGATCTCCATTGACTAGATCTACAAGTTGGCTTTAAAAGCGAACCGGAAAAAAATGAACTATACATTAAAAGCGAACTACCGGAATTGTTATCACGGAGATCACTTTTATGTAGGCTAATGGTTTTACGCTATTTCCTCAACACTGTCGCCTCCCCCATCTTTTTTTGGACAGGGTTACGAACGTTCCTGCTCCTCCATGCTAGCACTCAATCCGTTCAGAAATGCCAGCCTTACGGAAATATGCCTGCAAGAGATCAAAACGATCGGCTATTCCAGTCCCAGGAACAGATCCGATGGCCCCCGGCAGTGCTCGGGAGAGAAAGAGAGCCCCTCCTCGGAGCTCCAGCTGGGACTTGAAGCCATCGAGCAAAGTGCACTGCATAAAACGCTGGACGCTGCTCCCTGCCACAACCGGACTGATGCAAACAGCCAACTGGAAACGGCTCACTGCGGGCGGGGAACGGTGTATCCAACCTGGATCAAGAGTCCCGACAGGACAGGTGTCAATTTCTCCATGAATTCTAATTTGAGAGACTTAACTCCTTCGCACCAGTTAGAAGTCGGCGGCGGGTTCCGAATCAACGAGTCGAAGTGCCTGATTCCAGACGATGCTCGGGGCATGTTTGTGGAAACGCCCGTGTTTTGTACTTCTGAAGAGGGACTCGCAGCTAGTTTTGGAAGGACTGCCAACAGTGACAACATGATGGATGGCAATTGCACACCCCAGAATCCTCCGCAAAAGAAAAAGGTACCGACTCAAGTGGACGTTTAACTTAAGGCGCAAAACAACAGGAGGAAGGCATTTCCTGCTTGTCCGTAAATTTATATTCTTATGATTTTTCAAAGGCTTTAGTGTAAGACTCCTACTGGCAAACTGAATCAACTTAAGAACTAGCAATATTGAAGTTTAATTTTCAAATATTTATGTACACATCAATTGTGCCTTTTTATAGTTTTCCAAAGCCACTGGAGTAGATTAATAATGGAATAAAATGAAGGTATACAGGTAAGTCCTCGATTTATGACCACAATTGTCTCACTTGTTGCTAAGTGAGACATTCGTTAAGTGAGCTTTGCTCCATTTTACAACCTTTCTTGCCACAGTTGTTAACATTAGTATCGCGGTTGTTAAGGGAACCTGACTTCCCCCATTGAGTTTGCTTGTCAGAAGGTCGCAAAAGGGGATCACATGACCCCGGGACACCGCGACCGTCATAAATATAAGACAGTTACCAGTGTCTGAATTTGGATCACATGGCCATGGAGATGCCTCAGTGGTTGTAAGTATGAAAAACGGTCCTAAGTCACTTTTTTCAGTGCCGTTGTAACTTTTGAATGGTCACTAAACAAATTGTTGTAAGTCAAGGACTACCTGTAGTTGGAGTTTGGAACCTGATAATCTACAGCACTGGAGCAGCTTAGTCTGAAGTAAGCTCGTGAGGGAAAATGTCCATAACATAATTAGGGATGCAAGTCATGTGACATGGGAGTCATGGCAGTTGTAAATTTAAAGATGGATCGCAAGTAACTTTTTTGAAGTCTGTTGTAATTTCGAACAGTCGTTAAGCAACCGGTCATAAATTGAGGACTACCTGTCGGTGCTTCATAAGCAGAAATGTCTACATTAATAGAAAAGCAAGCGAATGCCAATGTGTCGAATACTTTTAAACTAATTTTTGCGGCTCGGTGCTTTTAAAATACTACAGTGGATAAATTGGCATGTCTCTGGAGATTCTCAAGTCACCCAGGTCATAGTGGTCCCAAAAGTGCTTTTTCAGAACGCAGCTGGACTTTGCTTCAGTCCTTCTTCCGAACTGAAGAAGCTTCTTGGAGGAGAAGCGAAACATCTTCAAGGAAAAACCACGTTCCAGTTGCCTTTTGAAAAAGCCCCTTTGGGACAATGAATCGGCATGTTATTCAGATGGTCAAAGAACACAAAACAAAATAAGCTCTATGACCATGATGACGAACCTATGGCACGCGTGCCACACGTGGCACGTGGTGCCATATCTGTGGGCACGCGTGCGTTGCTCTAGCTTAGCTCCAGTGCGCGCCAGCTGATTTTCAGGCCCACCTGAAGTCAGGAAACGGGCCATTTCCAGCCTCCGGGGAGGGGAGGCAGACCTGAGCTGCAATACTGAAGAGAACTTTAAAGAAATCACAACTTTTCCTTTTTGCTTCTTTCCCAGGTGTCGCTTCTGGAATACCGCAAGAGGCAGCGAGAAGCCCGAAAAAGCGGCTCTAAAGCAGAAAACTTCTCTCTCTTGAGCATGTCGCCTCACGCCGCCGGGGGAGGAAATGGCAGCGCTGCTACCGATGGCTACAACAGCGGCGAAAACGGGGAGCAGCCGGAGAGGGAACACACTGCTAGCCTCCCTGTATCTTTGCCAGCCACTGAGCACGGTGCCATTTCAGAAGAGGCCGAAAACTCGGCTTCCTTAAAGGAGGCGTCCGGTGAAAAGAGCGATCCGGAGGCACAGTGGTAAGTTCTTCTTCAAAATCACCCTTGAGAGCTTGCTACCGTTGCAAAATAGGATCATCCGGTCAGTAGTAGCTAAACCATCAAATGGTGGCAGAAGCTGGTTTCCCAATTCTTGGCTTTGGTTGATTGGGAATACAGCTAGTCCTTGACTTACGACCACAATTTGAGCCCAACATTTCTATTAATTAAGTGAGACATTTGTTAAATGAGTTTTGTCCCGTTTTATGACCTTTCCCGGCCAGTTATTATGTGAATCACTGCAGTGGTTAAGTTAGGCACACAGTTGTTAAGTGAATCTGGCTTCCTCCATCGACTTTGCTAGTCGGTAGGTCACAAAAGAGGGATCCCATGACCCCAGGACACTGCAGACGTCATGAATATTAAATCTATATGTTGATCATGTGACCAAGGGGAAACTGCAACGGTCATAAATATGAATCCGTTGCCAAGGGTCTGAATTTTGATCACAACGATTGTAGGAAGGCTGCAAAGGTCGTAACTGTGAAAAGTGGTCATAAAGTCGCTTTTTATCCATGCCGTTGTAACTTTGAACAGACACTGAATGTCGCAAGCCAAGGACTACCTGTAAATCGCTTTGAGAAATGTCAAAGTAAAACTAGTCTGCATATAAACTGAAGAGACTTACGAGTCTTTTGGATGGTAATCAGTGATGAAATCCAATTTTTTTTTTACTACCGGTTCTGTGGGCGTGGCTTGGTGGACATGGCAGGGGAAGGATATTGCAAAATCTCCATTCCCACCCCACTCTGGGCTCAGCCAGAGGTGGTATTTGCCGGTTCTCCGAACTACTCAAAATTTCCGCTACCGGTTCTCCAGAACCTGTCAGAACCTGCTGGATTTCACCTGCTGGTAATAGACCAGGGGTGTCAAACTCCTGTATGTAGCCCCGCCCACCCACTGGCCTCCACCCTTTGGCCTCTGCCTCCCAGCAGTTTACCTCCTTGCAGCAAACAGCAAGAAGAAACAGCTCCTTTCAGCTTTAGCACAGCCTAATTAGCACAAGTTGATTGGATCGGCCTCCTGATTCTCAGCTGTTTTGGGGCCTCTGCTGCTTGCTGCAAGGAGGTAAATTGCTGGAGCAGATTTTTTTTTCCCCTTGTGCTAATCAAGCTATGCTGAAAATGAAAATGAAAGTAAAGCAGGCTGTTTGCTGCAACGAGCAAAAATTGCTGGGAGGCAGAGGCAGATTTCTTTTTCTTGTTTTCCTCGCCAAAAAAGGTAGGTGCGTCTTATACTCCGAAAAATACAGTAATCTGTTGGGGTTTGGTTGGTGTTTTTTTTTTTTTTTTGAAAACTAAGCACAGAGACTTTCCATCCAAATCTCAACGGTAGCAGGAGGTTGAATAGGGCAAGAGCGTTTTGTGTGTGTATCAGATGATTTGTGAAGCTACTTTGAGTGCCAGAAACTACTCAAATCTTACTACTTTTCTGAGGTCACTTATTTTTCAGGACTCTGGGTTGTCTTAGTCACTGTCAGACCCATTTCCCCCTTCTTGCAATGTTTCAGTGAACACTTTGCTGTACGCATCAGGGCTTTAAAACTGGATCGTAGTTGAATCCACCTAACTCTGCTCTGGAACCAGATAGCTCCGAGCTTAATTCTCACACCAGTTATGGCTTGCACTGGAAAAGCTTCTCCCACGGTCAAGTCAAGTCAAGTCAAATCCAGCCTTTATTATGGCAAATACCAGCACGAGGAGGGCGGGGTACAAAGAATTACAAAAGCATAAAAGATATAAAAACATAGCATATAAAAAAGCATATAAAAACGAAAAAACCTGAAAAGAATTTAAAAACAGCAGCAGATGAGCCCAAGGAAGCTGGGTTGAAATGTCTTCGTGTATAAGAAGCCAACATTAAAAAAAAAAATCATCCTTGTTGCTCTAAGATCTGCCTTCACTGCTATTCAGGTCACTGGTTATTTCCACCATAATAGGCAGGTGGTAACACCCAAATCAAGTTTCACTTATCCTCTTAGCCGATTCCTCAGGATATTCCATCCTGCACAACTCATCCTGCCTTTGTTCGAGTAGCTGGTTGCAGCAAAGGCCTTTTTTTTTTTGCCCCGGGCTCTCTCTCTTTGGCCAGCCCGTGTGCCAACCTTCCCTTGGCACAGTGTGGTTAGCAGAGGTCAGGGGGAAAGGCACGGTCTGATGGTTCCCAGAGAAAGGGTGAAGGAAAGAACCTGCTCTGGTGATTAGCAAACAGTGCCATTGGCTGGTCAGCAGTACATCTTGCCCCCCTTCTAGTAGGCAGGTGGGGTTCTCTAGGGCAGCGGCCCCCAACCTTTCCGGTGTTGCAGCCTGGCGGAGGGAATGGTTATGTGTTAACGGTGGGCGAACACATGGGCATGTAAGTGCGCTCACCCATTTCCCTTTTCCGCAGCCCGGTCGCAGCCTGATAGTGGGCCACCGCCTGGGGTTGGGGAACCCCTGTTTTAGGGCAGAGAAAGAAACATGGGATCATCACATCACCCTCAACCTTCCTTTAATTGAGTCCTTCTTGCTGGATTTACCTGCCTTCTTTCTTACTTGGGGCAAATATATGCCTTGCTACAGATTTCACAGAGTGTTAAAAAAAAAAAAATCCAGGTGGTTTAGCTCACTGTCCTGTTCAGATCCTGTGCAACTATATAGTTCTTACACCGGAGACTCCACATGCGTTTATCCAACTCTTGTACCGTGTGAACTACCATGGGATTCATCCACCGTTACTCTCGTGGCATCCCACCGTTTTTCCCACGAGGAAGCATCCAGCAGGACCTCCAGAAACCAAAACCCTTTTTAAGATTTAAAGTAGAACATTTCCATGCCTTTGCATTTTCCTTAATCATTCTAGCATAAATATTCTACGAACTCTATAAACTATAAGCCATCAAAATCTTTTGAAGCACCTTCGAACCTGGTTAAGCCAGCAAGGGAGTTGAATTAAAGTGGCCTTTAATATTTGTTGTGAAGAAGCAAATGACAAGTTAGAATTTTGTTTTTCTTTTAAAGGACCTCTTCAACATCAGTGGAGCAAGTGAGAGAGCGAAGTTATCAGCGAGCGTTGCTTCTTAGTGATCATAGGAAAGACAAGGATTCTGGTAAGAGATCACTTCGTTGCTTCTGATCGCATTCCCTCCTTTTGGAGCCGCTCTTTGTTGCCGAGCCCTGGTGGCGCAGTGGTTAGAATGCAGTATTGCCGGCTAATTCTGCCAGCAGTTCGATCCTGACGGCTCAAGGTCAATTCAGCCTTCTGTCCTTCTGAGGTCGGTAAAAGGAGGACCCAAATTGTTGGGGGACAATATGCTGACTCTGTAAGCAGTTTAGAGAGGGCTGTGAAGCACCGTGAAGCAATATATAAGTCTTAAGTGCTGTTGCAAGTGCTGTTGTTTCTGGTGATCTGTTTTGATTGGTGTCAACTGTTCACCACGGACACTATTAATGGATCTTAGGACAGTAGTCTGTTGCATATATAAAAGTTTAATCTGTCCCTTCGTTCCCCCCCTCCACCCTCCCAAAAAATGTTTTAACAGTGTCCAGATCCATCAATCCTCCTATTTATGGACTCTTTGTTTGTTACAGAAACTGATCCTGAAAATCCGGAGCCTACAAGTGAATGTCCATCCCCAGATACTCCTCTGAAGACGTGCAAAAGTCCTCTAAAACCAAGCAAGGTACCGTTTTACACAGCATGATCGAGTTTCCATGTGTGTGTGTGTGCGTGTATGTATGTATGTATATGTGTATATAGATAGATAGATAGATAGATAGATAGATAGATAGATAGATAGATAGATAGATAGATAGATAGATAGATAGATAGATATAGAGAGAGAGAGATTGAATTGTATTACTCGGCTTCTGATTTTAATTAGAATTCAAACATTTAGTTTGAGAGAGAGAGATTGTAGAAAAAAATGCTTTTAAAACAAACAAAAAAATAGCCTCTGATGATTGCGTGGCTCAGCTGGGCATGGGGGGGAGGCAGGGATTTTTGCTAGCGGTTCTCCGAACCACCCGCTGCCATCGCTACCGGATCAGGCGATCCAGTCCGAACCAGGAGCATTTCACCCCTGGTGCGCGCGTTCACATTGTTGGTGCACAGCAAATCGGTGGTAAAATTATGTGAAACCCCCCTCTGATTTGAGGTGACAATTCTACATATCTGTGAGCTGCAGAAATATGTCATTAAATAGAAAACTTAGAAGTAGTGATTTTTTCCCCCAGTACAAGTTAAGATGGGTAAAGGAGGAACCACAATTCTAAGAAACTGCACAGGACTGTTTCAAGATGGGATAGAGAGTTACTAGCATAAGCAAATGCGGCACAGTCAGTCCTCGACTTACAACCGTTCATTTAGTGACCATTCATAGTTACAACGGCACCCAAAAAAAGTGTGACTTAGGACCATTTTTCACACGACCATCGCAGCATCCCCGTGTAATGTGATCAAAATTTGGTCGCTTGGTTCATATTTATGACGGTTGCAGTGGCCCAGGGTCCTGGGATCACTTCCTGCAACCTTCTGACAAAGTCAATCCCAAAGTAATATCCCTGTTACTACCTAAACAACTGTAGCGATTCACTTAACAACTGTGGCAAGAAAGGTCAGAAAATGGGGCAAAATTCATTTGACAAACGTCTCACCATCATAAATTTTGGCTCAATTGTGGGTCGGAAATTGAGGAATGCCTGTATTTGAAATACTACAGAATGTGCCTGCTTTGTTCCTAAGTAAGATTTCAAAATGTTTAGTTGTTGAAAGGACATTGAAGTCATTATCCTATTAATGCCAGGTATTGAACCAATCTATTAATACCAATTAAATATTGCCTTCATTGTTTGCTTTTTTAAAAGAATTGGGTAGCTACCTTAATATAAACATACCTTGCTAATTCTCTGCTGCAAAACAGCCAAGAGGCGTGACATTTTTGGGCTGCACAATGAAAGAAGTTGACAAGTTTTAAACGAGTTAAATGTTAGTTAAAGCTATGACTTCTTTTCCCCAGAAGTTTTGATTTATATATATAAATATATATTTCGTCAGCAGATGGCTGATGAAAGCTTAAATAAAATTTTAATTATTTCAAAATTTTAAGTTCCGGAGCTCGCAGGATGTCTGCTTCTTTCTTTACTAATATACCTGGAACTCGTATTTTTAAAATAGTTTGTAATATATATATATATATATATTTCACAGAACAGAGATATTATTCTTTTTATGAGGTTCAAAATGTTAAAAGATGTAGACACCAGTTGTTGTGAGACAAGTGGGAGCATCTTGTATGAAGAAATGCTGTTCTTGAGCCTATATATATATATATCAGAATGAATGTGTTTTAGACAACAGACGGGCACTTACGCTTCTTTCTCTTGATACAGACTTCTTCTTCACCAAATCCTGTAGTTCCTGTTCAGTCACTCGGAAAAACGCCCACGAAGCAGGATTCCCAGTGGGAGAGTGCAGGAGACACTCCTGGGGCTGACAACACAACTCACCCCAAACCAGACCAGCAACCAAAACCGCTTTCCAACAACAACGCCGAAGCACTTTCAAAACCTCCTCCCCCGTCCCAGCCCCTTCTGCGCAGCACGGCTGACCCGCTCTCCCAGAAGCTGCCTCCGGCACCGCTGAAGCTCCCTTGCCCCACTTCACCTCACGTAGAAAACCCTCCCAAACCCTCCACCCCGGCTCACCCCGGCTACCTGTCGCCAAAGCCTCCTTCCCAACCATTAGGATCACCATACCGACCTCACCACCCGCCGTCTCCTCAGGTGGGGACATCTCAGAGAGACTCACACCGGGGCTTTTATGCCGCCACCCAAACTCTCCAGCCTAGCGCCCAGCAGCCGAACACCGGGACGTTATTTCCCCCAGCCTCTTCGGTCTCTTACAGTCAGTTTCACCAACAGACTCTGAACGCTGCCGCCCCGCCTCCCCCTCCCCCGCCGCCCCCTTCCTCCACTTATTATCAAAACCAGCAACCCCCCTCAGGAAACTTTCAAAATTACAATCCGATCAAAAGCAGCATCCCGTCCCAACAAAACGTCTTTCCCTCCGGACCAAATCAAGCTCTCGCCGGTACCGCCTGTCAGCAGCCTGTTTCGGGCCACCTTGTCAACAGCGGGCACTTTCTGCCATCTCCAACGGCCAGTATTCATCACCAGAGCTCCGTGGTGGGGGCGCCCCCGCCTCCGCCCCCTCCCGCCGCGCCCGGACCACACCTCGTGCAGCAGCAAAACCCGCAGCACGCCGTGGCCCACGGGGTGAGTCCTGTGCACGCCGTGGCCGCCGGTTCCCACCTCCATTCTCAAGCTGCCAGTCACCACCTGCCTCCGCCCCCGCCGCCTCCTCCCGCCCCCCTCCCTCATCACCTTCCTACTCATCCCACCACAGCCCATCAAGGTTTGCAAGCACAACACCAGCACGTAGTCAACTCGGCGCCACCTCCGCCGCCCCCACCACCACCTTCTTCCAATGTATTAAGCTCCAGTCATCACGCGGCACCGGCCCAAGGACTACATCACCCATCTCACCAAGGGCCCTCCCTTTTTCCTTCGAGTGCTCATTCAACAGTGTCAACTTACCCGTCACAGCCGCCGCATCATCCCCCTTTGGGAACCGGACCTCAGCATCAGCCAACCGGAACAGGGCCGCACTGTCCGCTCCCCGGCCAGGGTTCACACCTCCAGCCCCAAGGACCAACCAGTATTGCCACCCCTACAGCGTCCGGGTTCTGTCCTCATCCTGGCTCCGTGTCCCTTCCGCATGGCGTACAAGGACCTCAGCAGGCATCTCCGTTGCCCGGGCAAATACCTATTCACAGAGCACAGGTGCCGCCGACGTTTCAAAATAATTATCATGGTTCAGGGTGGCATTAAAAAAAAAACAAAAACGGACCCCCCCTTCTCGACTTCCTCCTCCCCTTTCCCCTCCCTCGCTTCTAAACATTTTAAAAATGTTCTGTAAAAATCTGTATATTTCATATGTACCTGTTCAAGGTACTTTTTAAAGCTTGTACATTATACTTTGTATAAAAAGTGAACACCAGTGCGCGCGTGCTTTTCATCGTATTCTTTCCAGTTTTGCTTTTTAAAAAAGGAGGAAAAAAAAAAATCCCTAAAACTGTGCCGCGAAAGCTACAGTTTTTTTTAAAGGCGGGTTTTTTTTTTTTTAAATAATTATTATTTTGTACATGAACATTCCAGCTCCATTTGTTCCGGCAGTAGATTTGTTGCTGCATAACTTTTCAGTTTTCTTGTTGCAGTTAAAAAAAATTCATTTAGTGAATGTTTTCTATATTTACTTTTTATACATATGTAATTAAAAAAAAAAGAAGTACACGACTAAGTGATGGCACTAACAAGATTTTTTTCCCCCCATCTGTCAACAGTTTTTGTGTGCATATAGTAGAAGGCGCAATACAGATTTTTTTTTTTTTTAATAGTTTGGTGTGAACATGGCTCCTTTATTTTCAATACTTCTTTTCAAGACGTTGTAATTTAATGTATAGATTGTTTCTAATGTCTCTTGACAAGTGCTGTAAATACTGTTCCTTTTGCGTGTAAAACTGCTTTAATGCTTCTCATTTGATATAGTATTGTACATACAAGTCTTTTGCAAAAGCGTGTGATCTTTGTGAAAGTAGTACAGTATATGAACTTTTAATTTTTTTTTTTTTTAATATACTGTCACATTGCAGCACTGGTTGGGCATTTTAATTCATGTTAATAAATCACAATTATGTCAGTTTTAAACCCTCTTTGTTTTGCTAATTTGCTCTTTTAAGAAAAAGTACGTTGAAACGGTGTTGTGGGCGACTCACAGGGCCTTAGCTGCTCCTCAGCCGACTTAACTTTGGTCAAAGGATAATTCTATTCACCGAGCGCAACAAATGCAAACATGGAGCCGGTTAGTCTGTTTATCCAAAGGACTCTGAAGAAATTTAACAACTGGCAGCCATTTTTTCCTGATAGTTAGAACAGTTAATCAATGGAACAACTTGCCACCAGAAGTTGTGAATGCTCCAACACTGGAAGTTTTTAAGAAGAGATTGGACAACCATTTGCCTGAAGTGGTGTACGGTTTCCTGCTTAAGCAGGGGGTTGGACTAGAAGACCTCCAAGGTCCCTTCCAACTGGTTATTCGGTTCTACTCTACTCTTACTCCACTCTTACACTAATCATTTTTATCCAATATAACAGTGCCGTCTGGAGGAAAATGCTACCCCTGCTAGTAGCAGAAACTACTACAGCTATCAGTGTGCTATTTATCAAATGGCATTCTTCAATACTAAACGCTACAGGTAGTCCTTGACTTAACAACAGTTCATTTAGGGACCGTTCAAAGTTACGCCGCCACTGAAGAAGATGGCTTCCTGCTGTTTTTCACAGTTACGACCTTTGGCATCCATGTGATCAAAATTCAGACGCTTGGCAACTTGTTCATATTTATGACGGTCGCAGTGTCCCAGGGGAGGGGGTGTCAACGCAATCCCCTTTTGCGACCTTCCGACAAGCAAAGTCAACGGGGAAGCCAGATTCACTTAACAAGCGGGTTACTAACTTATCAACTGCAGCGATTCGCTTAATGACAGTGGCAAGAAAGATAGTAAAATGGGGCGAAACGAATGTCTTGCTTCACCACAGAAATATTGGGCGCAATTTACCTGTACTCTTGTCTATATAATGAGCACATTGGAGCTCCAGGTGACACCTCATCATATCCCGAGACTCTTTTGGACTACACAACCCAAATTCATTTACATTTGGGTTGCCTGAGACAGGAATAGCTAGGCAAATCATCATCATGTTATACATTCTATCACCTCCAGGCTACCGATTTTGACTGTGTTGTTGTGTACAGGTAGTCTTCAACTTACAACAGTTCATTTAGTGACCAAAGTTACACCAGAGTGACCAAAGTTACACCAAAGTGACATGACCCTTTTTCACCCTTGCGACCGTTGCTACGTCCCTGTGGTCAAGTAATCAACATTAGCCCCTGACGCACAGTGATGACGGTTGTCCTTTGGCGGCCTTCTGAGAAGCAAAGTCAATGGGGACACCCGATTCACTTCACAACCCCGCTACTTCACCACCACAGCGATTTGCTTAACGACTGTGGTAAGGTCGTAAAATGGGGCAGAGCTCACTTAACAAATGTCTCGCTTAGCAACAGAAATTTTGGCTTCCATTGTGGCCGTTAAGTCAAGGACCATCTGTACTGATAAAACCGGTAACAGACGAGAACCACCAAACGTATTGGAGTAGCGTAAGGTTTACTACAATTTAGGTTTCCGTGAATTAAGAGTCCATTCCATCGTTGTGAATGTGTGCTATAATTAATATTATATATATTATAATATAGCATAATATTATATGCTGAAATGAGAAGTAGCTGGTTCCTTCCTACCTACACGAAGCAGGCTTCCTTCTTACCTGCTTCCACAGTTAAGGTGGACACCATAAAGTCCTTCTCAATTTAGCAGGTTACTCAGGCGAGATTCCTTTCTTTAATGTGACTTGAGTTGGTGCCACGTCTACCCACACGGATTGCAGGGTTTCGCACAGAGAGGAAAGCAGCCCCATAAACCAAGCTGCCACTGGGGAAGACTCGGGGTCCAAAAAAATAAAATAAAATTGCTGGGTGGGATCTTTGCGGGGTCATTGTCACCACATTCCAACGGAGATCCAGCAGCGACTTTCCTTTGTGTATCCCATGGAAATGAACACGGTCTACAGCCAGGTGTAAAATCACCTCCTTTTTATATAGTACATAAATAGAATACAGTATGCAAATAATCATCGGGGACAAGCTACGCAAACCGAAGCAACTCTTCCATAATCCCGGTTCCGAATTCCCCCTCCCTCACATTCCCCCCACCCACCCACCCTCCGCAAAGAATTTCAGTGAAGGGCAGGGATAACAACCATCCAGGAACGCCGTTCCCTCCCTGAATCGAGGATTTGCATGTTGCCGTAGCCAATCGGGGGCAAAGCATGAGGAGATCACCTCCTCCCACTGATTAGCTTCCTTGCAAGGCTGTTCATACCCATGGACAGCAACTGCAAGGCGTTGAGGTCCTCGGCGCTCTCCGAACTTGCTTGGTTTTCTTGCAGACGTTTCATGACTCGACTAGGTAATGTCATCAGTGCTGAGTTTCCCAAGTTTGGGTCATGAAACGACTGCAAGAAAATCACCCAGCTCGGAGAGTACCAAGGACCCCCTCTTTCAATCCTGAGCTACAAATAAAGAATGCAAGACTGTTGTACATCTGAAGTTATAGGCATCCTTCAGAAAGGGATTGGTCTAAAGCAGGGGTGTCAACCTTGATTTCATCGAGGGCCACATCAGGGCTATGTTTGACCTGGGGGGCCAGGGAGAGGGGGCATGGCCAGCTCACACAGCCTCCCCCAAGGTCTGCAGGGAGGGCTGCAGGAAGGGCTGCAGGAGGCCGTTGCGGCCAAAAACGGAGCCCAAGCAGGCCATGTGTGGCCTCCCCAAGCTCCGTTTTCACTGGCAGAGGGATGCAGGAGGTCGTTGCGGCCAAAAACGGAGCCCGGGCAGGCCATACGCGGCCTCCCCAAGCTCCGTTTTCGCTGGCAAAGGGCTGCAAGAGGCGGTCATGGCCGAAAACAAAGCTCGGGTGGGCGATGAGTGGCCTCCCCAAGCTCCGTTTTCACTGGCAGAGGGCTGCAGGAGTCCGTTGCAGCCAAAAACGGAGCGTGGGCAGGCCATGCGTGGGCTCCCCAAGCTCCGTTTTCACTGACAGGGATGCAGGAGGCCATTGCGGCCAAAAACAGAGCCCAAGTAGGCCATGCATGGCCTCCCCAAGCTCCGGTTTCGCTGGCAAAGAGCTGCAGGAGGCGGTCATGGCCAAAAACAAAGCTCGGGTGGGCGATGCGTGGCCTCCCCAAGCTCAGTTTTCGCTGGCAGAGGGCTGCAGGAGGCCGTTGCGGCCAAAAACGGAGCTCGGGCAGGCCATACGCGGCCTCCCCAAATTCCATTTTCGCTGGCAAAGGGCTGCAGGAGGCGGTCATGGCCAAAAAGAAAGCTCGGGTGGGCCATGCATTGGCTCCCCAAGCTCCGTTTTCACTGGCAAAGGGCTGCAGGAGGCGGTCATGGCCGAAAACAAATCTCAGGTGGGCGATGCGTGGCCTCCCCAAGCTCCGTTTTCACTGGCAGAAGGCTGCAGGAGGCCGTTGCAGCCGAAAACGGAGCTCAGGAGTCCCGTGCATGGTCCTCCGTTTTTGCTGGCAGAGGCACCACAAGCCGGTCCTTCGCTGTTTCTAGGGTGGCCCCACGGCCCAGATCTAAGCACCCCGGAGGCCAGATCCGGCCCGCAGGCCTTGAGTTTGACACCCCTGGTCTAAAGCAATTTATGATGTGTGTGGGGTTTTTTTGTTTTGTTTTGCAAAGGTGGTTTTTTTTTACCGATAGTCCTTTTATGGGCTCTGCCTGGTTCCGTCCAAAATCTGTATCTATGACCGCAACAAAGGCCCTCTTGAAAACCTATTGTTACGTACAAGCATTCTAAGCTCCTGGCACCAACGTTCGCTGCAAGTGAATTTCACTCGCCTTCCGGGATTTGGATCCTGGCATATAAAATATATAGCAAGCCTGGAGTTATCTACTATGCGTCCCTCCGCTTTTGACGGTTGTTTGTTTGTTTGTTTGTTTGTTTAATAAAACATTCGAAAAACAACAAGGCAAACACTTCTGCAGCAACCTCTCTTTGATTTCGCTAACAAACACCGAACGAGTAAAAAAAACCCTTTGCATTTTTGCCCCACTATACCAAAACAATCCAGAGGGAGCAGGACAATTTCTGAAAAAAGAAAAACAATCACTTTAATTAAGACAACTTGCAAGCACCTCAAACAATTATTGTTACAATATGGGGGTGGGGGGGGAGAGGAGAGAGAGAGAGAGAGAGAGAAAATCGTCTCACAATCTAAGTATTGCAAAGGCATGTGAATAAACTTTTAAAATGGACAAAGTGGCACCGTAATTAATGTGTAAAACCAGAAATAAATTTACATTCATTCCCACCGACTGTTGTTTTTTTTTTTTTAAAAGAGGCTAAAAGACACCTCTGTATTTTTATTTTTATTTTTTACATTCTAAAATCTGTATTGCCTAGGAGATCTCTTTTTTGGAATCTACTTTTTTCTTTTTCTTTTTTTTTGTCTTTTAATACAAAAAAAAAAAACACCTAACTTTTATTGTGTGCAACTTACAAAGGAAGATTTACTTCCTCAATATGTCGATTATGGGGGTGGGGTGGGGAGGGAAAAATAAGCTAGTGCAATTTGTTTCTGAAACAGGTAAAGCTATGAATGGAAGGTGCATGGTCTTTAATTATTATTTTTTTTAATGTAAGGATTGTATCATTTCTGCTTTTTTGTTGTTGTTGTTGTTTTCCTTCCTTAAAAGGACTATCCTTTTTTTTTTTGGCATCCACAAAAAAATGCTTCCACGGTTTTCTTTCAATTCTTCAGCCTAATATAGCAACTACTCTTAGTAAAAAAAGCAGAATGCCATCACCTCACAACTGGAAAGCAAATGACACCTTATTAAAGTCACTCAAATATATGTATATATATCTATATATATATACACAGACATATATATATATTTTTCGTACACTTCGGACTTTCTTCAAAGTGCCTCTTGGAGAGAGTGAGATTTTAGAAATCCAGAGTCACTTTTTCTCGTTCCAAATCCAATCTGAGCTACAGAAAGGGACGGTTACATAACTCCCTAAAAGCAAAATCCACTGCATGCAATTGGTATGCTAAAGTCACTTTTCAATTTAATAGCTTTAACTCTGCAACTTGTGCCCTCCCCCATCCCGTTTTTATTTTTTATTTTTTTGTTTCTTTTTGTTTTGTTTTTAATGGAAATAAACATTTACAGGGTGCATTTACATAACGCTATTTTACAAGAACAAAGGTCCCTCTTTTCGCTTTTGAAGTTCAAGAATTGTACATTTCCGAATGCGGGACTTGATAAAACGTCTCACACTTGTAAATTATAGAATATTCAGCTAAAATAGTTTCCATAAATAGTTACAAACCTGCCCCGAAACACAGTTAAAGGGAAGAGAATTGAGGAGATGCGCTTCCAAAATGTCAGTTGGGATTCCACACAACACAAGAAACAATGGTTTAAAGACACAGAGTAAGTGGGGTGGGGTGGGGGGTTGGAGACGGTCAGTAGAACTACTAGTTGAAGACAAAAAAAAAGGATAATCCGCCTTCGTCCGCCTCCCCAGAACACAGTGCACGAAAAAAGAAAAAAAAAATGTCAAAACAGTACCTCCGAAGTAAAAAATAAAGGACTGGGGTTGAAGCCATCCTGTTAAAGAGCATTTTATGACAGTCACCAGGTTTTTTTTTTTTTAGCTTTGATGCGTGAGAAAGGGAGGGCTGGCCCCGAGCGGTTCGATCCAAAGCCGCTGCTACGAATTCAGCCAAGGGTGCCGAAGGCATTCGCCAGCCGAAGCTCGTTTTTCCGGAACCATCTCTAGCATGGGGATCAGGAAATCGGTAAACTCCGCCGCGTCTTCCTGAGGCCAACCGTATTTCTCCACCAGAACGTCGAAGAGGCTCCAGGGTTTCAGCTTGGTGATGTGTCGAAGTTCTCCTGCGTTTACGGGAAAGGCGGGAGGGGAAAAGGGGTTAGTTCTGCGCGCGTCGAGATTCGATCGGCGTCTCTTTTGAGTTTGGGAAACAGCCGTAGTAGCAGGCACATTGATTCGCGCTCAAAAATATCCTCGTGTTATCTGGTAGTTTAAAATTTTGGTCTCGCAACGGGTGGAAACTAATCTTGTTCTAATATATGAATCAGTATTTAACTAGAGGAGATAATGTGTGTATCAGGCAGGGGTGGTATTTTACCGGTTCAGACCGGTTCGGGAGAACCGGTAGCTCCGACAATCAGCTGGGAGCGAAACGGTTTGCTCCAACCATCAGGGGGTTTGTTTTTTTCACGCACCTTTTTTTTATGCTTTGATTGCTTTGTGTGTGGGGTTTTTTTTTTTTCCTTTTTTGTCTTTGGATTTGTTTTTGAGTTTTGTATTTTCACTTAGTTTCAAATAAAATAAAGACATTTATTTCAAAAAAATATCCTCATGTTTAGTAGATTAAGTAGTTTAAAAATTTGGGGAGGGTCCATTTTGCGAGGGGTGGAAACTAATCTTGTAATTTATTAGTCGGGAATTTAACTAGAGGGGATAATGTGTGTATCGTGATTTTTTTTTAATGCACCTTTTTTAAATGCTTCGATTGTTTTGTGGGACGGTTTTTTGTCTTTGGATTTTTTTAACTTTTGTATTTTAACTTTTTTTTTTTTTTAATAAAATAAAAACATATATTTTTTTAAAAAAAAATCATGGTGTTTTATTCAAAAGCTTGCAAGAAACTCCTAGAAACTTATTTATTTGAAGGCCTTAGCCATTCTTCACATCTCCGAGATGCTGCATGACTTGTAAGCTAAAATGTCATAATAAAAATAAAAATAAAAATAAGAAGGGTCATCATAAATAGAATCGGACCGATCCTTCTGAGTACCAAGTGGAAAAATAAAATTAGAATCTAAAATGCTGACTCTGTAATTGGGAGGGCCTTATAATATAAAATCAATGTTTTATTTTGTGCAAATCCATTCAATCCTGAAGTTTATGAAGGCGAAACTCTCAACAGTTATGCACTTAAAATAGGTTTCATCCCCACTCTGTTGGCTGGGGAATTCTGGGAGTTGAAGTCCAAAAGTCTTAAGGATGCCAAGATTAAAAGGGAGACCATGATTAAATACAGGAAGTACTCGACTTACATTCAGTGTGGTTCATTTAGTGACTAGTCAGTTACAACAGCACTGAAAAAAAGTGACTTATGATCGTTTTTCACACTTACGACTATTGCGGCATTCCCCAAAATTCAGATGCTTGGCAACCGCTTCATATTTATGACGGTTGCAATGTCCCGGGATTACGTGATCCCCTTCTGACAAGCAAAGTCGACGGGGAAGCCAGATTCGCTTAACGTCCGGGTGATGAACTTGACAAATGCTAACGACGCACTTAACAACCGTGGCAAAGAAAAGTCGTAAAGTGGGGCAAACCAATGTTTCGCTTGGCAACGTAAATTCTGGGATCCAATTGTGGTCGTAACTCGAGGATTACCAATAGGATGAAAGCTGCCCTGGAAAGGGGAAAATATATCCGGTTGCTCCCTGAATTGTCTCCTTTCAACAGAAGCCACGGAAGTCAGATCTTCGTGGACTTCTCTGCCGTGATGAAAGAATTTGGCGTTTAGTCAAAACAGTTTGAAGAGGAAATACCATATCAGTGCCATATCAGTGGGCACGCGAGCGATGCCCTAGCTCAGCTCTATCAGGCTATTTCCAGCCTCCGGGGGGGTTGGGGAAGGCAGTTTTCGCCCTCCCCAGGCTCCTAGAAAGGCTCTGGAACCTGGAGAGGGTGAAAAACGGGCCTTCCAGTCCCACTGGAAGTTGGCAAACGGGCCGTTTCCAGCCTCCGGGGGGATGGGGAAGGCCATTTTTGCCCTCCCCAGGCTCCAAGAAAGCATCTGGAGCCTGGGGAGGGCAAAAAAACAGGCCTATTGGGCCCACCGTGCCATTGCGTGCCAAAAGCAGGAGGAGCGCAGGGATGTCGCACACGCATGTGTAGGGGGGGCAGGGCGCACTGAATTATGGGTGTGGGTACGCATGGGCACGACCCCCCCCCACACACACGTTCCCCCTGCTTTTGGCACGCAACGGCAAAAAGGTTAGCCATCACTGGTATAGGCGCATGTGCCACAGGTGGCATGCAAAGCCCTCTCTGTGCGCATGCGCGCCATCGCCAACTGGTTTCTGGTCTTTGTGGGCACCGGAGCACTGGAAAATGGCCTGAAATCGGCCCCAAAAATGGCCAAAAACCCGTCGTTATTTGGGACATTTTCGGGCCCATTTTTCTGGTCTTTTGAGTTTCTGGAGCTCCGGGATGCGCATGTGCATGCACATGCATTCCGGTTTGGGCACTCGGTGCCAAAAAGGTTCGCCATCACTGGTATAGGGTTTCCTGCCTGGGCAGCGGGTTGGACTAGATCCCTTCCAGCTCTATTATTCTGTAAAGTCAAACTCACATAAGGCAAGCCACAAGGGGGCGGTGCAGAACCAGGAAATTATTTTCAATGAAATTTCTGCCTTCACCACCCAAAAAATATATATATATATATATTTGGGCCTACTGATTTTACAATGTATTAAAGAGGTAAGGACAATATTTATTATTCAGAATTCAAGTGTTAACAACACATTCCTTTTTTTTTTTTTTTTAATCCGCTTTTTCCAATAGAGGAAATCTTTTTTCAAAGAGAGAAGTGAAAGTGTGTTGATTATAGGGATTCAATTCATTCCCAAAATAAAATCAGGAAAGAAATCCTTTGGGTCAGTTTTATAAGTATTTTTTTGCAGGGTTACATCAGCGCACAAGCTCCCAAATTAACCATTTATCTAATGTGCGTTAGACTCCTGCTACAAATACACGCAAATTGCATCGAACAGATGCCTTCATGGGCCCAATAAAAACTTGCATTTGTTTGTCGTTTATATCCTGCTAAATTAAAACCACTCTTAAATAAAACCAACAATTCCCCCCAGGAGGAGTGAAAAAAATTAAAAAGCAATCTAAGTGAAGGCGAAAGACGACATGTTTAAAAAGCCGCGTGGGAGGCCCTCCGATGCAATTTACGGGAAGTCCTCGAGTTGCGACCACAAGGGAGCCCCAAATTTATGTCGCTAAGGGAAACGTTTGTTCAGTGAGCTCTGCCCCATTTTACCACCTTTTTTGCCATAGTTGCCATAGTCAATCACTGCAGCTGTTAAGTTAAAAGCCTGTCGCGATTCTCGGTCCTCCAGGTCGCAGTTGTCCCAAAGAGGCAACTGGACTTTTTGGTTTTTCTTTTGAAGACGTTTCGCTTCTCATCCAAGAAGCTTCTTCAGCTCTGACTGGATGGTGGGGAATGGAAGGATTTATATTCCTTGCAGACAGCTGGTCATTTGCATCCTTTTCGAGGGTGACCTAGGCTTCCCAAGAGCATGAAGTAGACTCCTTCTCCCAACAAAAAAAACCCCCTTTTTATTAAGTGACTGTGAATTCCTCTCATTCACATCCAGCAAAGCCTTTCAAGGGAGAATTTACAGTCACAGACCTTATCAGGCTTGGAGAGCTGCCAGGCCGATATCTTCAAAACTTGGCAAGGAGTCACGAACCAATTAAGCGAACTAATTGCCTCCTGCAAACTCCACTCCCCTTTTGCTCCTCTTTTATTCCTTATTCATCGTCCACCTGTGGCTTTACTCCTGAGTCGGCCCTTGTTCTTTAGCTGTTCCCTTCTCCTGGCAGCTCTGTGCATGCGCACACTGGGAACAGGTTCCAGCTGTTCTTCTGCCCCACTGATGTCCGACTCCGAAGGCAGCTGACAACACCCAGATGGCCCTGGCCCCCTCTCTGCCTCCGACGCAGATCCCTCATCAGAGCCTTCCGCAGACTCCAGGACTGGCCCATGTTCCTCCCCAACCTCCTCACTGTCTGAGTCTGCCATCAACTCCGCTGGCCGCTGGCGGGCCACAACAAATGGAAGGATTTATACTCCTTGCAGACAGCTGGTCATTTGCATCCTTTTAGAGGGTCGTTGAGGCCACTTGGAGGTTTATCTGTGTCCTCAGGGTCACCTGAGTGGTTCCTGTCGTCCTGTAGTTAGCAATCCGGTTGTGTTCAGTGAATCTGGCTTCCCCATTGACTTTGCTTGTCAGAAGGTGGGAAAAAGAAGACCTGGCTATTCCGGCAGGCCTGGGGGCCATTGATCTCGCTGTTGCGATCGTGTGAAATCCGGCCATGAATGGTGTGAATGGGTTTTAATGTTTTAATTTTTAAATGTTTTTATAATGTTTTTTTTTTTAATGCATTGTAAGCCGCCCTGAGTCTTCGGACAAAGGCGGCATATAAATTGAATTAATTAAATTGAATTTAATAATTAAAAGGGATCCTGTGACCTTGGGACAACGCAACCGCCATAAATGTGAGCCGGTTGTTTTAGCGTCTGGATTTTGATCCCACGATCACGGGGAGGCTGGCAAAGATCGTAACGGTGAAAAAGGGGGGTCATAAGTCACTTTTTTCAGGGCCGTTGTCACTTTGAACAGTCACTAAATGAACCGTTGTAAGTCGAGGACTTCCTGTATGCCATCGACCATTTCCCCCCCAAAAAATGTCAAACCGCAAGGTGCGGGCGAGTCCCATCTTCACCAGAAGGCTGTTTGCAGCATTGGCACCACCGTGAAAAAAAATAAAATTTTGGACGGGCTAAAACTGAGGGGGTTTCATCCCTCGGTGTTCTAATGGGTTGGGTCGAATGCTGTTTGGAGAAGGTGGCTCCACAGATTACCTGCCTGCCAGGCCCGGTTTTTGGTGGATCTCGGTGCAACAGACGTGGCGTGCCACCGATCTCCTTTCCAGGGGTCAAACCGGGTTTCCTTGAACTGGTGTTTTTAAATGGCTTCCCTCCAGAAATTGTCGGTGCGCCATCACTGGAGGTTTTCGAGAAGAGATTGGAGAGCCATTTGTCTGGAACGGTATAGGCCTGGGGTCTATAGCTCGGGGAGGCCACGCGTGGTCCGCCTAGGCCAGGGCTCTGCAACCTTAAACACTCCAAGAGCCATTTGGACCCGTTTCCCACAGAAAAGAAAACACCGGGAGCCACAAAACTCTTCCCGTGCCTGACTATTTCTTGAGGGGCCACAAAACTAGCATCTGTAGTTCTGTTTTTTTCTGAAACTTTTTCTTTTCTTGGATTTATCCACGGTTGGCCTACTGGGGGTTGAAAAGCTCAATAAATCATGTGCCGACGGGTGTTGCGCATTGGGGGTTGCGATGTATATTTTGAGTGACAAGGAGCCGCAGCAGAGGGGTGAAAGAGCCACATGCGGCTCCAGAGCCACAGGTTGCCAACTCCTGACCTAGGCTCTGTTTTTGGCTGCGATGGGCTCTTGTAACCCTCTGCAAGCGAAAACAGAGCTTGGCACGTGGCCCTCCCAAGCTCCATTTTCACTGGCAGAGGCACCATGGGCCGTTCCTTCGCTGTTAACTACGGCAGCCCCACGGGCCAAATCTAAGCACCCCGCAGGCCAGATCCGGGCCCATGGGCCTTGAGTTGAGACAACCCTGGTCTAGGCTCTCCTGCTTGAGCAGGGGGTTGGACTAGAGGACCTCCAAGGTCCCTTCCAACTTCGTTATTCTGTTAAACTAGCCCTCCCATCCAGTGATTTGGTTCAGAGGAGAAACAGGTCTCTTTATAACATGCCAAATTTCAATTCCACGGGAGCCCACTCCCAAAGCGAACTGCCGACAGAACCATTTGCTAACCCAACCCAAGGAATGACGGACGTTATTGGGTGCAACCATCACGGGTGGGTGGTAAGAGAGAGCAAGGAGAGAAAGAAGGACCTGGGGGGAAAAAAGGAAAATAATGGAAGTTTCGAAGAGAGTGATCAGATTTCCCCATCTCAAAGTTTTAATGCTTGAGAGTCCCTCGGGCAAAAATTACAGTCCAACCCAACTGATTTGGACCACTTTCTGATGAGTTGACCGAGAGCACAGGAATATTTTTAATCAGAGGTAGTCCTCGACTTAAGATCACAGCCGAGCCCCAATATTTCCCTTGCTAAGTGAGACAGCTGTTTAAGGCGAGTTTTGCCCCATTTTACGACTTTTCTTGCCACCGTTGCTAAGTGAATCACTGCCGTTGTTAAGCTAGTCACACGGTTGTTAAGTGAATCCGGCTTCCCTGTTGACTTTGCTTGTCAGATGGTCACAAAAGGGGAACACGTGATCCCCCCAGGGACACAGTGACGGTCATAAATACGATCACGTGATCCTATTTATATTTATCATTCAGACGCTCGACAACTGGTTCGTATTTATGACAGGGTCACGGGATCCCCCCTTTTTGCGACCTTCTGACAAGTCAATCGGGAAGCCGGATTCACTTAACAACCAAGTTGCTAACTTAACAACGGCAATAATTCACTTAACAACGGTGGCAAGGAAAGTCACGAAATCAGGCACTCCCGTAACAAATCTCTCACTTAACAATAGAAATTTGGGACTCAATTGTGATCGTTAAGTCGAAGGACTACCTGTAAAACAAAATTCATCCTGCATGGGTTCTTTAACATATATTTTTTTTTAATTTAAATAAATGCTTCATCGTTCATAATGTTGAGTCATTGTGTGGGGGGGAAAGAGCTACTGTTGATATTAGGGAGGGGGGGTTTCAGAAACACCGTTACCTTTTTTGGTGAAAAACTCCTTGGAATATTTTCCCAACACTGCGTATTTTCGAGGGATTTTTCCCAGCAGTTCAATGATCAATGCTATGTGATCTGCATTGGAGCATATTTCCAGCAAAACAGAGAAACATACAACAGTTTAATCAATACACGGCATGCACACAAGGAGAATGGCCCGGTACAGACAGAAACAGACGGGATCGACCGTCCGCTTAAAAACACGGAGACGCGGAGGTTGCTTGCTGCGTGAATTTAGAAAAAAAAAACGTTCAAATCAGAGGGCCAGGCCACCTTGTGGGATAGCCAAGCACCCAATCCTACGTAGCTTTTAAGTCCTAAATAGATAGATAACATAGTCAGATAGAGATAGAGCTAGAGATAGAGAGATAGATAGAGAGAGAGAGAGAGATGAATTAGATAGATGATAGATTAGATAGATAGAGATAGAGATAGAGATAGAGATAGAGATAGAGATAGAGAGAGATAGATAGATAGATAGATAGATAGATAGATAGATAGATAGATATAGAAAAATCAATCTAGATAGAGATATGGATATAGATAAATTAGATATAGATATATAGATCTATATAGAGATAGATAAAATAGAAAGATAATATTGACAGATAGAGATAGATAAATTAGATAGATAGATCAATCTATATAGAGATATAGAGATAGAGATATAGATAGATCGATATAGATAAATTAGATAGATAGATGATAGATTAGATAGACAGATATATAGATCTATTTTATCTATAGATAGATAGATAAAATAGATAATATAGATAGATATAGATATTTTTTATTTTATTTATTAAATTTATTTTATTTATTAAATTATTAGATATAGATAGATAGATCTATATAGAGATATAGATAGATAAATTAGATAGATGATAGATTAGATAGAGACAGATAAGATAGATAGATAGATAGATAAGATAGATAGATAGATAGATAGATAGATAGATAGATAGATAGATAGATAGATAGATGATAGTTAGAAAGATAGATAGATGATAGTTAGAAAGATAGAGAGATAGAGATAATTTGGACATGCGTTCTGAGGCCCTGAGCTGCCAGCAAGCAATTCACAGTCCGCTTCTGTCTGCGTCGCGGCGCCTTTAAAAAGAAGAGGGACTACCTCTGCGATTGAAGAATTCCCGAGAATATTTTCCAGAGAGAGCAAAGTGCCTTGGGATATTGCCTAGGAGCTCTATGATGTGAGCTATGTGGTCTATGGAGGAGAGAAACAAAGGACATAAGGAGCGGGAAGGGCAGGGCAGGGAAAGGAGGGGATGAAAAGAAGAGGGGGAGGAAAAATGGAATTAGTTTTTGCTGTTGTTTAAAAAAAAGAAAGAAATCCAAAGAAGTTCTCCACGCAAATAACGCTTTGGCAGAAAACCCCATGCAGAGGGTCCCGAGGCCGGGCAGAGAAAAGAGTTTGGGGAGCGTTGGCAGGGCTTAAAAAAGGAAAGCAAAAAAAATAAGATAAGCGAGGCTCCTGTTAACACCGCTGCCAAGGACGTTCCGAGCAAACAAGCGTGGATAACGGGCAGGTTGACAGATGGAAAAAGGACTTTGCAGGGAGGGTCCTCGACTTACGACCGTTCGAAGCTACGACGGCACTGAAAAAAAGGGGGCATTTCACACACAGGAGCGTTGCAGCATTCCCTGATCAAAATTCGGGCGCTCGGCAACCGACTCGTATTTATGACGGTTGCAGTGTCCCGGGGTCACGTGATCCCCTTTTGCGACCTTCTGACAAGCCAAGTCAATGGGGAAGCCAGATTCCCTTAATGACCGCATGATTCCCTGAATGACCACGTGATTCATTGAACAATCACCCGGTGCACTTTACAACTGTGGCAGGAAAGGTCATAAAAGGGGGGGGGGATAACTCACTTAATGACTGTGGAATGCAGTGGGAATTTTGGGCTCGGTTGTGGTCGTAAATCGAGGACTTACCTGTAAATCATTTAGTAATGACCGTATTTACCCAAAAGGGAGATAAGCCTGAATTTAAGACTAATACCTTAATAATACTAATATATATACACACACACACACTCCTGCCAGAAGCCATGCTCCAAATAAATACAGGGCAGGATAAAAAAAAAGATAAAAGAATGTGCATTAAGTGACATATTAATGTATATTTACACAAACTTTTTGCCTAACATTCGTTTTTGCTAAAGAATTTCCTAAATATTATGCTTTTTTTTCCAGTTTGAAACGGCTCGTTTTACAGCTGCAAACCATTTTCACAAAAATAATTGCGACGTCGTTCCAACTTTACTAAATGATGTTTAGTAAGAGTTTGCTTGCTCGTTAGAAAGGTGGTATACGCATTTAAATAATACCTAATTCAAGTTTTTCCACCCTTAATCTTCTATATTTTTTTTTCCTCAGCGAATTCAAGATGGCGAATGCTATCGCTGCCGCCGCCCAAATTCTCAGATAATCCTTAGGGATATAAAAAAAATCTGCCTATGGGGTAAATACGGTCATAAGGTCCCCGAAATCTGGGAATTCGGCATTCAGTGTCAAGTCTAGTGTCTCGCGATGGCGCCACGCGGTGTCAAGTTGTGTATTCAAAGCTGCACAATCTCAATCTTTCCGCACACGGATGCAGGTCTTACGGGACAGGAGGACGGGAACCCCCTCTCAAGATTTAGGGAGGGAAAATATCTCTGCAGAAGGGAGCGACTTAAAGTTAGTGATGGGATTTTGAAGAGGAGGAGAAAATGCAGGGGTTGGTTTTTTTTTTTTTTTTGAAATGAAATTGTTTTTCAGGAACTGTCTCTTCGTATTCCCTAGGAATATTCACAAAGGTTCAAAGCACGCCAAGGTATTTTTAAAAAAATACATACCCTCGTCCCTGGAATAGTCTTCACCGGAATGTGGCTCGAAGAGATAGTCTCCAGTTGCCAACTCAAAGGCCTAGGATTTAAAAAAAAAAGAAGGATATTTTAGCAGTGGACGAGTTTTCTCTCTCATGCAAGGAATACAAATAGTCCTCGTCCTCAGGATGCCCTAATTAAATCATGAGTCTCGAGCCAAGCTTCAAAAGAAATCCAGTTATTTATTAGGAGCTTCATGTCGGCATGTTCCCAGGTGAAGTCAGCTCTGACCCTATGTAATTTATGCTCCAATTATGACCCTGTTCCCCCCTTTCCCCCACCCCCCATAGTGTATCATCAATCACATTTGCCAACGGAGCAATTTTGTGGGTTGTAGAGGTCACTCCCCTTCAGCTGTTGTAGGTATCCCTGGGATACAGCCTTGAGGGAGATAAGCTGAAATGTTCATCTGTTTTTGGCTGCTGTGCAGTTTCGCCAGTTTCTCATCCACCCCTGGCCTATGACAACTTGAGAGCAGGCCAAGGATGCTTTGCGAGTTGACATTTAGTTCATTTAGTTCATTTAGTGACCATTCAAAATCACAACACAGCTCTGGAAAATGTGACTTATGACCGTTTTTTACACTTATAAACCATTCCAGCATCCCCGTGGTCATGTGATCAAAAGTCAGATGTTTGGCCACTGACTCATATTTATGATGGGGGCAGTGTCCTGGGGTCATGTGATCCCTTTTGAGACCTTCTGACAAGCCAAGTCAATGGGGAAGCTAGATTCACTTAACAACGGTGGGACTAATTTAACAACTGCAGAACGGGACAAAACTCACTTAACAAACGTTTCACTTAGCAACGGGAATTTTGGGCTCAACTCTGGTCGTACGTCGAGGACTATCTGTCAGTGAAAAACCCTTGTTTGCATAGCTTTAAGAAGCAAATGAAAATTATTTCTATAAAGGGATTTAAGAGAAGCTTCACAGAAAACCTAAACATCCAACAGAAGTTGCTTATGTCCAGTGGGAATTTCAACAGCCATTATGCCATAACACAAGTCTGTTTGTGGGTCAGTCATGTCGGTGTCTCAACTTACGACCGTCATGACTTACAACAGAAATTCCAGGTTCCACTTCTGTTGTAAATCAAAGACTGCATGTACACTTAAAATAAAACCAGAAGACAAAACTAATGAAGAGATCATCCATCGTTTTTGATTTTGTATTATTACCGTATATTCCCAGGCTTCTGATCAAAAGTATAAGATAAATTAGCTATCCCACTGTTTCTTTTCATCCATGACAATTTTAAGACATGTGGAGTTCAACTCAGCTGCCAGGGGAATTCTGGGAGTTGAAATCCACACAACTTAAGAGTTGTAAAGTTTGAGAAACACTGAGCTATCAGATACTGATTCTTCGCTGGCTAAAATACTGCAATGGTCTCCTGGGCACTTCCGATTCTTCCACGTATAATAATATCACCATAAATGCACAGATGGAGACACGTGTTCAATGTCAGGATTCGAAGTAACACCCCCAACGAAAGAAAACTCCGAGGTTTGAAGTTCCTCAAGGTTCCATTTTATTAGAAATGTCATATTGGCTCATCTGGGAAAACCCGAATCTGAAAGCTTCCAGGTTTTCCCCACCCAAAGGAAAGTCCAAGTCCCTGCCCAGCACCCACATGTCCATTACGTCCTCCAATCAAAGCACCGTCCCAACTGGAGATGCCTCCCAGTTCCAGCCCTCCAGGTGCAGGGCAAGATGTCCTTGACTCTCTGAGAAAGGAATGTTATTATGACTACATATCACCCTCGTTCCACACAATTCTCCTTCACAGTTTCCCACAGTAGTAAATGTGGCAGGCCTGAAGGCCCAATTCAAAAGATGGCTTCCAGGCCTGACATTCTCTTCTTCACAAGAATGTTAATAACAAAATAGATGAATTCCCCACAGGTAGTCCTCAACTTACGACCCAAATTGAACCCAAAGCGAGACCGTTATGTGAGCTTTGTCCTATTTTACGACCTTTCTTGCAACAAAATTCTTAACCAAATCACTACAATTGAGTGACAGGTTTGTGAAGTGAGTTTTGCCCCATTTTACGACCTTCCTTGCCACAGTTGTTAACTGAATCATTGCAGTTGTAAAAGGTTGTTAAGCAAATCCAGTTTCCCCATTGACTTTGCTTGTCAGAAGGTCGCAAAAGGGGATCACGTGCCCCCCCCGGTGACACTGCGACCCTCATAAATGTGAGTCAGTGCCAACGCGTCTGAATTTTGATCACGTGACTGCAGGGATGCGTCAATGGTCATCCTGTGAAAAACGGTCGTAAGTCACCTTTTTCAAGGCCGCTGTAACTTTGAATGGTCATGACACAAACTGTCGTAAGTCGAGGACTACCTGTATTAAAAAAAATATCACGGTATTTTCAGTTCCCAGACTTGAAGTGTAAATGAGAATGTTCCAAGATGGTGCTTCAAAGGAATAAAACGGTTCCTTTTTTTCCACGTCCGTTGTAACTTCAGACGATCGCTAAATAACGGCGGTCACTAAATGAACTCTTGTAAGTCGAGAACGACCTGGATGTGGGTGCTATCCTTCCTGGGATAGGTGATCATGGAAAAAAATGATGCTTCCCATTGATAAAAACCAGAATGGAACTTCACATTTTCGGATTTCTCCGAGGCTGTTTTGTCTTAATTGTAGGGTGGGTTACTTCTCCTCTGCTACCATGCAATTATCTGAAGGATAATATGTGTGCGCCGGAACAGGGCTGTAAATAAAGATGCATTAAGGAAAACTGGCTTTTGGCCCTCCCAATGGCTCTTGAAGCCCAATGAATCCACCAATCTGTTGTGGCTCGCTGGGGGCAGCAGTCGGACAGTGAGGAGGTTGCGGAGGAAGGTGGGCCAGTCCTGGGGGCTGGGGAAAGCTCGGACGAGAGCTCTGTGTTGGTGGCAGAGAGGGAGCTAGACAGCAGTGAGGCAGAGGAACAGCTGGAGCCCGTTCCCAGTGTGCGCATACGCAGAGCTGCCAGAAGACAAGAACAACTAAGAAAGCAGGGTCGACTAGGGAGTAAAGCTTGGAGGTGATTGGCCCCTCCCATAGAAAACAAAAGAGGAGCGAACGGAGAGGGGGCTTTTGCAGGAAACAATTTGTTCATTCAGTCATTTGAAGAGTAGAAAGTTCTGTTCATGACTCTAAGAGACTCTGTGCCAAGTTCTGCCTTGCCCTGCGTTTGGAAATTAGTTAACTGGCAGCTTTCCAAGCGAGATAAGGTTTGTGTTGATAAATATTCCTCTGAGAGACTGTTTGGACAAGCCTTGTTGACTGTGAATGAAAGGAATTCATAGTCGTGTAAATAAAAACTTTTTTGCCGGGACCAGGACTCCTCTTCATGCTTTTTAAGGAAGCCTAGGTCAGAACACAATGCAACAATAAACATTTGATGCTAGTGATAGCTCTGGCTCTAACCTCTAATAAGCAATATTCCTGCATTTGAGGGGCTGCCCCAAAGACGAGGGGGCCAAAGCGCCTGAAGGCAGGACAAGAACTAATGGATGGAAACGCTAATCAAGGAGAGAAGCAATCTGGAATTAAGGAGAACATTCATAACAGTGAGGACAATTAACCAGTGGAACGACTGGCCACCAGAAGTTGTAGGTGCTCCATCCCTGGAGGTTTTCAAGAAAAGACCGGACCAAAATTTGTCCAAGATGGTGTAAGGAGTCCTGCCTTGGGCAGGGGGTTGGACTGGAAGACCTCCGAGGTCCCTTCCAGCCCAAGAGTTCTATGATTCTCTCATTATGCTGGATTAAAATACAGGTAGTCCTAGAGACGTAAGCCCAAAATGTCTGTTGCCAAGCAAAACATGGGCTAAGTGAGTTTTGACCCATTTTACGACCGTTCTCGCTATGGTTGTTAAGTGAATCGCTCCGGATGTTAAGTTAGTTACACGGTTGTTAAGGGAATCTGGCTTCCCCGTTGACTTTGCTTGTCCGAAGGTCGCAAAAGGGGATCACGTGACCAGGGGGTGAAATGTTACCGGTTCGCTCCAGTTCGGGGAAACCGGTAGTGATAAAAACTACCGGTTCGGGTGAATCGGTAGTTACAAAAAGCTGCAATAGTCGTAAATGTGAAATACGGTCATCAGTCCCTTTTTTTCAGTTCCGCTGTAACTTGAAACGGTCACTAAACGGACTGTTGTAAGCCGAGGACTTCCTGTCTTCCTTCTGTGTACACATAGAAAAAGGTTTCACGGGGCAGTAGAGAACTTCCTTGTGAAGAGTTTACCGGATCGGGTGAGAAACTCGTCTAGCTGAGATTAGACAAGGATCAAATCAAACCCTCCATTGCTGGGAATCTCGGGAAGTAGGAATCTGGACACAGATGGAGGAGCCATGAATCCAGGTTTGTCACGAGGCAGAGATAACCTTGTCAGGCAAATCTGAGCAGTGGAACAAACCAGAATGATCTTGGATCGCCAAGAATAAGGCCGATGCTCTGAATCAGGGGTGTCTCCAACCTTGGCAACTTTAAGCCTGGCGGACTTCAACTCCCAGAATTCCCCCGGGGAATTCTGGGAGTTGAAGTCCGCCAGGCTTGAAGTTGCCAAGGTTGGAGACCCCTGCTCTGAATGGTTTCTCTGAGAATCTTGGCACGCGCCGTGACTTTAAGCGAGAATAAAACCGGACATTCTAGAAGATGCCATCTCCTAGGGACAGCAAATCAACAGGACAACCAATCACACCAAGGACAGTTCCAGGATGCAAAGGAGAAAAAAAATAGCAGTATTCCAGCATTTGAGTAAATTTGAGTATTCTAGTATTAAACTGTCGGCCACAAAGGCAAGGCGTAAACTTATTTTCCAAAGCACCTGAAAGCAGGAGAAGCAGCAATGGATGGAAACTAATCAAGGAGAGAAGCAACGTGGAGCTAAGGAGAACTATCTGTGAGAACAATTAACCAGTGGAACAGCTTGCCACCAGAAGTTGTGGATGCTCCAAAAAACTGGAGGAACCGATGGAAAGGGGTTGCCTCAACGTCAGATGAAGTCTGTACTCATTGGGGGCAGATGAGATCCTGCTCGCCGGGCAACATATGGTCTTCTCCAGCTATGGGCCACCAGAAGGAAGGAAGCCAGCAGAGATTCCACAGCTCTTCAGGGTAAGTTTGGGAAGTGGGGATTTGTTCTGTGGCCAATTTAGTGACGCGCCTGATGTCTTGAGAGGGATCCTTGAAATGTCCTCCTGAGACAAATGTCTATGGTTCTGTTGAGTAGGAGGAATGTGTGAAGTGGAAGCTTCGGAGGAGACTTCCTGTTGGCAACCAGCAGGGGATGACAATGTTCTTTCACCGAGTGGTGGTAACACCATAAGGTAAAGGTAAAAGTTCCCCTTGCACATATGTGCTAGTCGTTCCTGACTCTAGGGGGCGGTGCTCATCTCCGTTTCAAAGCCAAAGAGCCAGCTCTGTCCGAAGACGTCTCCGTGGACATGTGGCCGGCATGACTCAATGCCTACGGCGCACGGAACACTGTTCCCTTCCCACCAAAGGGGGTCCCTATTTTTCTACTTGCATTTTTTACGTGCTTTCGAACTGCTAGGTTGGCAGAAGCTGGGACAAGTCACGGGAGCTCACCCCGTTACGCGGCACTAGGGATTCGAACCGCTGAACTGCCGACCTTTCGATCGACCAGCTCAGCGTCTTAGCCACTGAGCCACCGCACCCATACACGGGAACAAAGCAAACCTTGAGTTCAGTGGAGAACCTCTTATATCCTACAGCAGGGGTGTCTAACTCAAGGCCTGTGGGCCACATCTGGCTTGTGGATGTGCTTAGATCTGGCCCGGAGGGCCACCCTGGAAACAGCAAAGGACCGGCCCGCAACCCCCTCTGGGCTCCATTTTTGGCCGTGACGGCCTGCTGCAGCCCTCTGCCAGCAAAAATGGATGCCTCCCCGGGCTCCATTTTCACTGGCAGAGGGCTGCAAGGAGGCCATCCCGGCAGAAAATGGAGACTCAATAAGTGGATGTTGAGCTGGCCACACATACACACAGAGGACAAACATAACCCTCATGTGGCCCTCAACGAAATCGAGTTTGACACCCCTGGCCTACAGGGTGTAATTTCTGTGCTTAGCCATAGGTGTGGTTAATTTTTATAGTAAATCTGATAACCCCCTGAACTGTCTGGCCCACTTTTTCAGAGCTACAGGTAGTCCTCGATTTACAACCTCAATTGATTCCAAAACTTATGTTGCTAAGCGAAACATGGATGGGAGTTTTGCCCCGTTTTACGACTTTACTTGCCACAGTTGCTAAGTGAATCACTGCAACCATCCCCATGGTCGTGTGATCAAAATTCAGATAGTTGGCAATTGATTCATATTTATGACCGTTGCTGCGTCCAGCTTTATGACAAGCAAAGTCAACGGGGTAGCCAGATTCGCTTAATAACCATGTTCCTAACTTAACAACTGCACCGATTCACTTGCCCATGGCAAGAAATGGGGCAAAACTCCCTTAACAACTGTTCTCGCTTAGCAACGGAAATTTTGGACTCCATTGTGGTCATAATCCGAGGACTCCCTGTACACTGGTACTTACTGGGTGGTTTAAGCCAAATTTAATGAATCGAGGAAGGGGAATTGACAAAGAAAAGAAACGCATAGCTGGATTTTAGCCAATGGCTTTGGCCACTGAAATTGCAATGCCCAGCTAGAATTGCTGAAGTTACTGCCTTTTCAAATAACTCTACTTAAAATTATCTTGGCCAGAAATCATAATAATTTTTCTGTATTTCTGATTCAAAATATTTCTGACTGAATGGTGCGGTCGGCCTAGAGGTGGAGCTCTCGCCTCACAATCAGGAGGCTGTGAGTTCGATCCTAGGTAGAGGCAGATTATTTCTCTCTCTGGGCACGTTGAGAATATATCTGCTGAATAGAACTCCGCACTGGCGACAAGAAAGGCATCCGGCCAGTAAACACTCAATTGCCCAGACTCCACCCTGCAAAGGATTACAGGGTCATTAAACAATGGGGAAAAAAAAATATGGATGGGGAAGAATTCAGTAGAACCCCAATTCTGATAATTCTCCATCGTTAATTCAGGGTCATTCAAATTAGATGATTTCTGATTCAAAAGCAGGAAAACGAGCACACGACAAGGTTCTTACCATACATGCTGTACTCCAGATATCAGCGGGTGTACTGTAACCTGCCCCTATTAAAACTTCGATCGATCTATACTGTCGGGTCTGGATATCTTCTGTAAAATGTTTATGCTAAAAAAAAACGGAAACGACAGGCGTTAATTTACAAAACGCTCCCAACTCAGCTAGGAGACTTAAACAGCGGAAGTTGTAGAGACGTTTAATTAATTAATTACGCTTACCACCCAGCAAGCATTTCCCAGATCGGCAATTTTAACTCTAATTTTATCGGCGTTTCTTGGATCTAAAGGATTCACCAGCAAATCAGCAGCCCGAGTTTTTGCTATTAAGAAAGAAAGAAAGAAAAAGAAATACAAGAGTTAATATTTGGAGCGCATAACCCAACATGTTTTTTTTTTTTAGAGAAATCCCAATTGTGGAGAGCAAAAAATAGCTGATGTCTTTGCCATCTTTAAAAAAAAAAAGAATTCAGATGTCAGGGTTCCAAGTAATAGACCCGTGATGGCGAACCGATGGCACGCGTGCCCAAAGTGGCACGCGAAGCCATGTCGCCCGGCACACGCAGCCTTGCCTGTGTCTTTCGGGTTTCTGGCACGCATTCACGTGTGACGATCAGCTCTCCTTCATGCGCGTGGCAGTGCTGAAAATCGGGGTGCGCATGCACGCTAGCCAGCTGATTGTCGAGTGCACCTGCGTGCCAGAACCCGGAAGTTCGGCTTTTCTGGAGCACGATGCCTTCGTGCGCGCAAGTGTCAAAAACAGGCCTGTGAATGCCCACCGGCCAGCTGATCATCAGGTGCGCCTGGACGCTAGGACCCGGAAGTTCGGCTTTTCTGGGGCATGGCGCCAACGACATTTCCACACAACTTTTTCAGCACTTGGTGCCAAAATAGTTTGCCATCACTGTAATATACCCATACCAAGCAAAACTCCGAGGCAGGCACGTTCTTCAAAGAATAGCTTTATTGGATATATCATATTGGCACAAATCTGGTGAAAACCGACTCTTGAAGGTTCCCGCTGTTTTCACCTAATTAAAAGTGAAAGTTTTTCCCTCAACCCCAAACAATCAAGTCACGTGGTCCAATCGAGACACTGTCTGGTTGCCTGGTGACGTCACCTCTGACCAGGTGTGAGAATTTATTTATTTAACACATATTTATATGCCGCCTTTCTCCCAAGGGACTCAGGGCTAAAACACAAGCTAAAAACATACAATAATAAAAGAAGAATCTAATTAAAACCAATTAAAATCAAAATAATAAATAATAAAACCCCAGAATCAGAACTCAGCCCATTTGTTGACATAGCCAAATCTTTAGGCCTCGACGGAAGGAGAATGACCTTGGTTCCCAAGAGAAAGTAGTTTACTTTGACTACACAGCCCCAGCTATCCTATCCCCCCCTCCCTATCGCTCAACTCCAGTGTGACAGCACTGAAGCTCCCAGATGGCTTCGGCCAGGCCAGATTCAGGGTTGACATCAGAATACGTAGGAAGAAAATGTTTTAAAGGATAAGGTAAAGGTTCCCCTCGCACATATGTGCTAGTCATTCCCAACTCTAGGGGGCAGTGTTCATCTCCGTTTCAAAGCCGAAGATCCAGCGCTATCCAAAGACATCTCCGTGGTCATGTGACCAGCATGACTAAACGCCAAAGCCCCACGGGACGCTGCTACCTTCCCACCAAAGGTGGTCCCTATTTTTCTACTTGCCTTTTTTACGTGCTTTCGAACTGTTAGGTTGGCGGAAGCTGGGACAAGCAATGGGAGCTCACCCTGTTACACGACAATAGGGATTCGAACCGCTGAACTGCCGACCTTTTGATCAACAAGCTCAGCATCTTAGCCACTGAGCCACCATGTCCCTTTAAAGGATACACCGATGATTAACCTAACATACTAAAAATTACAATCATCATCATTTTAACCATTGTCTATCCACTGTGGGATGAAGGCCTCTTCCTCCTGTTTCCTACCAATATGGTCCTGAACTTTCTTTGGCCAACTGGGCCCACAATATTTGCTTACGATACACAATTACGATACACAATTTTGATTACGATACACAATTACGATACACAATTTTGAAAGAGGCTAACAACTTAAATAATTGCCAGGAAAATAACTCCTTAAGTAATATAGTCTCTTTTATCCAGGTTTTTTAAAAAAACCTCTTTTACATTTCTTTCTCTCTCTCCAGAATAAACCACAATTTTGAAAAGGGCTAACAACCCAAATAATTGCCACAAAAAGCCCCCTATGTAATATATTCTCTTTTATCAGGGATTTTTTTTTTAAAAAAAAAAAGACTTTTACATTTCTTTCTAACTCTCCAGAATAGACCACACGGAGCAAAGTAAAATACATTTTTATTAAGTTTATATACAATATAGACATATACATTCAAGAAGGGTTGCAAATGGGGATCGTGCGATCCCTGCGGACTCTGCAACTGTCAATAAATACACGTCAGTTGTCAAGGGTTCGAATTTCGATCAGGTGAACGTGGGGGGGATGTTGCAAATGTTGTAAGTGTGAAACTGGTCGTGGCACTTTTTCCGATGCTGTTGTAACTTGTCCGGCCTTCGGGTGCTTTGGAAAATAGCTTGAGCCCCCTCCTCTCTGTGGCAGCCCCTCAAATATTGGAAGACTGTGATCATGTCTCCCCTGGTCTTTCTCTTCATTAGACTATCCAGGCCCAGTTCCTGCAACCGTTCATCGTATGTTTTAGCCTCCAGTCCCCTGATCATCTTTGTTGCTCTTCTCTGCACTTTTTCTAGAGTCTCCACATCTTTTTTATAGTGTGGGGACCAAAACTGGATTAAGAATTCCAGGTGTGGTCTTACTACGGCTTCCTAGAGTGGTATTAGTACCTCACCTGATCTTGATTGTATCCCTCTGTTGATGCAATTTAGGATTGTATTGGCTTTTTAGAAAGGTGCCTCTCTAAATCAAACCCCACTAAGAATTTTCCATATCAGAGATTCTGATATGAGATAATTTACAGGTAGTCCTCGATTTACAACAGTTCATTTAGTGACCAAAGTTTTTTAAAAAGTGTGACTTAGGACTGTTTCTCACAGTTAAGACCTCTGCAGCGTCCCCACGATCACGTGATCAAATTTCCTTTAAAAAAAAAAAAAATTAATTTATCGAAATATAAAACACAAAGAGAAATTCAAAAAAGTAATAGAAAACTAGGAGGAAGGGGAGGAAAAAGAAAATATGGTGTAAAGAGAGAAAAGGGGGAAAAAAAGGCCCCGACTTCCAACTCTCTTTAGCAGAGTAGGAGATAACAGCATTATAACCGCAACTTTTTACTTTTTCACAACAGTATGTACAAGCCATTTCGATAACAATAGAATCTAATTAGCAAAATCAAAGCTTCCTTATTATTATTTTTTTCATTGCAAGCATGAAATCCGGAAGCAATACTCTCTTCTTTGGATAAAAGAATCAATTTGACCATCTCTGCTTCACTTTCTTGTGTATATGCTTCTGTTATAGTGTGTCCGTGTCCATATATATATAAATTTGGTATAAAATGGTTTGTCGTGAATGCGACTGCTTGAGGGCTCCTGGATTGGAGCTGAAAGGCGAAAGGGAAGCAGGATGCTCCCTCCCACATGCTGGGGTAGACCAGGTGCTACGACAGAAAAACACACACACATCCATATATATTTTCTTTCTCTCTCTCTTCCTCCCTCCCTCCTTCCTCCTCCTCCTCCTCCTCCTCCCCCTCCTCCTCCTTCTTCTTCTTCTTCTCTCTCTCTCTCTCTCTCTCTCTCTCTCTCTCTCTCTCTCTCTCTCTCTCTCTCTCTCTCTCTCTCTATATATATATATATATATATAGTATATTTTTTGTAGTTTTGATATTTTATTAACTTTAAAAAATACTCAAATATTATATGTGATCAAATTTCAAATGCTTGGCAACGGGTTCATATTTTTATGACTGCTGCTGTGTCCCAAGGTCATGGGATCGATCCCCTTTTGCGACCTTCGGACAAGCAAAATCAACGGAGAAGCCAGATTCCCTTAACAACCATGTTACTAATCTATCAACTGCAGTGATTCACTTAACAACGGTGGGAAAGAAAGGTCTTACATGGGGCAAAACTCACTTAACAAATGTCTCCCTTAGCAACATGTTGGGCTCCATTGCGGCCGTACGTCGAGGACTACCTAAATTCAACAAAATCGGTCCCTTTGGGTTGAATAATTTTAGCTGTTTCTCAGCAGCCGTCCTGTTAATTTTCAGGTATTAATGCTACAAATCTAAGAGAGTTGGATTACCATAATTTCTATAACATTGGGTGAACAATTCCTCATTCCGATTTTATTTATTCAGCAATGGCTGCTAAATCTCTCGCACACATACACACCCTCCTTCACTTTCACACTTACAATCGTGATTCACAAAGCTTCAGCTAGTTTGACTCCCACGTGTGGCTTTTAAGTGAAGTTTGTGAGGCAAAAATTATAACAGGCTCCGAAAAGATCAGAAACATCTCGCAAAATTCACCCCAGCAGAAGTGCGTCAAGCAAAATCGTACCTCACTGCCAGCTCTGAACACGAGTATTATCTGTTTTGTTTTTTTTCAATGAGCTGGGGAGTTTTCTGTATGCAACTGGTCCTCAGCTTACGACCACAACGGAGCCCAAAATTTATGTTGCTAAACGAGAAACCTGTTAAGTGAATTTTGTCCCCCATTTGTGACCCCGGGCATACTGCCACCGTCGTAAATATGAAACAGTTGCCAAGCATCTGCTTTTTTGATCACGTGACCATTGCAATGGCCATAAGTGTGAAAAACGGTCATAAGTCGCTTTTTTTCAGTGCCACTGTAACTTTAACAGTCACTAAACAAATGCATTTGTAAAATTGCCCTGCAAAATGCAAGAGAAGCTACTACTCATAATCTCACTACTGAACATTTTGAGAAAAAACTGTAGACGAAAGAGTAATCTCTGAAAATATATTCCACAATAGTATATATCTCTATTTATCTGTCTATCCATATCTAGCTATCCCTCTATCCATCCATCCATCTATCCATATCTATTTATCTATCTATTTATCTATTTATCATCTATCTATCATCTATCGATCTATATCCATCTCTCATCTATCTATCTATCTATCTATCTATCTATCTATCTATCATCTATCTATCGATCTATATCTATCCATCTCTCTCCATCTATCTCTCTATCTATCTATCCCTCCATTTTCAATTGTGAGGAAACAATGATTTTCCAGATTTATATTTTTATAATAAACATTATATATTTCATGTCATCTGAATATTAAGTGAACTGCTCAGTGGCTGAAAATTCGTTCACTCTTTTTCTCTGGCTTCTTCTCATTTCCCAACTTCTCCTTCTGTTCGTTTTGGATTTAAAAAAGGGTGCTGATCACGGATGCCTTGGTTCAGAGACGATGCGCTGGGTGTTCCCGGAGAAGTTGCATGTCCGCCAAGGTCAGACGCTCCAGGAGGAAGGAATGACCCCCAAAAAATAATAAATCACATCAGCTTGATCCAAAACTTGCTTTCACGTTATCGCTACGGAAATAAAAAAAAAATATCGAAAGCCAAGCTGTCAACCATCCCACTCATCTAATCCAACAAAGAATATGAACCGAGTCCAAAAGCATTTACGACTTGTGGTAAACCATGTTCGCTGCTGCTATTCTCCACTTTGGCTGCTAGTTTTCTAGGACTCCTGTGGCTTCTACTCATTTTCTTGTTTCGTTTATCATCGACAGATTGCTGAGTTACTGACATTCTTCCTTAGTTAATTTCATCTCTTCAGCTTTCCAAGAATTCGGCTCTTTTTCTTGTTATCTCGCTGAAGATCTCGTACTGCGGCGGGCTAGACGGAAGTCCGTATCCTTCAACCATCTTTTCTGGAAAAGAAAAAAAAAAAAAAAAGAACCCACTAAAATATCATCCTATATATCAGAAGTAATGAAAATAGACACCGATTTTATAAAGTGGCATTCTCCCATTGGCTGATCACCAAATCATGCAACAGAGATTAAATTATGCCTCTGTATAAATTATTCAACTCAGACATTTTCAGCTAGCTAGGTGCTCTATTCTGTATTCTTCAGAGCGACAGTATGCTTATCCCAAAATAGATGAGGAAAATATATTATCAAGCGAATATTGTAGCATCCTTAATTGCCCCAAAATTCCCTTGCTATTAAAACACCCCATTATTTTAAAGTTTAATGCTAACCAAGCAACTGGAAAAGTGTTGAAAAGCAAAATCTTACCTATATTTCGTGATAGGACGTCGGTTTGAGAGCGAGGCTGAGGTTAGTTTGAGTATCGTAGACAAGGTAGCTTATTTGATTGACTGTGTCCCAGGTAATGTTGCTCATTTATGTGTCTCAGGCTCAATTTTCTACAGGGACATTAGTAGGAAAATGTACCGCAGTTGTCTTTTGCAAGATCATTGCATGGAAAGGCCCATCAAAAGAATTTTCAGGGAAAAGAGCTGCCTTTTTCAAATGAGCGTTAAAAACCAAAAAAAAAAAATGGCATATTCCTCAAAAAAAATTTTTTTTTTACTCTTTATCCTAGTGTGGAATTGATTATTACAAATATTACAATCCGATCATATCACGTAATGGTATCCAGCTAAAGAGGATTCACAGCCCCTCACACCCCACTCCAAGAAAGAGAGTACAACTCAAATCCCACAATTACAAATTAATTACAGGATGATAATCCTTCTGGTCCAGTCTTCTTTTTAAACTTTAGAACTGAAGGTGCCGCTTTGTTTTATTTTCTGAACGAATAGAGGAACACAAATCTGTAGATTTTCGGTACAAAATTATAACGGACCCATTAGAGAAGCGTGGAAAGGAGGGCAGTTTTTTGGAATTACTGTATTTTTTGGACTACGAGACGCACTTTTTTGTCTCCCAAAAGGAGGCGAAAATGTCTGTGCGTCTTGTAAATCGAATATTGCTGAAGCCCCGCCCACCCACCAGCTGTTTTTTGGCCTCCGCATACCGTGTTTTCAGGCCTTTTTTCGGCCTTTTTCAGGCCATTTTTTGGCCCATTTTTGAGGCTTTTTGGCCTGTTTTGGAGGCTTTTTTTTTCCGGCCCATTTCGGGGGCTTTTGGGGCCTGTTTTCAGGGCTTTTGGGGCCTGTTTTAGAGGCTTTTTTTGGCACATTTTTGAGGCTTTTTTCGACCCATTTTTTCGGAAAAAAGAGACAAAAAAAAAGCCTCAAATATGGCCCCAAAAAAGCCTCAAATACGGCCCCAAAAAAGGCCAAAAAATGGGCCAAAAAAGCCTCCAAAACAGCCCCCCCAAAAGCCCCCAAAACGGGTCGAAAAAAGCTCCAGAAACAGGCCGAAAAAAGGCCTGAAAAAAGGCAGGCCAAAACCTTTTTTTGTTGTTGTTTTCCTCTTCTAAATTTAAGTGTGTCTTATAATGAGGTGCGTCTTATAGTCCAAAAAAATACAGTACTTGTTTGTTATGCTGCTTGACGTTAAAGACAAGATTAATATCCTTTAATGGGAAATTGTCTGGTATTATTGCAAATATCCCGCTCTGCAATGTTATCTTTTTTGAAATGTGCCTCATTTTGGAACTGTCTTTTGAGATATATATGTAATGCGTATAATTCTGGGATCTGGGTGTGTGTCCAGGATCGGTACTTAATCACTTCTATTACGGTATTCGGGAATCGTCACTGTACGGGTAGTCCTCGATTTACAACCATTGAGCCCAATGATTCCAACTGCTAAGGGAGACATGTGTTAAGTGAATTTGGCCACGTTTTACGACCTTTCTTGCTGCAGTTATTAAGTCAATCGCCGCAGTTGTTCAGTTAGTAACACAGTTGTTAAGAGAATCTGGCTTCCCCATTGACTTTGCTTGTCAGGAGGTCACAAAAGGGGATCACGTGACCCCAGGACACTGCGGCCGTCATAAATATGAACCAGTTGCCAGACATCCAAATTTTATTTGCATCCTCAGGGTCACCTGAGTAGTGCAAATGGTTCCTGGAGTCTGCAATTGTTCCAGCTGTCTGCAAGGAATATAAATCCTTCCATTCCCCACTATCCTGTCAGAGCTGAAGAAGCTTCTTGGATGAGAAGCGAAACGTCTTCAAAAGAAAAAAGGAAAAACAAGAAAGTCCAGTTGCCTCCTGAAAAAGCACCGATGTGAAAACGGTCGTAAGTCACTTTTTTTCTGTGCCATTGTAACTTTCAAACCGTCCCTAAAACAAAATGATTGTAAGTTGAGCAATAGTTGCACACAGACAGAAAGGCATTTCAGGTACCCTGTATATTCATTATACAGTTTTCACTTCCAGCCAAAAGCAATGTTTTGATACAAAAAAAGTATACCCAGGGATTGGCTGCTGGGGGTTCGGGAGAACCTCTAGCTAAGATTCTGTGGAGTTCGGAGAACCCCCAAATCCCACTCCTGGCTGGCCCCACCTACCCCTCCCCTCCTCTCCCCTCCCCGGAGTCCCCACGCGACCCATTTTGGATGCAGGTAAGTGCCGGGTGCGCGCGGAGACTCGGGGAGGGCAAAAAATGGGCCTACCGGAAGTTCAGGAAGGCCGGAAATGGGCCTGTTTCCAGCCTCCAGAGGGCTTCCGAAGCCTGCGGATGCCACTTTTGCCCTCCCAGAGGCTCGAGGAAAGCCGCTGGAGCCCAGGGAGGGCAAAAACGCTTCCCCCTCCCGCCGTGGTGCAGGAGGCCGACATGGCCACACCTATCGTGGCCACCCCCACTCAGCAACCAGGCAGAGATTTTTAAAGCCCACCCCTGAGTATACCGCATCAAATGATAGCAAACGAAGCATTCTGCAGCGTGAACCACACAAATCTGATTAATATTGCCATATTTCTATTTTTTTTTCTTTTCACATTAAGCCCTAGTTTGCCCTGTACATCAGGGAAAATATGTGTCTGTCATTCAGAGACAGGTTGCATTTACACTTCTGCAAATGTTAACTCTCTGGCTAGCGGGAGCGCGAACAAGAAGGAAGTCGGATCAATCAATCAGCATGCAGGGCGCGCCTTTCTACACAACGTGGAGTCGTTGATTTGGGAGATGAGCACGTCCCGCCGGTCTGCAACCATCTGCAACCTCTACTTACTCATCCACCCCCGCGCAGCGTAGGCAGGTATCCACGCCTATGCACAGCTGAGGACAAATCTAAATCAAGGTTTATTCTGAAAACATGGTTGCCGTCTCAGCATTAGGCAGATTCGAGATTCCAAACGGAAAGTGTAGAAAAAGGAGAATATTTGTTAGCCCAGGGTTGAACTGAGGGGTCCTTGGTGGTCTCTGAGCTTGGTTGTTTTCTTGCATGTTTCATGACCCAGCTAGGCAACATCATCGGGGCTGCCAGTGCTAAGTAGGTAGGACCAGCAGAGTAACAGAGTAACAGATCTGGAAGGGACCTTGGAGGCCTTCTAGGCCTGGCTAGCACTGATGATGTTACCTAGTTGGGTAATGAAATGTCTGCAAGAAAATAACAAAGCTCAGAGACCACCAAGGACCCCACAGTTCCTGCTCCCCCTCTTCTTCTATGCAAACTCCTCTTTCTTCTAGAACTGATGATGTTACCTAGTTGGCTAATGGAACGTTTGCAAGAAAACAACCAAGCTCAGATAGCACCAAGGACCCCTCAGGGTAGAAGCAGCATCTTCACTTAAGGAGTTTCTAAAACAGACCTCAATCGCGTAACGTTACGGTAACGAAAATGCTTACTTTTTGGCAAGTCTCCCGTACTGGATGCCGAAACCGTCCTGCTCCGATCGTGGGATGGAGTGCTTTCTTCTCTTTCGGTTACCGTCGATTCTTCAGAAACCACCGAACCACAAGCGACGGAATCTAAAGCTCCGGGATACACCGGAGATGAAAATTCATCATATTGTGATTCCGGAATGTTATGACGTCCGTTCGGCAATTCGCCGTTAAATTGTTCGTAAGAGCTACTGTAACTGTACTCGCTTTTGGCGTTTGGCTCGTCGAGATTATATTGCTCGGCACTGGGGCTATCCTCCTCATCTTCCTCTTCCTCCTCAATCTGGTCTTCCAGGGAGAAAGGACCGTCGATAATGTGGCCGTTGGTTTTGGGAGATTCTATCCAAGTGGGATCCGTGGACTCTGAATTGGCTAATTCTTGTTCCAGATCGTCATCTTTCTCCGTGTTTTCTTTTTCCGTGTCTTCTTTCTCGTCTTGATCTTCCGTTTCTCCTGAGGGATACAAAGGACATGAGGTAAAAACATCTTTTAAAATGCTAACTTTCAAAGTGAGGTGAAGCATACAGGTAGTCCTCGACTTGCAACCATGATTCAGCCCTAAATTTTCTGTTGCTGAGCGAGAACAGCTGTTCGGTGGGTTTTGCCCCATTTGACGACTTTTCTCGTCATGGTTGTTAAGGTGAATCACCGCGACCATTAAGTAACACGGTTGTTAACTGAATCCGGCTTCCCCGCTGACTTTGCTCAGCAGAAGGTCGCAAAAGAGGATCGCATGACTCCGGGACACTGCGACCGTCATAAGTATGAACCAGTTGCCAAGTATCTGAATTTTCAACCATGTGACCCTAGGAACGCTCGTTACTGTGAAAAATGGCCATAAATCAATTTTCCGGTGCAAACTTCGAACGGTCACTAAATGAATGGCTATAAGTTGAGGACTACCTGTGTATATACAGTCCCTGAGACTTACGTCTATGAGTTGGGCAGCAAAATAAATTCAATAAATTAACGAACTAACTCACCATCTTCATTCCCAGGTTCTTCATCCGCCACTTCTTCTAATTCTACGCTTTTTAGTTTAACTTCGGGATGGTACCCGTCCTCTTGTTCGTTGGATGGTATAGTAGAGGTGACGTTTTCTTCCGTTTTTTTCCTTTCAGCTTCCCGTTCCAGTTCTTCAATTTCCTGCAAACGCTTTTCTAGGAGCTCAGCCTGCCTCTTTTGCTTTTTTTTTAGTTTCTTCTTTTTATTTTTAGATATCTTTCCAATCTGTTGGAGGAAAAGAAAACCTCAGATTCGCCTGGGATCACGCGACATGATTAGCTTATTCGGTGGTGTTGATCTGCCAATATTGCGTACATTGATGTGATGGTAAAACCCGTTGCCGCTTACTGTAGGAAATCGTTGGGACTCCTAGAAATCTAATTTTCAGAGACAAATTCTCTTATCTTGGTGGAATTAAAAACAACAACAACCGTACTATAGTACACTCTGGGGGTGGGAGTTGCAGGGTGGGCGTGGCCAGTGATCAGTTACTACCAGTTCGACCTGGTTCGGGCAAACTGGCAATGGCGGGAGGCTCCGCCCACCCTCCCAGACGTCATCACAGACTTTCTGCGCGTGCGCAGAAGGGCCGCGCACAAAACGAGTTCTGAACCTTTAGCGAAGGTAAGAGGAGCCCACTACTGGGCGTGGCCAGCTCGATGTCACTCATGTCAGGGGAGCCTGTGGCGGCCCGAGCGCTCTGCCAGCGAAAACGGGCTCCCCAGCTCCGTTTTCACTGGGAGGGGCACTGCAGGTGGTACTTTGCTGTTTCCATGGCGGCCCCATGGGCTACATCTAAGCACCCCATGGGCCAGTTCTGGCCCACGGGCCTTCAGTTTGACACCCCTGTGCTACACAATCATCTATCTGCTATCAACCAGCTTAAATCCACTTTTTTGGGGGGGGTATTTTTCCAAATCATCTTCAAAAAATCTGGCTCGATAAAAATGGCGTTCCACAGATAAGTAACCTATCCATGGGAATTCTAGTTGGGTATAGTAATTAAGGTGCTGGCCTAAAAATCAGGAGTTCTAGTCCCACCTTAGCTCTGAAAGAGAGGCTTTGGTTGTTGCAGGGAAAATAAGAGGAAGGTATACAGGTAGTCCTCGCCTTACGACCCACAATTGAGTCCAAAATGTCTGTTGCTAAGCGAGACATTTGTTAAGTGAGTTTTGACCCTTTTTACGACTTTTCTTGCTAGGGTTGTTAAGTGAATCACCGCAGCTGTTAAGTTAGCACTACTAGGTTGCTAAGTGAATTTGGCTTCCCCACTAACTTTGCTTGTCAGAAGGTCGCAAAAGGGGATTACGTGACCCCGGGACACTGCGACCGTCATAAATATGAACCAGTTGCCAAGCGTCCGAATTTTGATCACGTGACGGTGGGGGATGGCTGCAACAGTCATAAGTGTGAAAAACGGTCAGGAGTCCCTTTTTTCAGGGCCGTTGTAACTTTGAACGGTCACTAAATGAGCGGTTGTAAGTCGAGGACTACTTGCATTGTGTGTGTTTGCCACCTTGAGTTATTTGTAAAACCAATAAAGGCAGGATACAAATAAAATTAATCAAATAACATAAAGATATAAAATAAAATAAAAATATAAATCTAATTAAAATAAAATAAATCTGCAGTATGGCAATGCAGAAGATATCCCCCCCTCCCCTTCCCAAATTCTGTTTTGAGGCTCTTGGGTAGCTACTCTCCATTATGACTTAATATGGAATCTTTCCTTTAAAATATACCCATTTCCCAGTCAAAGGTTAATTTTTGTTTTGGAATGGGCCAGCTGGAATGTACCAAACTACATTGTCCAGCCATCAAAAGCAGGCCCTAGAATGGCGTTTCAATCTGCTTTTTTCCCATGCATTTTAAGAAATGCATCATGGATAGCTCCGTATCATAATAGCTGGTGTAGAATAGAATAGAGCCGGAAGGGACCTTGGAGGTCTTCTAGTCCAACCCCCTGCTCAAACAGGAGAACTTATACCATTTCAGATAAGTGACTCTCCAGTCTCTTCTTAAAAAACCTCCGGTGATGATGGAACACCTACAACGTCTGGTGGCAAGCTGTTCCATTGTCCTCACTGTTAGGCAGTTTCTCCTTAATACCAGGTTGCTCCTCTCCTTGATTAGTTTCCACCCATTGTTTCTTGTCCTGCCCTCTGATGCTTTGGAAAATGGGTTTCTTTGTGTCAGCCCCTCAAATACTGGACCTTGTCTTGAATTTCCCACTATAAATGCAGCTACTAAATTTATTGCGGTGTTTAAATGATCCTTTCTAAAATGCTACCAGCTTTCATTCTTTTGTGAGCATTGGGTTGTTGTTAGTTGCGAAGTCGTGTCCGACTTATCGCGACCCCCATGGATAATGTTCCTCCAGGCCTTCCTGTCCTCTACCATCCTCTGGAGTCCATTTAAGCTCACGCCGACTGCTTCAGTGACTCATTGGTATAAATTGACAAAAGTATAAAGCTGAAGAAAGACTGCTAAACATCGGACCGAAGTCAACGTTGAGGATTAAAAGGGGGGGAAATGACGCAGAGCATGGTATATTTCTATGCAGAAATAAACCCAATAAAAGCAACTGCTATAAAATTCCTGACCCAGTCTTTATTAAAAAAAAAAAGCTTGCTAACCTAGTGAAATCCCTTCTCTTCTCACCAACGGTGGTTGAAATTTTCCGATGCTTCACAAGCCATTTGTCATGAATTATGGAAATACGATCTTCGAAGGAAAATACGTTTCATAGCTATTTTTGGATGAATGGCATTTTAATGCTTAGCTGCAGGCAGGAATGTAGTCTACACCGTAATACCAGAAAGGAGATAGTTACAGGTAAGTCCCAGATTTTCGACCACAATTGAGCCCAAAATTTATGTTACTAAGTTAAGATGTTTTTTTAAAGTGAATTTGGCGTCATTTTATGATCTTAATATTCACTTAATAAACGTGGCCAGAAATGTCGTAAAATGAGGCAAAATTCAGTTCTAACAACTCTCTCCCTTAGCAATAGAAATTCTGGGCTCATTTGAGGTCGTAAGTTGAGGACCACCTGTACTTAGTAGTTTTATTTAACCTAAGTGGCATTACGTGTTTTAAAATCCAGTGGCAAATATAATGCGTGATGAATGTTATGCAAAAAAGACTCGTCGTCAGATAAAGATTCATAAATGAAATTTAAAAGGTTTTTTTTTTTAATCTTTTAACCATCCAAACAAAAGAATCAGATATCTAAATAACAATAATGTAACAGTACTTACAGGCTTTTGTTGTGGGGCAGTACTCACTGAAAAATAAAATAAGAGACAGCCAGTGTCACAGTTATGAATACTCAAGTGTATATTTTTTTAAAAAAACCAATGGATATAAGACTCCGTCAGAGACAAATCCCTTGTGTGTCCAAATACACTTGGTCAATACAGAATTCTATTCTATTCTGTTTTATTCTATATTCTATTCTATTCCATTCCATTCCATTCCATTCCATTCCATTCCACATTTATCTCTATTCTATTCTGTATTTATCTATTCTATTCTTATTCTATTCGACATTTATCTGTTCTATGCTGTTATTCTATTCTATTCTATTCTATTCTATTCTATTCTATTCTATTCTTATTCTAGTTATCTGTTCTATGCTGTTCTGCTTTATTCTATTCTATTCTATTCTATTCTTATTCTAGTTATCTGTTCTATGTTGTTCTGCTTTATTCTATTCTATTCTATTCTTATTCTAGTTATCTGTTCTATGCTGTTCTGCTTTATTCTATTCTATTCTATTCTATTCTTATTCTAGTTATCTGTTCTATGCTGTTCTGCTTTATTCTATTCTATTCTATTCTATTCTATTCTTATTCTAGTTATCTGTTCTATGCTGTTCTGCTTTATTCTATTCTATTCTATTCTATTCTATTCTATTCTTATTCTAGTTATCTGTTCTATGCTGTTCTGCTTTATTCTATTCTATTCTATTCTATTCTTATTCTAGTTATCTGTTCTATGTTGTTCTGCTTTATTCTATTCTATTCTTATTCTAGTTATCTGTTCTATGCTGTTCTGCTTTATTCTATTCTATTCTATTCTATTCTTATTCTAGTTATCTGTTCTATGCTGTTCTGCTTTATTCTATTCTATTCTATTCTTATTCTAGTTATCTGTTCTATGCTGTTCTGCTTTATTCTATTCTATTCTATTCTTATTCTAGTTATCTGTTCTATGCTGTTCTGCTTTATTCTATTCTATTCTATTCTATTCTATTCTATTCTATTCTATTCTTATTCTATTCTTTTTCTGCTCTTCTGCTCTTCTCTTCTCTCTTCCCCCCCTCCTTGCTTCCCTCGGCTCCCCTACTCTACTCTATTGAGGGGAAGGCATGGCTAGCTGGGGAATTCTGGGAATTGAACTCCACATGTCTTAAAGTTGCCAAAGTTGTCCCTGGTCTAAGCCAACCGAGCACGTTCAAAAACGTTTGTCTTCATTGCCTGGAAACGTTTTCGCTGGTTCTCTCAAAACGAGAGCTCTGTCATTCACCCATCGATTTTGCTTGGGTAGGAACTCATGTTCCTACCCAAGCCATAATCTACAATCCAAGCCAGACTGTTCCACCGACCTTTGGTCTTCTTCTAGAAAAAATCTAGAAGACTGGAACTGACTCGAGGAGATAGGCTTCACGAAAGACGTCCGTTCCCAGGATGACAACATTATTATGGGACAAGAGAGATTTCTATACCTTTCCCAAATGAAACTGGAATTGCCTCCTGCTTCCAACCAATTCCTTTGGGAATTCTGGGAGTTGAAGTCCACAAGTCACAAAAGGGCCATAGTTTCTCATCCCTGCCCTAGAGCTACAATAGAGGGGGGCCGACTTTCAAGATCATGGATTGCTCATCCCTGCTCGAAGTCAAAAGCCTTCCCGGTTCAAAGCGTTATCTTTTATGCTTCTAAAATGATTTAACTCCAATTCTATTTTATTTATTTATTTTGCTCTTCTCCTTCCATTTCTACTCCTTTGCCCGGGGGTTGGAGATAAACCTCCGTAGATCCTATAAAATTCCTTTGCTTGCCAAAATAACTTCTTTAGCTCACACCATTTCTAGCAGAATCTATCCGCTGAAATTTACTGAAAACCTATTTTATAAATGAGCCTCGCTACTCCTGGTCAAGAGGCTCAGGGCTCCCAATTACCCTGTTTCCCCAAAAATAAGACCCAACTGGAAAATAAGTCCTAGCATGATTTTTCAGGATGCTCATAATATAAGCCCACCCACCCCCAAAATAAGCCCCAGTTAAGATTGTCAGACAGATGGGTGCATTTAGTACCGTATTTTCCCCAAAATAAGACCTAACCAGAAAATAAGCCCTAATGCATCTTTTGGAGCAAAAATTAATATAAGATCCTTTCTTATTTTCGGAGAAACATGGTACCTTTTAAAACCGTCAACTGAGCTTCAGGTCTGAAATGCAGTTCTTTGGTTTTGCCTTGATAACCGTTACTTTTTCTGTTTCACCGACCCCGTATTTTTATTCTGTATTTTCAATCGGGCTGCTTCTTTCCCTGAACTAAAAATAATTTGAATCCTCTGTGTTTGGTTACTCCCTCAAGAAATGACTTGAATACTTCATTTCCTGACCTTTACACCGGCTTTTGAATAAAAAGCCAGGGCGAGCTGGCATATTAGGAAGAACCCGGTGGAACGAAAAAAAATATATAATTAAGCTTTCTTTAGCTACCACAAGGGTAAAGTTGTGTGTGTGTGTGTGTGTGTGTGTGTACACCCTGTTTCCCCGAAAATAAGACCCAATCAGAAAATAAGTCCTAGCATGATTTTTCAGAATGGCTCGTAATATAAGCCCTACCCCAAAAATAAGCCGTCAGTTAAGATCATCAGCAGACAGAGGCGTTTAGTACTATATTTCCCCCAAAATAAGACCTAACCAGAAAATAAGCCCTAATGCATCTTTAAAATTAATATTAATGATTATATTAATATAATGATTAAAAATTAATATAAATCTGCTGAGCCACCAGGGGCCTCTCACCAGGCTCAAGGTTGACTCAGCCTTCCATCCTTTCTAAGGTAGGTAAATTGAGGACCCAGTTTGTGGGGGCAATAAGCTGACTTTGTATAAATATACAAAAGTATGAAGGCTGTTGCTTAATGCATTGTAAGCCGCCCTGAGTCTTCGGAGAAGGGCGGCATATAATATATTATTTATTTTTTAAATTTTTTTTAAATTTATTTTTATATGCCGCCCTTCTCCGGAGACTCAGGGTGGCTTACAATGCATTAAGCAATAGCCTTCATACTTTTGTATATTTTATACAAAGTCAGCTTATTGCCCCCACAAACCGGGTCCTCATTTTACCCACCTTAGAAAGGATGGAAGGCTGAGTCGATATAAGACCGGGGTGAAATCCAACAGGTTCTGACAGGTTCTGGAGAACCGGTAGTGGAAATTTTGAGCAGTTCGGAGAACCAGTAGCGGAAATTTTGAGTAGTTCAGAGAACTGGCAAATACCACCTCTGGCTGGGCCCAGAGTGGGGTGGGAATGGGGATTTTGCAGTATCCTTCCCCTGGAGTGGGAATGGAGATTTTGTAGTATCTTCCCCTGGAGTAGGGTGGGAATGGAGATTTTGCAGCACCCTTCCCCTGCCACGCCCACCAAGTCACACCCACCAAATCACACCATGCCCACCAAGCCACACCCACAGAACCGGTAGTAAAAAAATTTGGATTTCACCACTGTATAATACCCAGTCTTATTTTGGGGGAAACACGCTTTTGTTCCTTTCCTATTGCAAAGCGATTGAAAATTTAACCCTTCCAATTCAGCGCATTTAAACGTATTGTTCCCATTAAGTAAAATCGACTCGGTGTTATTACAGCCTGCATTGTCTCGTTGGCGGAAAATACGAATTTTAAACGCTGCTACCTGCTGAGCCAGAGGGAGGTGGCGCCCCCGCTTTCTGCCACTCGGTCGCTTCCGCCGCCATTCTCCGCACGTAGGTGTCATCTACACACATCAAGATGTTTTCTGGTTTGATATCCGTATGAATGATCTTACATTTGCTGTGAAGGTAATCTAAACCCTGCAATACCTGATTGCAAAATATTCAGACGGAGAATAATTGCATTACCATCAAAAAACAAGGACGCTGGTCAGGATTTAACATTTTAGCACCAAGAGGAATTATTCACAGCCCTCCAGATGTTGCTTAACCTCAGTATTATTACGAGCATGGCGACATAAGAAGTTCCGAAAGTTACGCTGTGCAGGTAGACCTCGACTTACGACCGCAATGGAGCAAACGCCTGTTGCTAAGTGAGACGTTTGTTAAGCCTGATTTTACGACTTTTCTTCCCACCATTGTTAAGTGAATCCCTGCAGCTGTTAAGTTAGGAACGTAACGTTGTTAAGTGAATCTGGCTTCCCCGTTGACTTTGCTCGTTAAGAAGGTCGCAAAGGGAGATCACGTGACCCCGGGATGCTGCAACCGTCATAAATATGAGCCAGTTGCCAAGCGTCTGAACTTTGATTACGTGACCATGGGGATGCTACAATGGTCATAAGTGGGGAAAACTGCTGTTGCGAGTGTCTGAAGTTCAGTCACATGACTACTGAAGGGGTTTGACGATGGATCTTTAGGTCGTAAGCCACCAGAGATAAGTCAAGGACTACCTGTATTAAGTGCCAAATAACAGCGGCTCCCAACCTTTGGAGCACCAGGGACCGGTTCCGTGGAGAGAGATTTTTCCACGGCCAGGAGGGGGCGTGATTTCACGTGCTGCCTACATCCCGTGGATGGGTCTTTGCTTTTTTGCGCAGCCCAATTTCTGGCATGCCGCAGCCCAGTCCCAGTACACGGACCGGGGATTGGGGACCCTGCTATAGAAGACTGGCTGAGACAAGCACAATGTCATTTCACCTACTGCTACAGGTTGTAAAAATGCCGTTTTTGTGAAGTTGAGAATGTCAGTAACTAATTTTTTAAACTGGAACTCTTCAGATATTCTTATTTCCAAAGTGTTAACTTAGTGTTTCATAACTTTATTTATTTTATTTTATTGATTTTATTTCGAATTTATATACCGCACCTTCTCCCGAGGGACTCAAGGCAGTGTACAGCCAGATAAAAAACATACAATACAAACATTAAAAACAATTAAAAAGATATATATTAATTTGGCCCCAATTTAAAATAAACCAATTAAAAATATTTTAAAAATGTATTAAGCCAGCCCGGCTTGCTGAAAAAAGAAAGTTTTAAGGGCACGGCGGAAGGCAACTGCGCTCTTATGACGAATTACTGGACAAAAAGCCTTACTAAGCAGGTATATACAAAAGTATGAAGGCTATTGCTTAACGCATTGTAAGCCGCCCTGAGTCTCCGGAGAAGGGCGGCATATAAATAGAACAAACAAACAAACAAACAAACAAACAAACAAACAAATAAATATAAATAAATAAATAAATACTGGGGGGCGGAGGAGAGGACTAAAATATCTAAAAATACAATCTCTACGAGTTTTGCCAGACAATGACATATTCATACTTGAATTAATGATATATGAATACTGGAATCTTACCTGCTGTATTATACTTTTCACACAATGGATCGGAAGGCCCTGATAGCTGGACTTAATTATCCATTTTAAAAGGTGATGTCCAAGTACTTCAAAAACCATACAGACATCTGTGTTTCCATTAAGGATAAACGGCAAGTGATTTTTATTGGCGCACAACGATGTTTGCAAAGGTGAATTCTGCTGAAATGAAAGGATGGAATGGACTCTCCTGCAATGTATTACATAAAGGAAGAACTGCACAACCCTAGACTAGCCCCATCAAAATTAAATATGCTGACCATTTACGGCAGGGGTGTCAAACTCGATTTCATTGAGGGCCGTATCAGGGTTGGGTTTGACCTCGGGGGGTGTGGCCAGCTCGATGTCACTCATCGAGGCTCCGTTTTCAGCTGCAACGGCCACCTGCAGCCCTCTGCCAGTAAAAATGGAGCTCAAGGAGGCCGCGCGCGGCCTGCCTGGACTCCATTTTTGACTGCGACAGCCTCCTGCAGCCCTCTGCCAGCAAATACGGACCTCGGGGATGCTGTGTGAGGCCCGCCCGGGCTCCGTTTTCAGCTGCAACGTCCTCCTTCAACTCTTTGCCAGTGAAAATGGAGTTCGGGTGGGCCCCCAGGCTGTTTTCGTTGGCAGAGGCATCGCGGGCCAGTCCTTTGCTGTTTCCAGGGTGGGCTCACAGGCCAGATCTAAGCACCCCGCGGGCCTTGAGTTTGAAACCCTTGATTTACAGGCTGATAAATATGAGCATGAAAACCAGTTTGGTGCAGTAGTTAATTCTTCACACTAGAAACCAGGAGACTCTGAGTTCTAGTCCCGTTTTAGGCATACAGCCAGGTGAGTGAGCCTGGGCCAGTCATTCTCTCTCAGCCCTAGGAAGGAGGCAATGGCAAACCACTTGAGAAAAACCTTGACAAGAAAACTGAAAGGACTTGTCCAGGGAGTCCCTGAGAATCAGTCACAATTGAACGGGGGAGAAAAGAAAATATGAGCAGAGCCTATAAATTAATTTCATTAAATAATAATGCTGTAATAAAAAAAGAGGGAAAAGAAATAAACCTCACAGTTGATGCAAAATATCTCTATGACAACATCTTAGGCAACAGCAAAAGGAATTTTCAGTCTAGCATAAGTCAAAAGAACGTAAATTGTTCCTGTAGCAACAATACCTTATAACTAATTAGAATTATAATGTAACATAGATCCATCATAGAATCAGCTGGTGTTTTATTTAGTGACAATGTATCGTTTGTTTGACTGTCAAAGCCGACACTATGAAAATAGACACATTCCCATAGTTATAAAAATAGACAAAGGTGCAGAAATAAATATTATATTATACAAATTAAGTATTGTAAAATAAGTATTGTATATCGTAATGTATCTTGATAGCTGTATTTACAGTACTTAAGGACATTTAGTTTAGAACATGAAAACTTATGTGGTCGATATTTTAAGAAAATATGGTAAGATAAGTCCCGTATAAACCTTAACCTGAATTTTAAAATCTTATTTCCAAAAATACAAAAATATTCAAATTATTACAAAAGCTATTTGTCATATTTTTAAAAGCATTAAAACACCAATTTAGAGCTTTGTAAGACAATTGAGGTGAGCCCTCAAAAATAAATATGACTAGATGAAATATCTGAATAACTGAGGTGATCCCTACACTTTATTAAAAAAATCATTATTTCTATAGTGTTTCATACTATAATGATTCATTTTTAAAAGAACTGATCCACTAACAATAATATAATATTCTGAAGAGCGTGAACCATCTTTAATGAGGCTTGGAAAGAAAAATAGATAGAAAAGATACGTATGCCATTCATGCCGGAAATTTTAAAGTCGTCAATTAATTGGACCACCATATCTTTATTCGGATCGTTGGGATCACTTTCACGAACCTAAAAACAAAGAGAGGAAAAAAACCCATCATGTACGTTTTGAATTAAGCGCACCCACACGTCATATTTAAAACGCATTATATTTTAACAGCACCAACATTTATTTTAAAAACAATGCGGGTTTGAAAAGGCCTTGTAGCTTTAGAACGGTGTTCCTTATTCCTAAATGAGTCGTAAAAATTACCTGTGTCTGTAGAAACACAATTCATTGAATGGAAAGTTGTGGCGATACTTACACATTTCAGCAATTTTATTTCATCCAAGGCTGTCTCCGTATAATGTTGAGCGCTCTTGACAACTTTCATGGCGACAAACCGTTTCCCCCTTTAAAATAATAGTTAAAAAGAAAAACTATCAACGCTATACAGTTTTATTGCATACATCATATTGGCACGACTGGTGAAAGCCGAGTCTAAAAGTTCCCGCGGCTTTCACCTAATTAAAAGTAAAAGTTTCCTCTTTCCCTCCAAGTCACTGATCAAGCTGTCCAATCCAGAAGCTGGCCGGTTGCTTGGTTACTTCACTCCTCCTCTGGCCCAGTCACCTGTGAGAATGACCTTGGTTCCCACAGGAAAGCTTTATTGTTTTGGCTACAAAACCCCATCTAACTATTTCCCCCCCCCCCACTGTTGTGTGGTAACCCTGAAACTTTCAAGATGGCACCAGCCAGGTTCACTTCAGGGGTTGCCACCCAATCTGGATTAGTTCCTGGGACCAGAGATTTAGTCATCCGAGCTTTCGGACTTGTGCTGGAGCCCATTTTTTAGGGAAGTTCTCTTTACTGGAATGTGGGAACTTGTCTCTACATTCCAGTAGGGAGAAATTCCCTGGATAGGCTCCAGCATAAGTCCGAAATATTACATCGACCCAGATTGGATCCTGCAACATTATCCAGGGTGGGGTATATTCGCCTTCATTCCTAATGCTAACAACATTTCAGCAATATGATTCAGATGGCTAAAGGACAGCCAGTACTTTGTCTTCAATAATAACCTTTAACTAATAGGATTTGAGATAATATTTTTAGCAAACCAGATCGGAAGGATAATTACATCCTGGGCCTGACTTCTGTAAAAACAGATTCACTTCCTCTTAAACCACATTCGCTCAATACTATATCGATCATTTCTTAGGGGAAGAGATTTCAATATAACGTATGTTTGATTAGGCAGCATTAATAAACATATAAACTGCTACATTCAGCAGGTTGCACAGGACACATTATACATATATTGCTCTGTCTGTGTGTGTGTTAGGCTATCCTATCTGTCCATCTGTATCTATGCATGCATGCATCTATCTATCTATCTATCTATCTATCTATCTATCTATCTATCTTATCTATCTATCTATCTTATCTATCTATCTATCTTATCTATCTATCTATCTATCTATCTATCTATCTATCTATCTATCTTATCTATCTATCTATCTATCTATCTATCTATCTTATCTATCTATCTATCTTATCTATCTATCTAGTGTGTCTCTGTCTATATCAATCTATCTGTCTATCTATCTATCTGTCTATCTATCTGCCTATCTATCTAATCTATCTGTCTGTCTGTCTGTCTGTCTGTCTGTCTATCTATCTATCTATCTATCTATCTATCTATCTATCTATCTTATCTATCTATCTATCTATCTATCTAGTCTGTCTCTCTGTCTATATCAATCTATCTGTCTATCTGTCTATCTATCTGTCTGTCTTATCTATCTATCTTATCTATCTATCTATCTTATCTATCTATCTTATCTATCTATCTATCTTATCTATCTATCTATCTATCTATCTATCTATCTATCTATCCCTCCATTTTCTATCTATGATAAAAATAAGACGCAAAGAGAAAGAACATATCTTACTGCATGTCCCAGCATAGCCAGACGGTAGAGAAGTGACCCCATCCTAATTTTCTGATAACGTGATATCGACCATTGAAAAGATCTCCAATTTTCACTGGATGGTAGCCACCTTCCCAAAAACAAAAGGATATAATTAAGGATGTAATTTCATTTGCAGCGTTTTACTTATGTACGCAGGAAAGGATCTTAATATCTGCCAGCTACTTGCAGAAATTGCAACTGTAAAGCATCGCTGATTGTAATGGAACAATTCTGAGAAAACATTCCTAAAATTGCTTTGCTAGATTTAATTCTTTGTTCCAAAAATATCCTGGGACAAACTTTAAAGATGTAATTATATTCTGAAGCTTCATTGTATCATAACTGCAAGGAAGACAGTACCTTAGTGTATGAAAATATTTTATATCTGAATCCCTCTCTCTCTCTCCATCCATCCACCCATCCACCATCCATCCATCCACCCACCATCCATCCTTCCATCCATCCATCCATCCCTCCCTCTCTCCATCCATCCACCCATCCACCATCCATCCACCCACCCACCCACCATCCTTCCATCCATCCATCCATCCATCCATCCATCCATCCATCCATCTCTCAATCCCTCCCTCTCTCCATGCATGCATGCATCCATGCATCCATCTCTCAATCCCTCCCTCTCTCCATCCATCCACCCATCCACCATCCATCCATCCACCCACCATCCATCCTTCCATCCATCCATCCATCCATCCCTCTCTCCATCCATCCACCCATCCACCATCCATCCACCCACCCACCATCCTTCCATCCTTCCATCCATCCATCCATCCATCTCTCAATCCCTCCCTCTCTCCATTCATGCATGCATGCATCCATCCATCCATCCATCTCTCAATCCCTCCCTCTCTCCATCCATCCACCCATCCACCATCCATCCATCCATCCATCCATCCATCCATCCATCCATCCAATATATAAAGCTACCCATTTGTCCAAGAAAATTTGGGTGGTGAACCCAATAAAAATAGGACATTTCACTGACCAACAAAAATCAGATAAAACCATACTGAAGTTCAGTAAAATATAAGCCCACTAATCGCATGCACACAGATCACAGCTCTCAAAAGTCACATATTTCCAATTGGTCTGTGTTAATTTCAATGGAAAGCTTCCTGCTTCCCTTCCTTCTACCAAGACTTTATCAATACGAACACTTTAATACCAGTATTAAATTCTTGATTTAATAAACCTTACTTTAGTGAGCTGGATGAAATGGAAAAAAAAACTTTGTTTGGATAAAATCCCAAAAACACTCTTATGTTACATTATGTTCCCATTTTATACAGGTGCAAAATCTGATTTATCATTTCACTATATGTAAATAATATTTGCTAACTCTCATTCCAATTTAATAGACATTCGGTATTAACAGAATCCCAACCACCATATTGATTGATTAAAAGGGGAGCTTATTTTATTAGATATCATAATCAGGATTTCTCTATCAAAAGCTGTTATATCGTATTAGGTCAAAATACTTGTTTATTGTTCTTATGACTTACCTTACTCTATACACTACTTCTTGTTTATGAACCACAGATTATTGTTTGACGTAGCGTGTGAGTACAACAGCTGCAATATATTTTGCAAACTACAGTAAAAATAAATCATGGCTTGGCATGAAAATACTCTTATGTGTTACACAAATACTGTTTACTGTTAAAACACATGGGCTAGAAAAAGTCTAGAATAGAATAGAATAGAATAGAATAGAATAGAATAGAATAGAATAGAATAGAATAGAATAGAATAGAATAGAATAGAATAGAATAGAATAGAATAGAATAGAATTCTTTATTGGCCAAGTGTGATTGGACACACAAGGAATTTGTCTTTGGTGCATATGCTCTCAGTGTACATAAAAAGAGAAGATACATTCGTCAAGAATCATAAGGTACAACACTTAATGATAGTCACAGGGTACAAATAAGCAATCAAATCATACTAGGAAACGATCGATATAAATCGTTAAGGATACAAACAATAAAGTTACAGTCATCCAGTTATAAGTGGGAGGAGATGGGCGATAGGAACGATGAGAAGACTAATAGTAATAGTAATGCACACTTAGTGAATAGTTTGAAAGTGTTGAGGGAATTATTTGTTAAGCAGAGTGATGGCGTTTGGGAAAAAACTGTCCTTGTGTCTCGTTGTTCTGGTGTGCAGTGCTCTATAGCCTCATTTTGAGGGTAGGAGTTGAAACAGTTTATGTCCAGGATGTGAGGAGTCTGTAAATATTTTCACAGCCCTCTTTTTGACTTGTGCAGTATACAGGTCCTCAATGGGAGGCAGGTTGGTAGCCAATGTTTTTTCTGCAGTTCTAATTATCCTCTGAAGTCTATGTCTCTCTTGTTGGGTTGCAGAACCGAATCAGACAGTTACCTTCTCTCCAAAGTTCAGGTGTTAATAAGGATTACCCAACTGGCCATCACAAATGCATTCCACAGTTGTGTCTCACTTGTGTACCAGCTCAAGTAAATGCAGCTCCTAATACAAAATCATTTCTAGTATTCACAATTTTCAAAATTCTGCAAAATTAAGACACCCAAGTGAGCCTTTGATTCATTTCGAATCGCGCCCAATAAAATTTCAATAATTCGCCAAATTTCAGTTCTCAATGTTTTTTTGCCAGTACCAAAATCCTCAGAAATGGAAAATGCTCTCAACTGGGATAGATAAATCTTGATCCTTGAAATGTCATTGAAATTTCATTCCCAGCAGCTTCTCCAACATAGCCAATGGATGAGGGATTTGGGGAAATCAAGAATAACTGGGAGCCCGTAACTTGCTCATCCCTGATCTAAATTCTCTGTGACAACCATGAAGAACATACCTGGATAATGAATAGTTTACTTCCTAAATCTGAAAGGCTTCCTGTTGTCATTTTAAAAAAGAAAATCGGTTCATTCAAAAGCAAGCTGGAGGACACAAAGTATAAAAGCATAAAGGGAAATTATAAAGGAAAAGAGTCATTAAAATCTGAAAAACACCTACATGATTAGGCAAATAGCTAACGAACTTTCCAAAGCTTACACTTTTCAACACGTCTTCAAAACTTCGTTATCTCTAAACCAGGGGTCCCCAACCTTTTGGACCTCAGGGACCACTAAATTCATAATTTTAAATCCCGAGGACCACTAATATGATCTACCTAATGACTGGCTGGGTGGGTGTGGCTAGGTGATCATGTGACTGAGTGGGTGCGGTCAACTCGATGTCACTCACGTTGAGGGGTGCCTCGCTGGCCTCTACTTGCCCCTCCACTCCCAGCCGCTCTTCGCCTGCCCGTCCGGGCTCCTTAGTGCCCCAACAGGAAGCAGTTTTTTTTTTAATTTGATTTATATACCGCCCTTCTCCGGAGACTCAGGGCGGCTTACAATGAGTTAAGCAATAGCCTTCATACTTTTGTATATTTATACAAAGTCAGCTTATTGCCCCCACAAACTGGGTCCTCATTTTATCTACCTTAGAAAGGATGGAAGGCTGAGTCAACCTTGAGCCTGGTGAGATTCGAACTTACAGTAATTGCAGACAGCTGGTGTTAATCACAATGCTTTTAGTCTGCTGAGCCACCAGGCCAGTTGTTGGAGCTAAGCAGCCACTAGGAGAAAGAGTTGGCAAAACAGCTGGCTCAGTTCAAATTGGATCTGACCGAGAAGGAGGCTCAGTAGAAGCACCTCACTGAGGACTAGGAGCATAGGCTTTCCAAGCAGAGGGAAGACCTGCGGGAGTGCAAGGCCAGGTACAGGCACCTGGAGACTCAGTGGGCTGAGATGGTCAGCCAGTTCCAGGCCATGATGCAGTCCCACTGGAACGAGGCCCTCTGGCTCTTCGCCACCAGTGGCACTTCCCTCCAGCCTTCGCCCAAAGCCCCACACCAGGAGGCTGAAACAGACCCCAAGTCGGAATTTCTGCCCCCCTCCGACCCACACAAAAAGACCCCGAAGGGGGAGACTCTCTGCAGCAACAGAAACGTTCATTGCACGTATCCGGTCCAAGGGCCGTAGTTTGAGGACCCCTGATTTAGTGCAATATAAAAAGTGCAAATAATTTTTTATTTGCACTTTTTATTTGCGGACCACCAAAATTTTCTCACGGACCACCAGAGGTCCATGGACCACCAGTTGGTGACCGCTGCTCTAAACAATTTAGAGTTAGGGGATTATCCAGAGTATTTAATTCTTCGGTTCTTTTTTTTTTTTTTTCCCCTTCGTTAGAGAAGCTTTACTAGTGACGTAAACTGTCAATTCATTTTACAATACAGACTATCAGATAAGCCTCAAGGGAGACTACGAAAGGAAGAATCTATCCAAAATTTAGAGCAGTTTCAATCTGCCTGTCAAGGAGGATTAATATATGCAAGGCAAAACTTGAAGACTGATAACTGCACAAAAAGGAGTGATGACATTTAGAGTATTCAGCGATCAAAATGGAATGGAATGGAATGGAATGGAATGGAATGGAATGGAATGGAATGGAACGGAATGGAATAGAAAATGTGGAATGGAATGGAATGGAATGGAATGGAATAGAATGAAATAGAATGGAATGGAATGGAATGGAATGGAATAGAAAATATGGAATGGAATGGAATGGAATGGAATGGAATGGAATCGAATGGAATGGAATAGAAGGAATGGAATGGAATGGAATGGAATGGAATCGAATGGAATGGAATAGAAGGAATGGAATGGAATGGAATGGAATGGAATGGAATAGAATAGAATAGAATGGAATGGAATGGAATGGAATGGAATGGAATGGAATGGAATGGAATAGAATAGAATAGAATAGAATAGAATAGAATAGAATAGAATAGAATAGAATAGAATAGAATAGAATAGAATAGAATAGAAAATATGGAATGGAATGGAATGGAATGGAATAGAATGGAATAGAATGAAATCGAATGGAATAGAAAGAATGGAATGGAATGGAATGGAATGGAATGGAATGGAATGGAATGGAATGGAATGGAATAGAAAATATGGAATGGAGTGGAGTGGAATGGAACAGAACATAATGGAATGGAACAGAACAGAACGGAACGAAACGGAACAGAACGGAACAGAATAGAATATAGAATAGATAGAATGTAGAGTAATATAGAACAGAATACAATAGGAGAATGGAAAGAATATAGAATAGGGTAGGACAGGACAGGACAGGACAGGACAGAATAGAGACTAGAATTGAACAGAACAGAATTTATTGGTCAAATGTAATTGGACACACAAGGAATTTGTCTCCGGTGCACAAGCTCTCAATGTACATGCAAGCAACAAGTGATAAATCATGATCGTAATCCTAAAATACGATCATAAATCATAAGATACAACAAGTGATAAATTAGAATTAGAATTCTTTATTGGCCAAGTGTGATTGGACACACAAGGAATTTGTCTTCGGTGCATACGCTCTCAGTGTACATAAAAAGACAAGATACATTTGTCACAAATCATAAGGTACAACACTTAATGACAGTCATGGGATACAAGTAAACAACTGAATCATGCTAGGAAACGATCAAAATAATCGTAAGGATACAAGCAACAAAGTTACAGTCATGCAGTCGTAAGTGGGAGGAGATGGGTGATAGGAACGATGAGAATGATAAATCATAATAATACCAATAAGTGAACATAGTAGGAAAGACGAGGGAGATGAGAAAGATAAGATGACAAGGATGAGAAAATCACAAGGCTATAATAGCAGATACTGCAATAATGGCAAATATGGTCACTGAAAATCTATTTAAATAAATAAGTAAATGTGGCTGGCCATTATTTCATTTCACCAGTACAACCATTTTTTAAAAGTCTGCACCCACTAATATGAGCCTTTCCTTATATTTATATACAGAATTTTGACACACAGTGTTCTTACCGTATTTTTCAGCGTATAAGACAACTGGGCGTATAAGACGACCCCCGACTTTTCCTGTTAAAATATAGGGTTTGGGCTATACTCGCCGTATAAGACTACCCCTCTTCCAACGCACACCAAATAAAAATTAAAAAACATCAGCTGGCTCATCCACAATGTAAAAGCAGCTGTGCTAGACCCAAATGGCCCCTGCAACAAGCAGGAACCTCACACAGTCACAAAAAGCCCAAAAAAACAACTTTCACACTTTACACACACAAACTTCCACATACAGCTTTGTGAGATTTTGTGTGTTTGTGTAGCTGGAGTGAAACACTACAGAAACACACTAAATCTCAGAAAGCTGAACAAATATTATTTTATTTTATTTTTATTTTTATATGAAAACTAAATTTAAAACTTCCTAAACTTTAAATGGCTAGGTCTAAAAAAGAACAACTAAAAAAAACCCCAATTAACTATTTTTTTTAAAGCTCCCAAAGGGGAAAAAAACTTACCCAATAGAACAGGGGTCTCCAACCTTGGCAACTTTAAGACTTGTAGACTTCAACTCCCAGAATTCCTCAGCCAGCTTTGCTTTGCTGGCTGAGGAATTCTGGGAATTGAAGTCCACAACTCCCTGCCTGCTTGATTGCAGGCAGGGAGTGGCTTGCTGATGGAATGGATTGCAGGCAAGTGAAGCAAGGCAAGCATTGCGACTAGCAGCTAAGGTAAGCAAGCTGGAGGGGGAAAAGTTTTTTCCTTTTACATGGCTCTGGCAATCCCAGCTGAGTTGCCTGATTAGCAGGCAAAGCTGGGATCGTCAGAGCTTGGATCGCCAGAGCCATTTAAGGCTCGTCAGAGCCTTTCGGGCTGGTCTGCCTGGTTACAGGAGAACGACACCCAGCATATAAGACGACCCCCGACTTTTGAGAAGATTTTCATGTGTTAAAAAGTCGTCTTATACGCCGGAAAATATGGTACATAATGTCAACTGAGCAGTGATTAAAAAACAAAACCAGCCAACGTTATTTTAACATTTAACGAGTCTATATTCTGAATGCCCCCCCCCATAGGAAAAAAAAATGTTAAGAAATGATGAACGCATGACACTCAGTTTATAAATTCTCCTGCTCTTTTCAAAAGAGCTGTTTTGTAACGGGAGGGCCACAAAAGCGAAGAATGACATGTTTCAAATAATGACTGACTGGCTTTGAAAGGACAGACGCCAGAGATGGTTCCTTTCAAAGCACCTCCTGAATGCGCTGTTATTTTAAGCTGGCAAACGAGCGAAATTCTTGCCTTTGTTAACTCGATGAATAGGAGACATCTCCAGAGTTAAAAAAAAAAAAAAAAAAGAGCTAAAGAAAAAGCAGAAGTCGAGTCCACCAAGCACGCACACACAAAAGTCTAGTTGCACCTGTGGCTCACAAACTCTACAGGAATTCCCACCCGTTCTGGTGCAGTTGGCACATCTGGACTGCTGTTGATTTATTTACTGATAAAGGAGACTATTTGTAGTCAGGGTTGAACTGTGGGCTCCTTGGGGCCCTCTGAGCTTGGTGGTTTTCTTGAGACGTTTCATTAACCAAACTAGGTAACATCATCAGTGCTAGTAAGGAGTGGGGTTTGCTCTCAATTTATATTTTAGTGGCTTGTCTAGTTTGGTAACGGGAGGGCCACAAAAGCAAATAACTTGAGGGAAATAGGCTGACTCTGTTAACTGCTTAGAGTGGGCTGTAAAACACTGTGAAGCGGTATATAAGTCTAAGTGTGCTATTGCTAAATGCCATTCATTCATTCATTCATTCACTCCTTCCTTCCTTCCTTCCTTCCTTCCTTCCTTCCTTCCTTCCTTCCTTCCTTCCTTCCTCCAAGAGCCGTGGTAGAGTGGTGGTTGGCATGCAGTATTGCAGGCTAACTCTGCTGACGGCCAGCAGTTCAATTCTCACTGGCTCAAGGTTGACTCAGCCTTCCATCCTTTTGAGGTCGATAAAATGAGGATCCAGATTGTTGAGGGAAATAGGCTGACTCTGTTAACTGCTTAGAGAGGGCTGTAAAACACTGTGAAGCGATATATAAGTCTAAGTGTGCTATTGCTAAATGCCATTCCTTCCTTCCTTCCTTCCTTCCTTCCTTCCTTCCTTCCTTCCTTCCTTCCTTCCTTCCTTCCTTCCTTCCTTCAAGAGCCGTGGTAGAGTGGTGGTTGGAATGCAGTATTGCAGGCTAACTCTGCTGACGGCCAGCAGTTCAATTCTCACCGGCTCAAGGTTGACTCAGCCTTCCATCCTTCTGAGGTCGGTAAAATGAGGATCCAGATTGTTGAGGGAAATATGCTGACTCTGTTAACTGCTTAGAGAGGGCTATAAAGCACTGTGAAGCGATATATAAGTCTAAGTGTGCTATTTATTTATTGATTGATTTGATTTGATTTTTATACCGCCCTTCTCCAGCAGGACTCAGGGCGGTGAACAGCCGAGATAAAACAGAGCATACAAAATTTAAAAAACAGTTTAAAAGGTAATTAAATAATTTCGGGCCACAGTTTAAAACAACCCAATTAAAACCAATTGCTAAATGCCATTCATTCATTCATTCACTCCTTCCTTCCTTCCTTCCTTCCTTCCTTCCTTCATCCAAGAGCCGTGGTAGAGTGGTGGTTGGAATGCAGTACTGCAGGCTAACTCTGCTAACTGCTAGCAGTTCAATTCTCACCGGCTCAAGGTTGACTCAGCCTTCCATCCTTCTGAGGTCAGTAAAATGAGGATCCAGATTGTTGAGGGAAATATGCTGACTCTGTTAACTGCTTAGAGAGGGCTGTAAAACACTGTGAAGCGGTATATAAGTCTAAGTGTGCTATTGCTAAATGCCATTCATTCATTCATTCATTCATTCATTCAATCAATCAAATTTCACTCACAGAATGACTCTGGGCTCAACACAATTAAAAACATTCCTCTTTCCCTATTTATTTTAGAAAGCAAGAGAAAGCAGGGACTGAGGATTGCTTGCCGAGTTTCTTCAAAGTGCCCTTCACTCATAATCAAATGAGAGTTCTCAGAATTGCTCCTTTTTCTAAATCATTTGTCGCACACCTATTAAAAATCATCCAACGAATCGGTGTCGCTGAGGAGCCGAAATCTGGTAATCCAAAACTGGAATCAGATACTAGACGCGGATGAACACAAGAATGCTATTGTTGAGAAATAATTAAAGTATGTCCAGTGGTACCTCGGTACTCATAGTTTCATTGATTTTGAGGGACGCGATGAGTACTAAAAATGATGACTACCAAACAATTTTTTCCCAGAAAGAATAATGTAGTGAGATACAGACAAGTTTTAGCTGGTGCGTTGAGTACCAAACAAACGGTGAGTAGCGGGACAAAATTTTCGCGTCAAAATGCACTGAGTACCAAATTCAATGAGTTTCAAAGCAGTCGAGTACCAAGGTACCATTATATAAGAAGACTATATGCCAGTGATGGTTAACCTTTTTGCCATTGCGTGCCAAAAGCAGGGGGAAGCGGGGGAGGGGTGTCACGCACACGTGACTGCACCCATAATTCAATGCACTTCACACACACACACACCGCACATGTGCGCGCGACACCCCCCCCTGCACTCCCCCCGTTTTTGGCATGCAATGGCACGGTGGGACTGGAAAGCCTGTTTTTCACTCTCCCCAGGCTCCAGAGCCTTTCTAGGAGCCTGGGGAGGGCGAAAACAGCCTTCCCCACCCCCTAGATGCCCTCTGGAGGCCAGAAATGGCCCATTTGCCGACTTCCAGAAGGCCTGAAAATCAGCTGGCCGGCGCACGCATGCCCGCCAGAGCTGACCTAGGGCAACGCTCACGTGCCCACCAATATGGCTTCACGTGCCATCTGTGGCCCTTGTGCCATAGGTTCGCCATCACGGCTATATGCTTATCAACCATAATGCCAAAACATGGGAAGGGGTTATAAGTGCTGAATTTCAACCGTTCCTGCTCCCTTTTCTGTCTTCCAATCTCTAGGTTAAAGAGATTGCTGGTTTCAGTGCCAAGACACACAATAAAGCACACTATTAAGTCACGTATACAAGGAAAAGGGAGAAGTCAGCGCATAAACTGAATTTATGATGACTTTAAAATTAATTCCTGCCTCAGTGGCCCATCAGATAATTCTCAAGGGGTTTCCTGATCGTAGAGTAAGAAAACTATCCTAGAATAATTATTCGGAAGTTAACAAGAGAAAGGAGAGATAGGAAAGTCAGATATTAAGGAAATGACTTCGCATAAAATTGGGTGATTCGTCAGAATCCTGCTAACAGTTCTTTCTAATTTAATTTTGGAAATGCTATCAGGTCTTCACGGTATATATAAAATTATTTACATATTCCAGTTACTAGAGATCACCAAATAGGAGGTTAAATTTTGTCAAGGTGTTTTTCCTGTATACCATTCAGTCATAGAATGGAACAGCATTTAATAAAATAAATAAATAAGTTTTAAAAGTTTAATGACAAGTTATGTCAAAGAAGGTAATTAACAAATGGAATGCCCTAAGTACAGGTAAGTCCTTGACTTACAATTTTTTATTTAATGGCCGTTCGAAGTTACAACGGTATTGAAAAGTGTGACTTATGACTGTTTTTCACAGTTAACGACTTTTGAGCATCCCCACGGTCACATGATCAAAATTTAGGCACTTGGCACCTGACTCATATTTATGATGGTCGCAGTGTCCCGGGATCATGTGATCCCCCTTTTGTGACCTTCTGACAAGCAGAGTCAATGGGGAAGCCAGATTCACTTAACGACTATGTTACTAACTTAACAACTGCAGTAATTCACTTAATCACTGCTACCAGCGACCTCTCATCGTCCCGTGCGCTCCCACAGAGAGGGCCTCCTCAGGGTGCCATCAGCCAATCAATGTAGGCTGGTGGCCCCCAGGGGGAGGGCCTTCTCTGTGGGGGCACCTACCCTCTGGAATCAGTTGCCCCCAGAGATAAGGAGAATCCAAGACCTCAGTGCCTTCCGCCGTGCCCTTAAAACCCACTTTTTCCAGCAAGCCGGGCTGGCTTAAGAAGAAATTTTAAATGTTTTAATTGGTTTGTATTTTTAATTTTGGGCCAAATTTATATATATTTTAATTGTTTTTAATATTTGTATTTCATGTTTTTTAATTCTGGCTGTACACCGCCCTGAGTCCTCAGGGAGAAGGGCGGTATATAAATTTAAAAATAAATAAATAAATAAATAACTTCGGCAAGAAAGGTTGTAAAATAGGGCAAAATTCACGCAACAAATGTCTCCCTTACCAACAGAAATTTTGGGCCCAATTGTGGTCGTAAATTGAGGACAACCTGTAAACACTATAATTAAAAACAAGAATCTATTCTTAGTGCCCCAACAACTGCAAACTATTGGGAATTTGGTGCAGAAAGATTAAACTGATAACAAAAAATATTTCAGCTACTGTCTAAAGGTAAAGGTTCCCCTTGCACATTTGCGCTAGTCGTTCCCGACTCTAGGGGGCGGTGCTCATCTCCGTTTCAAAACCGAAGAGCCAGCACTGTCCGAAGACGTCTCCGTGGTCATGTGACTGGCATGACTCAATGCCAAAGGCGCACGGAACGCTGTTGCCTTCCCACCAAAGGTAGCCCCTATTTTTCTACTTTCATTTTTTTACGTGCTTTCGAACTGTTAGGTTGGCAGAAGCTGGGACAAGTAACGGGAGCTCACCCCCGTTATGCGGCACCTGGGATTCGAACCGCTGAACTGCCGACCTTTCAATTGAAAAGCTCACCGTCTTAGCCACTGAGCTACAGTCTACAGACTGACAAATTAAAAAAACAAAACAAAAAAAAAACAATGTTAAATTGCTTAAACCTTTTAAAACTCCTGCGTGCATTTTCCACCGTCTAGAATTAAAGGATAGAGAATTACCAGTAAATGAGGCTCTTTTTATTTAATTAGCAAGGCTTTTAAAAAAATACGGATTGGGAGGAACTTCTGGTTTTTTAAGTTTCAAATGATGGAAGCACAGAGTTGTGCCGAAAGGCAACAAAATCAGTACTTTCTTGGGGTTTCTTTTTTTCCTTGAACATTTCGCTTCTCATCCAAGAAGTTTCTTCAGGCTGGTTTCCAAGGAGAAAAACCACCAAGAATTACAGATATTTCAAATAACAGATGGGATCTGTTGTGGCCTGTCCGCTGCCGGTAGCCAAATCAGAGAGGAGGTGTGCGAGTCAGGATCAGCATCAGGGCAACCTGGGAGCTCTGAGGGGGAAGAGGGAATGGAGCTGGCAGAGAGAGAGAGAAAAAGAGGCGGAGCCTGAGCTGTCCGTCAGCCCTCAGATGGAGAGTCAACAGCCCCCAGGTCTGGAGGTGGCTGATGAGGAAGAGGAGGAACAGTTGGGTCCAGTGCCTGACACACAGATGCACAGAAGACAGAGGAGAGGAGAGCAGTGGAAATCTATGGGCCGGTCCTTGGGACAGAAGAGCCACCGCTGCTAGTGAAGCCCCACTCTAGCTCTGGGGATAAAAGGCAGGGGAAGGAGATGAATAGATGCGGCAGACAACTATTCATCTCCCTGCCGGACAGAATTGTTAGCCTGCAGTGAGAGAGAAACTTTTTGCCGGGGGTGCTGGCGTTCCTATTAAAGGAATCTTCTGAGTTCACGTCAGAGGGTTTGTCGTGTTTGGGGAGCCGGGTCACTACAGGATCGCTGAATCTTGTCCTGATTTGGGAAAACCATGACCTGGATGCCTAAGAGACTCTCCGCAGACATTCAAGCATCCGGTTCCAAAATGAATCTCTTTATTTGCACCAACTAACCTTTGCAATAATCTGCAGGGTCTTCTTGCTCTTCATCATCGGATCCCAGAATTTCTTCCTCTGGTTCTGGCGGTGTCGGTTCCGGCAACGGTGGTGGAGGCGGCGGAGGCGGCGGAGGCGGTGCAGAGGGAACTTTTTGTTGAGGCTCTGGCCTACAAAGGAAACATATGTATATATGGCTCATGTCTTATTTGGTAGTTGCCTGTATAAGAGGGTGAGAGACAGGTATCTCGGTCTACAGTAGTGGCCAAAATGGTGGAAACCTTTTGGGAAAAGTGTCTTTTCTAAAACTAGCTAATAACCCCACTTTTTTTGGAGTAGTACCATAAAACTATATATCAATGGAAAGATCATTTAATCAAGAATGTAATGCAATAACTTTTATGAAGGATTTGCTATTAGAATAGCAGTTACAGTATAAAGAAGAAAAGTGAAACAGGTAGAAAAAACAAGATATACAAAAATTATCACCATAGAAAAAACGAGATGTACAAAAATGATCACCACGTCAGTTAATACTTAAATGGGTAACCTTTAGCATGAATTACGGCCTCACAACATCTTCCCATGGAATGAACCAAGTCTTCTAGTTCTTTAGCTGTTCTAATGAGAAACCAAGATTGAATGATGGCTTCTATTAACTGGGTTTAATTGCTGGATCACTTCTGACTAACAAGGTTCTTTAGTCAGCTCCCTAGATTTTCAAGTGGGTTAAGGTCTGGGCTATTCCCAGGCCATTCCAGCAGTGGAATAGGATTCTCTTGAAACTCAAAAAAAAAAAGAAAGAAAAAGTGGTGTTATTAGCCATCAAATCTCAAAAATACACTTTTTCCCCAAAAGGTTTCCACATTTTTGGCCATTGCTGTATATCCCAAATGAATGACCCATTGGGATCCCCATATCAAAACAACTTTCCTTATGTGTGGCCAGAATCTGAAAATAACATTTAACACAGCACAGTACTTGAGCAAAATGGTTCGGTTGAGATAGGCATATATGGGACTGATTGGGATAGATTGTAGGGGTGATACCGAAATATAATTTGATCACATTTTATTTCTCTACATATTCAATCATTGTGCACTATTCCAATTTCATTTTAAACTGTATTTTATTCCAATTTCATTTTAAACAGTATTTTATTCCAATTCCATTTTAAATTGTATTTTATCCAATTCCATTTTAAATTGTATTTTATCAGATTTTAGTAATCATTTGTGTCTGGAACTCTGCACTTTGATATGGCCCAAGGGCTAATCAATAAAGTAAACTAACTAACTATGAATATATGTATATTCAGAAGCTACAATGCTTGAGCAAATTTCCAGAACCTTCGTCTTTTCTTGGCTTTTCATTCAAACATTCTTTACGAAAGAGGATAATTGATTCCGCGTGGGCTGCAGAAATGAATCTGAAAATGTTATGGAACACGGCAAGAATTTTAAAAAAAGAAAACAACAGCGGGCTGGTACGTAGGATTTAAAGCACACGCATAAAATCAGATTAAAAGATAGAGGAAAACTACTAGCTCTGTTCCTGACCTGTAGAAACTACCATCTTTTGAATAAAAGGCAGTGGTGGGTTGCCCCGGCTCGGACCGGTTCTATAGAACTGGTAGTAAAACCGGTGGGAGGCTCCGCCCACTGACCCCGACGTCATCAGGATGCTTCTGCGCATGCGCAGAAGCGCGCGCAGCCCGTTGTGAACCGGTAGTAAAGGTAAGTAGAACCCACCCCTGATAAAAGGGTACTTCAGGATCCAAGCTGGGTCGGTCACACCAGGACCAGAGGTTTTGTCTTCCAAGCTTTCGGACTCGTGCTGGAACTTCTCTCTCACCAGAGTGTGCGCTGTTCTGTGTGTGGTATTTATAGTTGCTGTTGTGGTCCGCCAGCAGCCTGCGGAGCTGGCAGCGGAGTCGGACAGTGAGGAGGCTGGGGAGGAACATGGGCCAGTTCTGGAGGCTGGGGAAGGCCCGGACGAGGGCTCTGCGTCGGAGGCAGAGATGGGGCCAGGGCCATCTGGGAGTGATGCACGGACTCCGGAGCCTCCAGAGTCGAACAGCAGAGAGGCAGAGGAACAGGAGGAGCCTGTTCCTAGTGCGCGCATGCGCAGAGCTGCCAGTAGGCAAGAACAGTTCAAACAAAAGGGACGACTAGGGAGTAAGGCCTGGAGATGATTGGTCCCTCCCATAAGGCTTAAAAGAGGAGCAAAGGCACGTGGGACCTTTGCAGGAAAGCAACGTTGTTAATTCTGTTCCCAATTGGCATCTCTGTTTGATTCTGGACTCCGTGTGGCTTTGCCAAGTAGGTTTTTGGCAGCGTGTCAAAGGAGATAAAGGTTGATGATTATCCCGAAAGACTTCGCCGGAAGGACTTTTTGCAACTAATTGGGACTCAGCTGTGAATGAATGTAATTCACAGCTGTTGCAATAAAATAGGTTTTTGGAACTACTCGTGTGTTTTAATGATTCGGGAAGCCTAGGTCACAACAGTTGCGTGTGCCTTTTTTAGACGTTGATTGGGGTGTGTTGATGGCTGGCTTTGAAGTTGTTGGCTTGTGCTGCCAAGCCTTCACCTCCTAAGTATTTGATAGGTTGGTGGCCTGTTTCCCAGGCTTCAAATCACTTTCCCGGCTGTTTTTGTGCCTGCTCGTCCAACAATCTTAGTAGCTCTAACACTGAATTTAGCACACGCTCTGCTGGAGAGAAGTTCCCTGATGATGGGCTCCAGCACGAGTCCGAAAGCTCGGAAGACAAACCCTCTGGTCTCGGTGACCGATCCAGACTCGATCCTGCAACATTATCCTGGGACACACATTTTCGTAAAACGGTACTTCTTTCAAGATGCGAAACTTTTTTTTATTTTGCTCACAGCAGCAAAAGGATCACAGCTTCTGTTACAAGTAGTCCTCGACTTACGAGCACAATTGAGACCAGACTTCCCGTTGCTAAAGCAAGTCGGTTAGTCAGTGAGTCAGGCCTAGTTTTATATCTTTTGGCGTAGTCGTTAAGCAAATCACTGCAGTTGTTGAATGAATCATGCAGTCTCTAAGTGAATCTGGCTTCCCCCATTGACTTTGCTGATCAGAAGGTTGCAGAATGAGATCACATGACCCCAAAACACAGCAACCGTCATAAATGTGAGTCAGGTGTCAAGCATTCAAATGTAAATCACATGACCATGGGGATGTGGCAACAGTTGTGTAAAAAATGGCCATAAGTCGCTTTTTTCAGTGCTGTTGTAACTTCGAATGGTCACTAAGCAAACTGTTGTAAGTTGAGGACTACCTATACAGCCGATTTCAAGAAACTCTGAAATTCAAGTTTAGTTTAGCTTGTCCCTAAGAATATGGGTCTCCAACCTTGGCAACTTTAAGCCTGGCAGACTTCAATTCCCAGAATTCTGCAAAGCTGGCTGGGGAATTCTGGGAGTTGAAGTCTGCCAGGTTTAAAGTTGCCAAGATTGGAGATCCCTGCCTTAAAAAACACTTCCTCAAAATAAGGAAATCCTCAAACTAAGGAAATCCACTACAAAGAATTAAATACAGGTAGCCCACGACTTAGGACCACAATTGAACCCCAGATTTACGTTGCTAAATGAGACATTTGTTAAGTGAGTTTTGCCCCATTTTAGGATCTTTCTTGCCACTTTTGTTAAGTGAATCATTGCAGTTGTTCAGTTGGTAACCTGGTTTATTTTATTTTTATTTATTCAATTTATATCCCGCCCTTCTCCTAGTAGACTCAGGGCGGTGCACAGCCAGAACTAAAACTTAACAGGTTGTTAAGTGAATCAGGCTTCCCCATTGATTTGGCTTGTCAGAAGGTCGCAATGCGGATCACTTGACGCCGGAGCACTGTGACCGTCATAAATATGAGCCAGTTTGTCAAGTGTCCCAATTTTGATCACGTGACCCTGGGGGGTTGCTGCGATGGTCGTGTGAAAAACAGCGCTGTTGTAACTTTGAACAGTCAATTGAACGGTCTGCTATAAGTCGAGGACTACTTATACTAACAAAACCTGGTGAGGGATGCTACATTAGCCTTTCATCCAATCACGTCAACACAATAATATCAGTTTGGCAATTTTGATTAGGTAAAGTTGGTGGTGGGATTCAGCCAGTTCGCATCTATTCGGGAGAACTGGTTGTTAACTTTCTATGCAGTTCGGAGAACCGGTTGTTGGAAGAAATCTTATTTTGTTTTTTTCCACTTTATAGGACTAATCCTGTAAGGAAGGCAGGAAGGAAACATTCTGGTGTTATTTCTAGCCTAATCTTTATTGCCCTGCTTACAGAAACTGCCTCTCTGGTTAACCCTTAGTACATTGTAACAGCTAAGGTGAAGCGCCCATCGACATGAGTGATGTTGAGTTGACCACGCCCACATGGTCACATGACCATTGAGCCACGCCTACCCAGCTGGTCATTAGGGCAGAGAAGCCGGTTGTTAAATTATTTGAATCCCACCACTGGGTAAAGTCCTTGAAAGGTCCTTGATGAACCTAAATCATCAAGTTTATTACATAGAATAAACGCCAATCAGAACAATAGAAATAGATATTTTGGGGATTCAACTCCAATCAATCCTAGACAGCACTAGCGATAATCAGGAATTATGGAATATATAGTCCTACAATCACAGAAGTCTACCAATTCCATTGCCCTGTTTGGTGTTTATTCCACATGGTAAACTGAGACCAACTAATATTAACTAATATTAAAAAGTGACACAGACAGTTCTCGTTTAGCAGCCACAACTGGGACAGGCAACTTGGTCATTAGGCAGAGCAGCTGCTAAGGGAAGCTGCCAATGTGCTGATGATCTTAGTTCAGTTCGCCTTTGTCTGTAGCTAGGCATCTTTGTGGAGATTTAAACCATGAAGGAACCTGTTGTAGGAAAAGTCTAAGGATAAAAGTGACCAATAAAAAGCCACAAAAGAATACAGTAGTGTGAGGCTTAACTTTATCAAGGCTCGCCTCTTTGATTTGAGTTCTGATCGTGCTTGTATGCCTAACCGTTTAAAGGTACTGCCCTCCAATAATTTGAACCCTGGAGAGGAGAGGAGACGAGAGGAGAGGAGGAGTAGAGTAGAGTAGAGTAGAAGTAGGAGTAGGGTAGGGTAGAGTAAATAAATAGAATAGGATAGAATAGAATAGAATAGAATAGAATAGAATAGAATAGAATAGAATAGAATAGAATAGAATAGAAGTAGAGTAGGAGTAGGAGGAGTAGGATAGGGTAGAGAGAATAGAATAGAATAAGGAGTAGGGGTAGGGGTAGGGGTAGGGGTAGGGTAGGGTAGTGAATAGAATAGAGTAGGAGTAGAGTAGGAGTAGGAGTAGGAGTACGGTAGGGTACGGTAGGGTACGGTAGGGTAGGGTAGAGTAGAGAGAATAGAATAGAATAGAATAGAATAGAATAGAATAGAATAGAATAGAATAGAGGTAGGGGTAGGGGTAGGGGTAGGGGTAGGGGTAGGGGTAGGGGTAGGGTAGGGGTAGGGTAGGGGTAGGGTAGAGAGGAGAGAATAGAATACAATAGAATAGAATAGGGTAGAGTAGAGTAGGAGTAAGGTAGGGTAGAGAGAATAAAATAGAATAGAATGGAATGGAATGGAATGTGGCTAAGCGTGATTGGACACATAAGGAATTTGTCTCCGGTGCATAACCTCTCAGTGTACATACAAACAACAAAGTGATAAATCGTAAGTCATATTTTGTCCCGATAATGTCCTTCTTCCGAAGCAGCTGCACATCAGCCCCTTTTTCTTCCTGAAGCTCATCTTTTTCTCATTCTCCATTAGCCTCTCGCTCGAGTATGAAAAGGGCTCATACAATGGAAACTACAAGTAACAGTGTCAATCTATGAAAAAGCCTGAATCTCACGGCTAAAGCAGACCAACAAAAAAAAAGAGGACACAGCCTCGGGATAAGCAGCCAAATCATCGGCGAAGGAAGCCGTTCACAAAAAAACTTGTCATCTATGAATTATTAGATGAAAAACCGCTCCGTGCATGTTAGCAGCAAACCGGCTACAAAAACTCACTACTGCAGCGACCTAGCAGATCGCTCAAATAAGCATCGTTTTTAATTGTTCGGCTTAATCTGCAGGTAGTCCTTGCAAGAGTTTATTTTAGTGACCGTTCCAAGTTACGACGGCACTGGAAAAAGGGGACTTAGGACCATTTTTCACACTTACGACCGATGCAGCATTCCCCGCGGTCACGTGATGAAAACTCAAGACGCTTGGCAACTGACCCGTAATTACGACGGTTGCCAAAAATTATCACTTTTTGAGACCAAGGTCGATGGGGAAGCCAGATTCACTTAAAACACAATGGCATTGCTAACTTAATGACTGCAAGGGTTCACTTGCAACGGTCATAAAACGGGACGAAAACCCACTCAACAACGGTCTGGCTTAGCAACAAAAACTGTGGGCTCAATTGTGGTCGTAAGGCGAGGACTACCTGTAATTGACCACACGAATTTATCTTTCAACCGTGTTTCAGATTTTTGAGCAACAAAAGGTAACACTCGTTTTTTTTTCCCTTCCTCTCTGCACACACACACACACACACACACACACACACAAAAGAGCAATATCAAAATAAAAAAACTTACATTTTCTACTATGCTGCAGCGTTACTATGGCAACTGGCTTAGATGTCTATTCATATCACCAAGTGCCAGTGACAACTTTAGGTACACTAAATGAAACATTGGCTCAAAGTCTTTCTTTCAGCCGGAAAAGCTTCCTTGAAAAAAAAAGCTTCTAAATGGAGGTTCTGCTTAAGGTGACATTTTGGAGCGAGAAAAATAAATCAGTTTATTTTAAATATACCTCCATTTAGTCTGCTGCGAACACATCCTTAACGCAACACCAAGATTTCCCCTGAAGGATCTGGTACCCCTTGTTGAAAATAAGCTGAGTTGTTAATTGCCATGTTGTTGCAAATAAAATTGCAATAACGTAACACAACTCTTCAGGTCAAAATAATACAGAGCAAGTGTAAATATTGCTCAGCTATTTTATTTACGCTGACTATATTTTGGTAAGACCACACTTGGAATATTGCATCCAGTTTTGGTCGCCATGATATAAAAAAGATGTTGAGATTCTAGAAAGAGGAGAAGGAAGAGCTACAAAGACCGGAGGCTAAAATACATGAAGAATGGTTGCAGGAATTAGGTATATCTTATTTAACGAAAAGGGGTGACATGATAGCAGTCTTCCAATATTTGAGGGGGCTGCCACAAAGAAGAGGTGGGGTCTCCAAAGCACCTGAAGGCGAGACAAGAAGCTAATGGGTGGAATTTAATCAAGGAGAGAAGCAACCTAGAACTAAGGAGAAAATTCCTGGCCGTGAGAACAATTAACCAGTGGAACAGCTTGCCACCAGAAGTTGTGGATGCTCCAACACTGGAGGTTTTTAAGAAGAGATTGGATAACCATTTGTCTGAAATGGTATAAAATTCCCTGCCTCAACAGGGGGTTGGCACATTAAGTAAGAAAGCCTACTCTGCACTATGTTTACAGAAGCAGAAATTCCAGAGAGAATGAGAAGCACAATCACCCGGTGAGTGGGTACGAGAGTGTGTATCTATCTACTCATTTATTACCGTGTTTCCCCGAAAATAAGATCCTGTCTTATATTTTTTTTGAACCCTGAAATAAGCGCTTGGCCTTATTGCCATGTGCTCAAAAGCCCGATTGGGCTTATTATCAGGGGATGTCTTATTTCGGGGAAAACTGGGTAGAGTTTCCTGTCTCCTGGTGATTGGCCCAAAATCATTCCTCTGTCTTTTGTGCCTAAGATGGGACTAGAACTCCCAGTCTCCTGGTGATTGGCCCAAAGTCACCCCTCCGTCTTTTGTGCCTAAGGCAGGACTAGAACTCACAGTCTCCTGGTGATTGGCCCAAAGTCACCCCTCCGTCTTTTGTGCCTAAGGTGGGACTAGAATTCACAGTCTTCTGGTGATTGGCCCAAGGTCACTCCTCTGTCTTTTGTGCCTAAGGCTGGACTAGAACTCACAGTCTCCTGGTGATTGGCCCAAAATCACCCCTCCGTCTTTTGTGCCTAAGGCGGGACTAGAACTCACAGTCTCCTGGTGATTGGCCCAAGGTCAGCCCTCTGTCTTTTGTGCCTAAGGCGGGATTAGAACTCACAGTCTCCTGGTGATTGGCCCAAAATCACCCCTCCGTCTTTTGTGCCTAAAACGGGACTAGAACTCACAGTCTCCTGGTGATTGGCCCAAAATCACCCCTCCGTCTTTTGTGCCTAAGGCGGGACTAGAACTCCCAGTCTCCTGGTGATTGGCCCAAGGTCAGCCCTCTGTCTTTTGTGCCTATGGCAGGACTAGAATTCACAGTCTCCTGGAGATTGGCTCAAAATCACCCCTCCGTCTTTTGTGCCTAAGGCGGGACTAGAACTCACAGTCTCCTGGTGATTGGCCCAAGGTCAGCCCTCTGTCTTTTGTGCCTAAGGCGGGACTAGAACTCCCAGTCTCCTGGTGATTGGCCCAAGGTCACCCCTCTGTCTTTTGTGCCTATGGCAGGACTAGAATTCACAGTCTCCTGGTGATTGGCCCAAAATCATTCCTCTGTCTTTTGTGCCTAAGGCGGGACTAGAACTCAGTCTCCTGGTGATTGGCCCAAGGTCAGCCCTCTGTCTTTTGTGCCTAAGGCGGGACTAGAACTCACAGTCTCCTGGTGATTGGCCCAAGGTCACCCCTCTGTCTTTTGTGCCTATGGCAGGACTAGAATTCACAGTCTCCTGGTGATTGGCCCAAAATCATTCCTCTGTCTTTTGTGCCTAAGGCGGGACTAGAACTCACAGTCTCCTGATAATTGGCCCAAGGTCACCCCTCTGTCTTTTGTGCCTAAGGCGGGACTAGAACTCCCAGTCTCCTGGTGATTGGCCCAAAATCATCCCTCTGTCTTTTGTGCCTATGGCATGACTAGAATTCACAGTCTTCTGGTGATTGACCCAAAATCATTCCTCTGTCTTTTGTGCCTAAGACGGGACTAGAACTCCCAGTCTCCTGGTGATTGGCCCAAAGTCACCCCTCCGTCTTTTGTGCCTAAGACGGGACTAGAACTCCCAGTCTCCTGGTGATTGGCCCAAAATCATCCCTCTGTCTTTTGTGCCTATGGCATGACTAGAATTCACAGTCTCCTGGTGATTGGCCCAAAATCATTCCTCTGTCTTTTGTGCCTAACGTGGGACTAGAACTCACAGTCTCCTGGTGATTGGCCCAAAATCACCCCTCCGTCTTTTGTGCCTAAGGCGGGACTAGAACTCACAGTCTCCTGGTGATTGGCCCAAAATCACCCCTCCGTCTTTTGTGCCTAAGGCAGGACTAGAACTCACAGTCTCCTGGTGATTGGCCCAAAATCACCCCTCCGTCTTTTGTGCCTAAGGCGGGACTAGAACTCACAGTCTCCTGGTGATTGGCCCAAAGTCATCCCTCCGTCTTTTGTGCCTAAGGCGGGACTAGAACTCCCAGTCTCCTGGTGATTGGCCCAAAATCACCCCTCCGTCTTTTGTGCCTATGGCATGACTAGAACTCACAGTCTCCTGGTGATTGGCCCAAAATCATTCCTCTGTCTTTTGTGCCTAAGGCGGGACTAGAACTCACAGTCTCCTGGTGATTGGCCCAAGGTCACCCCTCTGTCTTTTGTGCCTAAGGCGGGACTAGAACTCCCAGTCTCCTGGTGATTGGCCCAAAATCACCCCTCCGTCTTTTGTGCCTAAGGCGGGACTAGAACTCACAGTCTCCTGGTGATTGGCCCCAAATCACCCCCTCCATCTTTTGTGCCTAAAACGGGACTAGAACTCACAGTCTCCTGGTGATTGGCCCAAAATCACCCCTCCGTCTTTTGTGCCTAAGGCAGGACTAGAACTCACAGTCTCCTGGTGATTGGCCCAAAGTCACCCCTCCGTCTTTTGTGCCTAAGGTGGGACTAGAATTCACAGTCTTCTGGTGATTGGCCCAAGGTCACTCCTCTGTCTTTTGTGCCTAAGGCTGGACTAGAACTCACAGTCTCCTGGTGATTGGCCCAAAATCACCCCTCCGTCTTTTGTGCCTAAGGCGGGACTAGAACTCACAGTCTCCTGGTGATTGGCCCAAGGTCAGCCCTCTGTCTTTTGTGCCTAAGGCGGGATTAGAACTCACAGTCTCCTGGTGATTGGCCCAAAATCACCCCTCCGTCTTTTGTGCCTAAAACGGGACTAGAACTCACAGTCTCCTGGTGATTGGCCCAAAATCACCCCTCCGTCTTTTGTGCCTAAGGCGGGACTAGAACTCCCAGTCTCCTGGTGATTGGCCCAAGGTCAGCCCTCTGTCTTTTGTGCCTATGGCAGGACTAGAATTCACAGTCTCCTGGAGATTGGCTCAAAATCACCCCTCCGTCTTTTGTGCCTAAGGCGGGACTAGAACTCATAGTCTCCTGGTGATTGGCCCAAGGTCAGCCCTCTGTCTTTTGTGCCTAAGGCGGGACTAGAACTCCCAGTCTCCTGGTGATTGGCCCAAGGTCACCCCTCTGTCTTTTGTGCCTATGGCAGGACTAGAATTCACAGTCTCCTGGTGATTGGCCCAAAATCATTCCTCTGTCTTTTGTGCCTAAGGCGGGACTAGAACTCAGTCTCCTGGTGATTGGCCCAAGGTCAGCCCTCTGTCTTTTGTGCCTAAGGCGGGACTAGAACTCACAGTCTCCTGGTGATTGGCCCAAGGTCACCCCTCTGTCTTTTGTGCCTATGGCAGGACTAGAATTCACAGTCTCCTGGTGATTGGCCCAAAATCATTCCTCTGTCTTTTGTGCCTAAGGCGGGACTAGAACTCACAGTCTCCTGATAATTGGCCCAAGGTCACCCCTCTGTCTTTTGTGCCTAAGGCGGGACTAGAACTCCCAGTCTCCTGGTGATTGGCCCAAAATCACCCCTCCGTCTTTTGTGCCTAAGGCGGGACTAGAACTCACAGTCTCCTGGTGATTGGCCCAAAATCACCCCTCCGTCTTTTGTGCCTAAGGCAGGACTAGAACTCACAGTCTCCTGGTGATTGGCCCAAAATCACCCCTCCGTCTTTTGTGCCTAAGGCGGGACTAGAACTCACAGTCTCCTGGTGATTGGCCCAAAGTCATCCCTCCGTCTTTTGTGCCTAAGGCGGGACTAGAACTCCCAGTCTCCTGGTGATTGGCCCAAAATCACCCCTCCGTCTTTTGTGCCTATGGCATGACTAGAACTCACAGTCTCCTGGTGATTGGCCCAAAATCATTCCTCTGTCTTTTGTGCCTAAGGCGGGACTAGAACTCACAGTCTCCTGGTGATTGGCCCAAGGTCACCCCTCTGTCTTTTGTGCCTAAGGCGGGACTAGAACTCCCAGTCTCCTGGTGATTGGCCCAAAATCACCCCTCCGTCTTTTGTGCCTAAGGCGGGACTAGAACTCACAGTCTCCTGGTGATTGGCCCCAAATCACCCCCTCCATCTTTTGTGCCTAAGGCGGGACTAGAACTCACAGTCTCCTGGTGATTGGCCCAAAATCACCCCTCCGTCTTTTGTGCCTAAGGCGGGACTAGAACTCACAGTCTCCTGGTTTCTAGGCCAGCACCTTAAACTAGTACACCACGCTGGTGCACGCACACTCTCTCTTGTCATCCTTTAGAAAGTTATTAATATAAAATCTGTGTTAAAAATAAAGAAAAGTGCTGAGGGTAATTAAGTAATTAATTAGAAAGCTGAAAACATCTCACTGTATCTTAACGCCATAGCAAGATGTTAGAGAAAGTCCATCTCTCTTCCTCTTCCAAACTAGGATAAGTATTTCAGATCACCTATCATGCTATTTCAACCAAGGTGTGTTCAAAACCGAAAGTTGCAAAAGACGAATCACACTCAATGAGCCAACAACACATTAAACAACTCAAATTGACCCGGAGGAACAAAATATGCAATCGGGGCAGGCACCGACAAAAATCTATCCTCTGAGTAATTCCTAAATAATTTTATGAGGTGCAATCCCTCATCTCCCGTTTCCAGTTCCAACATGCCAAATCTACAAGATGTGTTGCTTCTAAAGCAAAGGAAATCAGCTGGGGGGGGGGGGGAAGAAATGAGAATTTGTTTCCTAGAAAATGTCTACCACTTTTCTACAGCTTCACTTCATTTCGCCCAAATTAATTGAGATTTACTAATAAAAGGGGAATATTTGTAGCTCGGGGCTGACATCGGGGGTCCTTGGTGCTCTCTGAGCTTGCTTGTTTTCTTAAGAGACGTTTCATTACCATACTAGGTAACACCCTCAGTGCTAGAAGGGAGTGGGGTTTGTGGAATGGAAGAGGAGGGGGAGGAAGGAGGAGGATACTGTATGGTCCTTGGTGCTCTCTGAGCGTGCTTGTTTTCTTGCAGACGTTTCATGACCCAACTAGGTAACATTATCAGTGCTAGAAGGGAGTAGGGTTTGTAGAAAGGAGGAGGAGGAGGAGGAGGAGGAGGAGGACTATGAAGAGTCCTTGGTGCTCTCTGAGCTTGGTTTATTTATTTATTGTATTTATTTATTGGTTCCAATTATATGCCGCCCTTCTCCGGAGACTCAGGGCGGCTCACAATGCGTTAAGCAATAGCCTTCATACTTTTTGTACATACCTGCTTAGTAGGGCTTTCGGGGCCCCCCAAGCGGTGTTCTTTTTTATACAAAGTCATCTTATTGACTTTGGCCTGAATAGGTTTTATGGGTTAGTTTTTTAATTGTATAGCTAGGGGTCTTAAATTGGGGAGGCCGTTTAATTTAATTTATTTTTAATTATCTTAACTTTTATATTGTATGTTATTTTAATTCTCGGCTGTTCACCGCCCTGAGTCCCTTCAGGGAGAAGGGCAGGATATAAATTAAATAAATAAATAAATAAATAAATGAATGAATGAATGAATGAATGAATGAATGAATGAATGAATGAATGAATATTGCCCCCACAATCCGGGTCCTCATTTTACCTACCTCGGAAGGATGGAAGGCTGAGTCAACCTTGAGCCTGGTGAGATTTGAACTCGCAGTTAATTGCAGGCAGCTGGCAGCTAAGTGCTACTTAACGGCACTTTAGTCCGCTGCTCCACCAAGGCTCTTATGGTTGTTTTCTTGTAGGCGTTTCATGACCCAACTAGGTAACATCATCAGTGCTAGAAGGGAGTAGGGATTGTAGAAGGTGGGAGAAGGAGGAGGAGGAGAACTATGAAGAGTCCTTGGTGCTCTCTGGCTTTCTTGCAGACGTTTCATGACCCAACTAGATAACATAATCAGTGCTACAAGGGAGGGTGGTTTGCAGAATGGAGGAGGAGGAGGAGGAGGAGGAGGAGGAGGAGGAGGAGGAAGAGGAGGGGGGAGAGGGAGGAGGACTATGGAGGTCCTTGGTGCTCTCTGAACTTGCTTGTTTTCCTGTAGACATTTCATTACCCAGCTAGATAACATCATCAGTGCTATGTGCAAAATAAATGAGATTTACTTCTGCATATGTATTTGTAAGACTGCTATCAAAGTACAAATAGTAATTTGAAATTGTTTGGAATAGATATATTTTTTTTTAAAGCATTCCCAGTTTTACAAAGTTGCCATAATGAAATCTAAAGAATATGTGAATATAAACTAAAACAAGTGTTACACTGGGGGGGAAAGTCTAATATCAAATGCAGGCAGCATTAAAGGAAGCTTCCGTTTTATTAGCAAATTATATTTGCATCCAATACTGGGGAGTGCAATAATGCACAATTACCCAAAACAAGAATATCGAATGGGAAACCATTTATCAATTAATTAACAATATAATCAATAGAAAAAAAGCTTCAAGGATTTCAACATATGTTGCTTCACATGTTGCAAAATATTTTTGCTGAAGTTATTTTTTTCCCCCCCAAATTGCCTGTGGTTTATAAAATATAATTTCCAGATAAAAGATCTTCAACTTAATACATAGGAAGCCTCAACTACCCCGCTAGATTGCACAGAAAAGTCACATTCTCAAAAAAGCAGGATTTGTTCAGCATTAAATAAGTTGGTTTATTCTTCTGGTTGTGAGGATCGAACTCCTAGCTGTGGGCAGATACAGCCTACAATACTGCACTCTAACCATTGAGCCACCAGGACGGAGGGAGGGAGTAGCAATAGCACTTAGACTTGTATACTGCTTCTCAGTGTTTTACAGCCCTCTGTAAGCAGTTTTGAGCCTGGTGAGGATCGAACTCCTAGCTGTGGGCAGATACAGCCTGTAATACTGCACTCTAACCATTGCGCCACCAGGAGGGAGGGAGGGAGGGAGTCAGTGAGTCAGTGAGTGAGTAGCAATAGCACTTAGACTTATATACCATTTCTCGCTATTTTACAGCCCTCTTTAAGCAGGTCTGAGCCTGGTGAGGATCGAACGCCTAGCTGTGGGCAGATACAGCCTGTAATACTGCACTCTAACCATTGAGCCATCAGGAGGGAGGGAGGGAGGGAGTAGCAATAGTACTTAAGACTTATATACCGCTTCTCAGTGTTTTACAGCCCTCTCTAATTCGTTTATAGAGCCAGCAAGTTGTCCCCAACAATCTGGGTCCCCCTTTTACCGACCTCGGAAGGGTGGAAGGATGTGTCAACCTTGAGCCAAACAGGATCGAACCGCTGACAGTCGGTGGAATTAGCCTGCAATACCGCATTCTAACCACCAACTGCGCCACCAACGGCTCCTCTAAATACAATTTAAAGGAAGCTCTGGCTAATGACTGTAGATCTGATTCAGCAGTACATGTAGCTTGTGTAACCTAATTCTTAGCAGGACAACCTGTTATGCCCCAAAGGGAACAAAATAAATAAATCTCAAAGGATCGTTGACCTTTTTTTTTCCACAGTGTTTCATGGTTGTTCCTTTCTGGAAATCTCTTTTATTTGTGACTAGAAAGTATCTCCCAGTTCATTAACCAAATTATGACCTCAAAGAACTATTTGTTCTCAGATGGGTCCCCAAACTTTGGGAAGGAATTGGATCAAAGAGACAAGGAGGCCTTATTTTGCTTAAAACTTGTACTTCCTCCACGGCTTAATAACTGATTTTTGAACCGTGTCACCGAATGAGTAGGATTGAGATATTCTGGCTTGTAATGTTTCGAGAAATGTTGAAACAACCATGGAGGGGGGAAAAATGGGAATCTGAAAAAAAAAAGTGTTAAAGAAAAATTTAAATACAGCCGATATGGCCTCTTATACCGTATTATCCTAAGTTCATCCTATTATTTGAAGATCATAAACCTGTGGACATCGCACAGGTTGTTCACCGATGTAAGGTCATGTCCTCATGTTGTCAATTCCAATTGGAACCAGACGGATTTTTGTCTGTGTTTATCTTTTTTTTAAAAAAAAAAAAAATTGTATCCACTTCCTTCAGAGAAAGTAAGTCTTAAATTAAGGGTTGTTCTCCTTTTGGATAAATGTGTTAATTAGCACTTCTGAGCAAAAAGTAGAGGATGACATTTTCAATAATATAGTAAAACTAGTAATATAGTTTTATTACTGTACTCACAAATTCCAACTTCCTTCACTTCCCCCAGTGTCCTACGTATTAAGCAGCTCACTACTAAGGATGAGATGTTTATGGATAACCAGCAGGGAAAAAAATGAATGAATATATATTGGATTGGAGCTGAAAGGCGAAAGGGAAGCCGTATGCTCCCTCCCATATTGGGGTAGACCAGGTACTTCAATAGAAAAACACATTACATCATATCATATCATATCATATATATTATATTATATTATATTATATTATATTATATTATATTATATTATATTATTAATTATATTATAATTATTATATGATTATATTATATGATTATATTATATATTATGTTTTATATGATTGATATATGATATGATTATATTATATGATTATATTATATTATATTATATTATATTATATTATATTAATTATATTATTATATTATATATCATATTATATTATATTATATTATATTATAATATAATAATATTATGTATGTATGTATGTATGCATTTCTCTTTAGCCAGGTTCTTCCTAAGTAAACCAAGATTTTTATGCAGCTCTAGTTCAGTGAAATCACAATCCACTCGTTTCTAGGCTTTTTTTCTGACAGCCAGCAAACACTCTGCTGCCCATTGGGAGAATAATTGGCAGCAGGGTGCTTGCTGGCTGCCTGAAAAAAAGCCTAGAAACTAGTGGATTGTGATTTCACTGAAATAGAGCTGCATAAAAATCTTGGTTTACGTAGGAAGAACCTGGCTAAAGAGAAATACATACATACATACATACATACATACATACATACATACATACATACATTACACACACACACAGGTATCTCCTATATTAAGAGATCAGGTTGACATAGATACCTGTGAGGATTGTGAATTAAAATAGATACTTATACATGCAAGGATTCAAGGTTATAGATATATGAAGGAGGACTAGGGGTGACATGATAACAGTGTTCCAAAATTTGAGGGGCAATGGATGGAAACCAATCAAGGAAAGGAACCAACTTAGTACTAAGGAGAAATTTCCTAAGAGTGAGAACAATCCATTAGTGGAACAAATTGTCTTCAGAAATTGTGGGAGCTCCATCGCTGGAGGCGTTTAAGAAGAAATTGGATAGCCACTTATTTGGAATGATAGAGGGCAGTGATGGCTAAGCTTTTTCGGACCGAGTGCCCAAAGTGTGTGCGTGCCCGAACCCCAAAATGCAATGCGGTTGCCCCACGCGTGCGCCACACCTCCACGCATGCCCCCAGCCTCCCACACATGCACGCCCCCGCATGTGCCGCACCCCCGCATATGCACGCACGGCCTCTCACATGCAATCTGCCCCCTGTGCATGCACGTGCGCCCCCTGCACGCACCCCATCCCTGTGCATGCGCATCCCTGCATGTGCCCCGCCCATGCCCCCCGCACGTGCCCGCCCCCTGCACATGTGCGGCAGAGACCCGATGAGCAGCTGGCTGGTGGGAGGCGCGCCGGCATGCATGACAGAGCTGAACTGGGGCAACAGCTCACGTGCCCACAGAGAGGGCGCTGCGTGCCACCTCTGGCACGTGTGCCATAGGTTCGCCATCACAGATACAGGGTCTCCTGCTTGAGCAGGGGGTTGGACTAGATGACCTCCAAGGTCCCTTCCAACTCTGTCGTTCTGTTAAACCAAGCACTTCACAAAACAAATTAAGGATTTTCTTTGTTGTTGCTTGTAGTATTTTTATTATTATTATTATTGAATGCTATTAAAAGCATCTTAATTACAATATTAGCTCAGGGGAACTTTTTAATATTTGTAAATGGGGATAATAATACAGAAAAGTGGGGTTTTTTTAAAAACACTGCCAAGAATTGTTATACTGGATGGAAAGGTATAGAAAAAGAAGCAAAAATTTTTTAAGTGCAAGTAATTAACATGAACGCCGAAAGCCACGCTTTTTATGAACCTGTCTTCAAAACAATGTTTTAAACAATACTACAAAGAAATTAATAAACACACAGTAAAAGGGAATATTGTTATCTGTAAAAAGCCAGAGTCACTTGGATAGTGAGAGGAATGAAATCTAAGTTGGATGGGTGGATAGATGGGTGCGTGAGTGGATGGTGGGTGGATGGATGGATGGATGGGCTGGCTGGTGGATAGTTGGATGGGTGGATGAGTGTATGGGTGGGTGGGTGGATGAGTGGATGTGTGTGGGTGGATGGATGGATGCGTGGATGGATGGATGGATGGATGGATGGATGGATGGATGGATGGATGGGCAATCGGATGGATGGCTGTGTGGGCGGGTGGATGGATGGATGGATGGATGGATGGGCGGGTGGGTTGATGGATGAGTGGATGGGTGGATGAGTAGATGTAGATAGATGGATGGATGGATGGATGGTTGGATGGATGGATGGATGGATGGACGGATCAACAGAGCATGTAAACACAGTGGCTTGGTTAAATTTTACAATGACTCATGATCATATCTATGCTCTTATGGGGTTTTTTCCCCCTGGAAATGCATCTTAAACCCATTTTAAGCACTGTTAAGTAACACCAGCTGCCTGCAATTACTGCAAGTTCAAATCTCACCAGGTTCAAGGTTGACTCAGCCTTCCATCCTTTCGAGGTAGGTAAAATGAGGACCCGGTTTGTGGGGGCAATAAGCTGACTTTGTATAAAAAAGAACACCGCTTAGGGGGCCCCCGAAAGCCCTACTAAGCAGATATATACAAAAGTATGAAGGCTATTGCTTAACGCATTGTAAACCGCCCTGAGTCTCTGGAAAAGGGCGGCATATAAATCGAACCAATAAATAAATAAATAAATACATTTTAAAAATGAAAAAGCAGTCACTTGTTCCATCAGACAGACCAACCCAAAATAACATCCCTCTTAATGTCCAATGATTTCTACTGGGCCAGGATTATAACAGATTAATTAAGGGGGGGAGTGAGTTTCTTATTTAAACCTTCACTGAGGATGAAGGAGTCTTAAGCATTATGAAAAATCAGCTACTACATCTGTTTGTTCTAGATCGAAAGTACTTCTAATTCTGATCTACAGTTACAGGTGGTTTTAGCAATAAGGAATACTCAGGCAGAAAACTATCTTGTTAATGTTGCAACATGCACACATATATCATTCCATAAAACATTACAAAGGAGCTTGTTAAAATATTCAGCATTTTCATGGATCATCCAAAGAGCGTCTGTAGGTGAATTTCTGCTTATCATTCACGAAACAAAGAACATTTCTGAATAATTAGAAAGCCTGCCATTTGCCAGGCTTTGCAAACTGCCTCTTCAAATATTTGGCTTAAAAGTCCTCCAGGCTAGGTTCCAGAGAGAAATTAAAGCGTTCTTTTGAAAATGTTCTCGCTTGTTTTCATATATGGCACAGATTCAGACTTCGCTTACCTTTTTTCACCCTGCAGGAAACAAAAACTCAAAATCTTCACGGCACTGCCAAATTTTGTTAGTGTCACGCCGATACAATGCTGAACAGAATAAGTCTGTATCAAAATCCAGAGTTTTTACCATGCCTTTTCGGCACCTGTACTGAAAGTCCTTACCTGCCAAAATTTCTGTACTTCTGGTTTTTTACCCTGTTTCCCCAAAAATAGGACCCATCTGGAAAATAATGGGAGCTCCCATTCTTTGCTCCAGCTCCTGCCCATCTAGCAGTTCAAAAGCACGCGAATGCGAATAGATAAATAGGTACCACTTCAGTGGGAAGGTAACAGCGTTCTGTGTACCTCGGCGTATAGTCATGCCGGCCATATGACCACGGAAGAGTCTTTGGATAATGTTGGCTCCCTCGGATAGAAAATGGAGATGAACACGACTCTCTAGAGTCTGACATCACCAGACAGGGGAAAGCTTTATCGTTACCTTGAAGGGTGTACGCATATACATCCAGGTGGGCATATATATTTGTACCGTTTACCTGAAAATAAGACCCAATCGAAAAATAAGTCCTAGCATGATTTTTCAGGATGCTCGTAATATAAGCCCTGCACCCAAAATAAGCCCAGGTTAAGATTGTCAGCCAGATGGATGCATTTAGTACCGTATTTCCCCCCAAAAATAAGACCTAACCAGAAAATAAGCCCTAATGTGTCTTTTGGAGCAAAAATTAATATAAGACCCAGTCTTATTTTCAGGGAAACACAGTACTAGTTCTCTGAACGTGCTCATTAGCCATTTTGATATTATACAGGTAGCCCTCAACTTTCAACAGTTCATTTAGTGACTGTTCGAAGTTAAAAGGCACTGGGGGAAAAATGACTTATGTAACCTGCAAACTCCATGATCACAGGATCAGAATTAAGATGCTTGCCAACTGACTCATATTTATGACGATTGCCATGTCCCGGGGGTCAACGCGATCAGATTTTGCAACAAGCAAAATCAGTGGGGAAGCCAGATTTGCTTAGCAACCGTGTTACTAACTAAGACTGCAGAGATTCACTTAACAACAGAGGCAAGAAAGGTTGTAAAAAAAGGGCAAAACTCACTTAACAAATGTCTCGCTTAACAACAGAAATTTGTTGCTGATTCATGGGGGCTCTAATTAGGATTCTCTGGAAGAGTTTGCTTCATTCATCACTCTTTTGTATACAGGCAATACTGTCCTTGTGAATTTTCTCCTTGTATTGCCAGAGAACTTATTCTCATTGGTTGTTTCTGCAGAAATAAATGTTGTGGCACAGGTCGCCCTCGAGTTACAACTACAACAGAGTCCAAAATTTCTGTTGCTAAGCGAGACAGTTGTAAAGTGAGTTTTGTTTCCTTTTACGACCTTTCTTGCCGCCGTTGTTGATTGAATCACTGCGGATGGTTAAATGAGTCACACGGTTGTTAAGTGAATCCGGCTTTCCCCGTTGACTTGGCTTCTCAGAAGGTCGCAAAAGGGGATCACGTGACACACACACACACCCCGGGGACACTGAGACCGTCATATATATGAGCCAGTTGAGTCAAGAGTCTGGATTTGGATCACGTGACCATGGAGAGGCTGCAATGGTTGTAGGTGTGAAAAACGGTCGCAAGACACTTTCTTCAGTGCCGTTGTAACTTCGAACAGTCACTAAACAAACCATTGAAAGTCAAGGACTACCCTGTTTCCCTGAAAATAAGACCCAAACAGAAATTAAGGCCTAGCGAGATTTTTCATGATGCTCGTAATATAAGCCTTCCCCCCAAAATAAATCTCAGTTAAGATCGTCAGTAGACGGAGGAGTTTAGTACTATATTTTCCCCAAAATAAGACCTAACCGGAAAATAAGCCATAATGCATCTTTTGGAGCAAAAATTAATATAAGACCCAGTCTTATTTTGGGGAAAACACGGTACCTATATAAGAGAGAACATTTTTAAAACAACAAGGGGATAAGAGAATTTAACAATTGGACATTAAAACTAGGAGATAAAGTGATAAAAATAAGGAGATAATCTCTATGTAGTAAACACAAAGCTCTCTAGTAATTCTTTACAACAACATGTAATTCTATACTTTGGCACAGAGTAAGTTTGCTTTTGTCTTCATGTATCTTTATCTTTATGTATCTTTTTAAGAAAAGAAACTTATCCTGCAATATCTATTCATATATATTATATTACTACATATGGAACTGTTGACTATCAATTTGTCCTTATCGTAAATTTAAATTTAAGACAGAATTCCAATTCTCTGCTACTGGTGAATTAATATACATTAGTTCTCAAAGAATGTATTTTTATCCGTTGAGAGGTGGTGCCAGCTGGATTTGAAAAATAGTGGGTTAATTTATCTCAGCGTTATTTTGAGATAAATAACAAAATAATCTTGGAATAAATTAACCTGCTTTTCTTCAAATTAAGCCTGGCTTTTCCACAATCTCCATGCCGATAATCTACCGTATTTGCTGTTAATTATGTTTTCTTAAAAGGTCTGCCTTTAAAAGCCCATAAGGTTAACAATAAAATAATTGAGGAATTCAAGGTGATTATACTCTGGATAGTCAAATAATAACTGTTGCAACTTGCATCTCTAGACAAAATTGCAAGATCTTCCTAGTAGATTCCGAACCAAAAAAAAAATAAAAATAAAGTAAAATAAAATTCATGGAAAATCTATCAGGGTTGCTTTGTTTGTTTTGTCAGAAGGGGAAAAAAAACATTTGGTAGCTAACACTAAACGAATTGGGCTATTAATATGTTTTGTGTCATATACTCTGGTTCTCAGCAACAGTTCGTATCAGGAAAATACGAATAATAATAATTTTAATTAGCAATTTTATGATGTTTGTGTATCTATATTTTTCTTGACTGTACACCGCCTTGAGTCCTACGGGAGAAAGGCGGTATAGAAATATAATAAATAAATAAAATAAATAAATAAATAAAAACGACAATCACCTCACTAGCTGAGGAGAAAATTTGAAAGACTTTTCTTCGTATGGCCTTTCATCCAAAATTTTAATGATTCTATTAAAAAAAAAAAAACTTCTGGAAAACTGATGACAGATAGGGCAAGCTTTAAAGGTCTAATAGCTTAGAAATATACTTATTCTTGATTAGACATGCAAAGAGACTTAGATTTTTTTTTTAAAAAAAATGTTGCTTGTTCTATTCTCATTCAGAATCCACTGAGAAACGTTCTCTTGTGTTTTCGGTCTAAGCTTTGCCTTACAAATCACTTAAACTGCCTATATTATTTATGTAAACTATTTACACTGTTCAGTCAGCATGAAAAAGTAACCTAAATGCGTGTACTAGCGCTAAGTTAATACGTCAATGCAGAATGGCTTACTCTCCCTTCAAAACGGCCCTTCTAACAACCGTTGGTATCTCTCTTGTCCAGTTCTGCTAAACTATTTCTCGGCCCTGCCTTTATTGTCCTACTACTAGGAAATTCCTTCGTTTAAAATAAAAGACTTTTGAATAGAATATTCTAGAATCAGCAAAGGAAGGGACAAGGGTTTTTGATCCCAATAATCGTGATCGTTTTGAGATTTGCTGGTTGATTTTGACGAGTCCCGAAGACGCTTTCTTTCAAAAGGCAACTGGACTTTATTTTTTTTCCTTAAAGACGTTTCACTTCTCATCCAAGAAGCTTCTTTAGTTCTGACTGAATGGTGGAGGATGGAAAGATTTATATTCCTTGCAGTCCTCTGGTCGTTAGCGCTCTCTCTGAGAGTTGTCGAGGCCACTTGGGGGTTTATAAGTACCCTGGTGAACACCTGAATTGTGCAAATGGGTGTAAAACCTTCTTGGAACTGCTGAAAGGATTGTGTTGTAGACTGTAGATAGCTGATGTTGTATCCCTCCCCCTCTGTTGAGAGAGGGCTGTTCAATCTTAACGTAGATGCCCTTTTTGACCCCTCTTTCAAACCAGCAGTCCTCTCTGTCCAGAATGTGGACAATTGTTATCTTCAAAAGAGTGACCTTTCTCTTTCCAATGCAGATAGGCTGCTGGATCTTGTCCTGAAGGGTTTGTTCTCTTACGCTGGGCCATGCGTTTGTGAAGTGGCTGTTTTGTTTTTCCAAGGTACAGATCTATACATGTCTCACCACACTTGTACTGCATATATCACACTAAGAATCTCCGTAGACGAAATTGATGGGCGTTATTGTGAAATACAGAATTTATTTGAGCTGTTTTTATCTGTTTCTTCTTCTGTGAGGATTAAGAATTTCTAGTTGTCTGAGTGGTTCGAGCTCAAATCTTTTTTTTTTTTTTATAGAAATCATTACCCCGATCCGAAGATTCTCCAGGTGAGAACATCTATAAATAACTCCTTCTTTGCACGAAAGCATTCTTAGATCCAAAATAAGCAAAGGTTTAATGATGGCACTGATTTCCTGTAAGTGGGGTCTCACTGCAACATGAAGCTATGCATGACTCAGATTCAGAGATGTCATATCAATGCCTGGCTGGACACCTATAGTTGCAAGGCCATTCATCTGCAACTTGTATTTTAGTATTAATCTTGATTTGCCATTTTGTCTCTGTTGGAACCAGAGACAATTAATAGAACGATATCACACTTAAGTGTCTAGCATCAGCTTCCCCGGTCTAACAATTTTGGTAGTTCCAATTTGGTTTTGCTTTAATGAATTGGCTCAGTGGGCGCAGCTTTCTAAATAATGCAGGTTCTGGCAGTTGTGTAAACTTGCTTGGTAGAGGTATCAGAGGAATGTTTCTTTTAAAAAAAAAGAACAAAAAAAGGGGGGAGGACAGTTCTGCAGTCTTTTCTACTCAACTCTTTGCAATTTGAGAAGACAGACGGACACTTGGGATGTGATACTTGGACACCTGCTGATTCTCATATGCCATTTCCGAAGCTTTCTTTCACAACTCTGCTACACTTTTCTTCACCTACACCACTTCAGAGAAATAGTTATCTAACATAAATATCCAACATCTTCTTAGAAACTTCCAGTGTTGGATCATTCACAACTTCTGGAGGCAAGCTGTTCCACTGATTAATTGTTCTCACTGTCAGGAAATTTCTCCTTAGTTCTAAGTTGCTTCTCTCCTTGATTAGATTAGTTTCTACCCATTGCTTCTTGTCCTACCCTCAGGTGCTTTGGAGAACAGCTTGACTCCCTCTTCTTTGGGGCAGCCCCTGAGATATCGGAACACTGCTATCATGTCTCCCCTAGTCCTTCTTTTCATTAAACTAGACATACCCAGTTCCTGCAACTGTTCTTCACATGTTTTAGCCTCTATTCCCCTAATCCTCTTGGTTGCTCTTCTCTGCACTCTTTCTAGAGTCTCCACATCTTTTTTACATCGTGGCGACCAAAACTGGATGCCGTATTCCAAGTGTGGCCTTACCAAGGCATTATAAAGTGGTACTAAACTTCACGTGATCTTGATTCTATCCCTCTGTTGATGCAGCCTAGAACTCTGTTGGCTTTATTGGCCATTGTAGCACATCGTCTCCACTCCTGATTCGCCAGGAAGAAGGCAAGTGCCAACCCTCTTTCTTGAATGGTGTGTCTATCCGCCAATCGAGGAGAGCCAGTCTAGAAAACAGTTTGACGGAACTATCTTTATTGATATAAACTATAGTAAAGAACATTCAAAGCCTTGTTGTATTTTTCTTTAAAAGGTAAAGGTTCCCCTCGCACATATGTGCTAGTTGTTCCTGACTCTAGGGGGCACTGCTCATCTCCGTTTCAAAGCCGAAGAGCCAGTGCTGTCCGAAGATGTCTCCGTGGTCATGTGGCCGGCATGACTCAATGCCGAAGGCGTATGGAACGCTGTTACCTTCCTACCAAAGGTGGTCCCTATTTTTCTACTTGCATTTTTTACGTGCTTTCGAACTGCTAGGATGGCTGAAGCTGGGACAAGTAACGGGAGCTCACCCCGTTACGCAGCACTCGGGACTCGAACTGCTGAACTGCCGACCTTCCGATCGACAAGCTCAGCATCTTAGCCACTGAGCCACCACATCCCTCTTAAACCCCCAGTAGTTATGGTAGAGCCATTCTGAATTTTTTTCACAGCCTTCTTTGTTTTCTGAGCTTAAAGTGCTTTTTTTTTTCTTCATGCTAAGTAAAATCATCTCCATTTAGTTTCTCCCTGAATCTCTACGCCTACCTGGTAAGGTGTGCTCAAGACCAGATCCCTTTCCTGAATTCTGAATTCTGAGAATGTTTATTGTATGCACAAAAGTCAGAGACCTAGAAGAAAATTGAAATGGGGGCAAAAAAAGGAGAAATAAAATGAACAGCCACTGTCTGATGACGTTAACTTCAGCCCGTAACAGCTATGGGATTATTACAATAGGTGACAACTCAGACCCATGATCTCACACAAATTTGCAGGAACATCACAAGTTCACACAGTCAGAACTCAGTATTTTTCCCACTTATTTGTTCTGGTCTGGCCTTGAAGGACACAACAGAAATGCCAAAAAAACACCAAAAGACAAACTCTTAGAAAACCTTTCAGTCTTCTGATGGTTACTCTGCATCTACTATAGGAACCATTTGCACCACTCAGGTGACTCTGAGGACACAGATAAACCTCCAAGTGCTTCAACGACCCTCTAAAAGGATGCAAATGACCAGCCGTCTGCAAGGAGTATAAATCCTTCCATTCCCCCACCATTCAGTTACAGCTGAAGAAGCTTCTTGGATGAGAAGCGAAACGTCTTCAAAAGAAAAAACAAGAAAATCCAGTTGCCTCCTGAAAAAAGCACCTTTGGGACAAGCATGACCTGGATGACTGAGAATCTCTACAGACTACTGTACATCTAGTTTCTCCAAACTTCTGCTCCAACCATTACAAGCAGTACATGGGTGGCGAGATCAACTAATTGTCCTTTAATCTTTTTCTTGAAATGGAATTTATTCAGTACAGTCTCTGAATCATCTTTGCATTTACCCTGTTTCCCCGAAAATAGGACCCAACCGGAAAATAAGTCCTAGCATGATTTTTCAGGATGCTCGTAATATAAACCTTACCCCCAAAATAATAATAATAACTTTATTGTCATTGTACATGTATACACAGTATACCCATACAACGAAATTCACTTAACACCCAAAGACCAGGTCCAACACAAAGAACAATCCCCAAACATACTCCCACCCACCACAATTCCCTACCCCTAAACCACCCAAACATCCACACAACAGACCAAGTAATGCTGTCCAACAGCTCACTGATGGTGGCCCTTTAGTTCATTGTTGAGTGCAATTATAGCTCTGGGATAAAAACAATTTGAGATTGTCAGATTCGGGTTTTCCCAGATGTGCCAGTTTACCTATTCTAGTAAATAGAACTTTGAAAAATGTTTGCTTCAGAGTCTTTACTTGGAGTTGGTTTTTTTTTCTGGAACGCTGACAAACGTAGCAGTACAGAATTGATGCTCAGGATAAACTAAAGAGCATAAACAACCGTGTCTGGGGCCAAACAATGGAGTTACAACCACTCGCCCATCCTTAAGAGCCACGGGGGCGCAGTGGTTAGAATGCAGTATTGCAGGCAAACTCTGCCCACTGCCAGGAGTTCGATCCTGACCAAGGTTGACTCAGCCTTCCATCCTTCCAAAGTCGGTCAAATGAGGAGCCAGATTGTTGGGAAAAACATGCTGACTCTTAGAGAGGGCTGTAAAAGCACTGTGAAGCGGTAGATAAGTCTAAGGGTTAGTGCTAGTGCTATTGCTAAAACCACTTCAGAGTGGATCGTCTGTCCTGTTTGAAGTTGACAAGCTGGAAAGTAGTCAAAATTTATCCAATTTATCCCTCCTCCAACAATGAAAAGTTAAACGTAGGTCTGTAATTGCCCATACCCGAAAGATTCAATCACTGATTTTTAACAAGTGGTCTAATCGTTGATTTCTGTAAACAAAGAGATAGATCCTGCTCCCCGAGACATACATAAAGGTAAAGGCAAAGATTCCCCTCATACATATGTGCTAGGGGGCAGTGCTCATCTCCATTTCAAAGCCGAAGAGCCAGCGCTGTCTGAAGACGTCTCCATGGTCATGTGGCCAACATGACTAAACGCCAAAGGCGCACGGAACGCTGTTACCGTCCCACCAAAGGTGGTCCCTATTTTTCTACTTGCATTTTTTATGTGCTTACGAACTGCTAGGTTGGCAGAAGCTGGGACAAGTCACGGGAGCTCACTGCGTTACGCGGCACTAGGGATTCGAACCGCTGAACAGCCGACCTTTCGATCGACAAGCTCAGTGTCTTAGCCACTCAGCCACCGCGTCCCTTTGACACCCCTGCTCTATACCAAAGCCCACTTTGGAAAGAGAACAAACAGGATGCTAAAAAAAAGTGTAGACAACGCTAGCAAATTCTCTGTTCCACAACCCTGTTCCACAACCCAGAAGTATAGATGGAGTCACCACTAATCTAAATTTGACTCAATCTAATCGCCTTTTCAGGTTGACTATTCAACAATGTCCCCGTAGAATTGAAATGCAATTTTAAAAGTCCAGGTCCTGGCTCACAGAATATTTCTAGATCCAAATAAATATACATTAAAACATCTTAAAAGGTGCTTTTTCAAAGGGGCCACTGGGCGTTCTTGGGTTTTTCCTTTCTTTGAAAACGTTTCACTTCTCATCCAAGAAGCTTCTTCGGTTCAGTCAGAACTGATACCAATAAAGGAGAATATTTGAAGCTCAGGATTAATATGAGGGGTCCTGGGTGTTCTCTGAGCTTGGTGGTTTTCTTGCAGATGTTTTATTACCCAAACTAGGTAACATCATGTGTTACCTCAAGCTCAGAGAGCACCAAGGATCCCTCAATCAGAACTGAGGAAGCTTCCTGGATCCGAAGCGAAATGTTTTCAAGGAAAAAAAAGAACAAGAAAGTCCAGTTGCCTTTTGCAAAAGCAACTTTGAGACAACCATGACCTGGAGAATCTCCACAGACATACATTAAAAATGATCTTTTATTTATTTACTGTCCCCCTGTCCTGTTCCTATCCCATGTTCTCACTATAAAACAAAAACCCCAGATATATGACATGCTCTCATCTGCAGAAGGAATAATGGTAGGTATTCATGACTATTTTTTACCAAATATAGTTCATCAAATGCTGGTTTATTCAATATCTGCATTAGTTCTCCATGAAAGCAGTCAGTTCAAATGGCAATCCATTAACAGAAACCGATTAATGTCTCCTTAAGATGTTTCTCACCTTTAATCCCATCTCCACTTGCTTTTCAGAATTCATAATATATAGCCAGTTCTGCAAGTTTTTCACTTTGTGAAATAAAGCTAACGTCTCATTAGAAAATAACTTGTAAATACTTTTTTAAAAAAAACATTAGAATTGTAGGTATCTCTGACAAACACTAATTAAAAGTTCCTAACAAATACTGTTATGCAACAAATAACAACCAAGGTTCGTGATAAAACAGTACCATAGCAAAAACGACGAGATTACATCTTTAAGAGCAAAATTTGTGTTTACTATCCTATGCACGTTTATTAAATGGCCTTAGCTACTGAAGTTTTACTCCAGTGGTGAAATCCAATTCTATTCTTTGGGAACTTAATATTTAAATGAACTGTAATAATTTTAAGGATGTGGTGGTGCTAACAAAAATGCAGGTAGTCCTCAACTTATGACTCCAATTGAGCCCCACACTTCTATTGCTAAGCAAGAGAGCTGTTAAGTCAGTTTTCCCCATCTTTCTTGCCACAGTTGTTAAAGGGAATTATTGCAGTTGTTAAATTAAGTCTCACGCTTGTTAAATGAACCTGGCTTTTGTAACGCTACACTACTTCCAGTGTGGAGTTCGGTCTTTGGTTGACGAACTCCAGTAATTATTCGAAGGCTGGAAGAAAAAACAAATATTAAACAATCCAACATAAGAGGACCTCCCACCCATCTCCACCCAAGGCCAGGCCAAAAAAAGAAAAAAGAAAAAAAGCTAGGTTTTTAGGACTAATTAGAGAAGACACATTTTCTAGGTCCCCATTAGGGAACGCTGATTAATGGATGGGACCTACAACATGCCAACTCTGCAGGATTGCATGTTAGCATCAGCGTTTCTGTCGCTTGAAAAACAGGGGAGGGAGGGAGGGGGAGGAACCATTTCTCGTGTCATTTCTCGGGCGCTGATCACGAGAAGCAGAAAAAGCCAGAAATAGCCAAAAAAAAAAAAAAAAAAAAAGCCGCCAAAAATTAAAATGCTATGAATGAAGAAATGATGAGGCCAAGAACAACTGGCTTTGGAAAGATGCCCGTATCATCTCTTTTAACAATTGAAGAAAAAAAAAAAAAAAAAATCCAGACGAGGAAGGCTATGAAAAGCAAACAAGTCTAAAAATGGAAGACTTTTGTGGGAGGGGACACACACAACTATAATCCGGTGTTATTATTATTATTATTTTTTAATTTGATTTATATGCCGCCCTTCTCCGGAGACTCAGGGCGGCTTACAATGTGCTCAGCAATAATTTAACTAATTTAATTTAATTTGGGTGTCAAACTGGTTTCCTTCGAGGGCCGGATCAGCATTGTAGTTCTCCTCCGCGGGCCGGAAGGGGGGGCGTTTTCACGGCCTGTTTTCAGCCTGGGTGTCCTCCTGAAGCATTTTGCTGACTAAAACAGGGGGCCGGTGGGCGCGCATGGCCCCACCCCCACCCCAGTGCCCTGTTTTGGCCGCCAAAGTGCTTCAGGAGGCCGTCCAGGCCGAAAACGGGCCATAGTATTGAGGCTGCGCGCGCCCCCCCCCCCCCCATTTTGTCTGCCAGAGGCACCACAGGTCGGTCTTTTGCTATTTCCAGGCCGGCCCCATGGGCCACAGTTAAGCACCCAGCGGACCGAATCCAGCCTGCGGGTCTTAAGTTTCACACCCCTGCTGTAGGGCCACATTAGGTATCAAGGAGTTGCTGAGGCACAGAGTTGTGGCAGTCAATCCTGCTATATAAGGCCATAAAGCAGAGGTGTTCAAACTTGTCAGCTTTAAGACTTGTGGACTTCAACTCCCAGAATTCTCCAGCCAGGATAGCTGGCTGGAGAATTCTGGGAGTTGAAGTCCACAAGTCTTAAAGCTGACAAGTTTGAAGACCTCTGCCATAAAGGAATCGACTGTCCTAAAATATTAAATGGATGGATGTCAATATCACTTGATTTCCATGATCTAATTTTGCTTTAAACTATTTTAGCAAACACTCTCTTTTGCAAAATGCGAACAAACACGTCCAAGCGTTCTTTTCACACCTGTGGGCCTGTTGTTTTTTTTGTACATTCTTTAGTGTGCAAAATATTGGAATATTGGAGCGATTTTCTTCTAGTACAGTTTTGGGTATGTACCTGTTACAGTATGTACTCACCAAATTTTGAAACCCTACTGATTTTATTAACTGAATTTCGATAATATCTGACTTGACCCCTATAAGGGCCACCATCCTAAAATGGACTGCAGCATCTTTTATCAATTTTATTCTGTGCCATCGGTTTGTGGTAACCTTAGCAATGCACACAGATTGATAAGGTTTTTCTCCAGGATGACCTGACTCCAACCTGGTCTTTCAATTGTGCATCCATCACTTCTGTCACTCACTCCATCCACCTTGCGGCGGAGTTGCTGTTTGTCAGCAAGAAACAAAAAGCCCAGAAACATATATATATAAATATATTTCTTTGTCAGCTAAATATAAATTTGGTATAAAATGGTTTGTCGTGAATGCAATTGCTTGAGGGCTCCTGGATTGGAGCTGAAAGGCGAAAGGGATGCAGTATGCTCCCTCCCACATGCTGGGGTAGACCGGGTGTCTCGATAGGAAAAAAAAACACACACACACACACACACAGACACACACATGTATATATAAAATTTATATTTGCTGATAAAGAAATAAAGGGAGACTAGTATAGATCTATTTCAAGCTATTTAGCTCTCATCAGCTATCCATACCCTTACTCGGATTCGAACATGGCTAGCTGATGAGAGCTGAATAGCTTGAAATAGATCTATACTAGTCTCCCTTTATTTCTTTACCAGCAAATATAAATTTGGTATAAAATGGTTTGTCGTGAATGTGACTGCTTGAGGGCTCCTGGATTGGAGCTGAAAGGTGAAAGGGAAGAAAGTCCATGAAGCAAATCTGAACATACAGTATCTGTTTTTCAGAGGGACAAGATGGATTCCTAACATCCTGGTAAGCATGCTTTTGCTTAGCATAATTTGAGAATCCTGCTTCAGTTGCTTAGAAATACATGTATTGGTGCAGGGGTGTCAAACTCAAAGCCTGCGGGCCAAATCCGCCCCACAGGGTGCTTACATCTGGCTCGCAGGGCCGCCTTGGGAACAGCGAAGGACCAGCTTCAAAAACGTGCCTAAATAGGATGTCATAGAACTGGGACAGATGGACGATGGGCGGTGGGCGGGCCCACCCACGATTTCTGCTATCAGTTCGCCCAAATCGGTCCGAACCGGCTGAATACCACCTCTGGGCTGCAGCAGAGGTGGGTTTCAGCAGGTTCTGACCAGTTCTAGAGAAATAGCGGACATTTTGAGTAGTTCGGAGAACCGGTAGTAAAAATTCTGACTGGTCCCACCTCCATCTATTCTCTGCCTCCCAAATCCCAGCTGATCAGGAGGAAATGGGGATTTTGCAATAACCTTCCCCTGGAGTGGGGAGGGAATGGAGATTTTGCAGTAACCTTCCCCTGGAGTAGGGTGGGAATGCAGATTTTACAGTATCTTTCCCCTGCCATGCCCACCAAGCCACGCCCACCAAGCCACACCCACAGAACCGGTAGTAAAAAATTTTGAAACCCACCACTGGGTTGCAGGATGTCGAACTGGCCACACCCACCCCTCCTCTCCCTCCCCCCAAAGTCAAACACAACCCTGATGCGGCCCTCAATACACCCCTGTATTAGTGCATAATGTGAAAGTGACTAAAGGAAATCATCATATTGGCTAAATGCTACAATACATAGTTTAGTGGGGGGAAAATAGGACTAGGGGTGCCATGAGCAGCGCTCCAATATCTATGGGGCTGCCATAAAGAAGAGGGGGGGAGGTTACCCTATTCTCCCTTCTGGGGTCGTTCTCCAGATTAAGATCTAGAAAGATGCAGCGAAGAGCAACGAAGATGATTAGGGGACTGGAGGCTAAAACATATAAAGAATGGTTGCTGGAATTGGATATGTCTAGTTCAGGGGTCGGCAACCTTAAACACTCAAAGAGCCACAAAGGTCCTAACCAGAAGCCCCCGTTCAATTCTGGAGCCGACCGAAGCCCAGTTCCCCCATCATAGAGTCTCCTCCTAGCGCAGCATCCTTTTTCCTCTGCCGACTGGAAGTCAGTTCCCCCACCATAGAGTCTCCTCCTAGCGCAGCATCCTTTTTCCTCTGCCGACTGGAAGTCAGTTCCCCCACCATAGAGTCTCCTCCTAGCGCAGCATCCTTTTTCCTCTGCTGACCGGAAGTCCTGTTCCCCCACCATAGAGTCTCCTCCTAGCGCAGCATCCTTTTTCCTCTGCTGACCGGAAGTCCTGTTCCCCCACCATAGAGTCTCCTCCTAGCGCAGCATCCTTTTTCCTCTGCTGACCGGAAGTCCTGTTCCCCCACCATAGAGTCTCCTCCTAGCGTGGCATCCTTTTTCTTCTACCTGTCCTAACCGAAAGCCCTATCAATTGTGGAGCCGACCAGCAACAGGGAGCCACAGCAGAGGGATATAAGAGCCACATGCGGCTCCAGAGCCGCAGGTTGCTGACCCCTGGTCTAGTTTAATGAAAAGAAGGACTAGGGGGTGACATGATAGTAGTCTTCCAATATCTCAGGGGCTGCCCCAAAGAAGAGGGAGTCAAGCTATTCTCCAAAGCATCTCAAGGTAGCACAAGAAGCAATGGGTGGAAACTAATCAAGGAGAGAAGCAACCTAGAACTGAGAAGAAATTTCCTGACAGTTAAAATAACC